>NC_079383.1:18498852-18813352 GCF_021018895.1 Seriola aureovittata
GTTGAAGGCATGTGTCATCAACACAGCAACTGAAATCTAAACAAACTAACTTTATTTATTCTACACTCTCTGAACACATACTAATAATTCATGCAAACCTGAAGGAGCTAAGGATTTTGTCACTTAATGCAGCAGATTGTATCCATGCGACATTTATCATGTTTTGTAATCTGTCTGAACAGAAGGCTTTTTTTTTTCTTTTTTTTTTTGCATGTTTTAGTTCAGTTTCCTCTCAGGACCACATGAGTATGGTGTGCAAAATTGGATTTCATGACATGTGACCTATAAGTGACTTGTATTTGAACACTCAAATCAAAATTTGTCTTTGTCACTGTGACAACAAGTAAATGTCACATTGTTCACCTGAGACAGCTCTCATTATTGTGGCACCAGCATGTCACAGAGACCGTGTTGGTGTGGATGACAGTGACGCACCGAGACGACGAAAATGACTGACTTGATTAGGATTTGGGGAGAAACCTCAAGTTGGTCAAAACTGAAAGAGATATGTGTTGAGAACAATAGAGGTAGGAACAAAAAGCTGTGTATTTTGTAAGTGTTGTATGCACAACTTTTGAGGTTGCAGTCATAATGACTCCATAGAAAAATGAGGTCTACTGTAACTTAATATCCAGTATATTATTTAAGTTTTCACAAGCATATATAATTGTTGTTAGAATTTTTTTTCCGCAGCTTCTTTCAGATGAATGAGGTAAACATGTAGCGTGGGTGCCACACTGTTTCTCTTTCTACATTCCCTTTCATATGTCATTGTTATTCTTTGTGATTAAAGTTTTATAATCAATATGAACGTGACTGGAGAGGTATTCAAACTTTAATGTGCATGACAGTTGAAACTGTGTGGACAGATGCATCAGACTGTGTTGAAGAACAAACTATAGCAGAGATAATTAACTCTTTAGTTGGTGACATTACTGAGTAACCCACTTTTACACACCTGTGTACATAATACACTCAACAATGCATTGATAAGATCATGTCAAAATGACCACATCTGCCTCAGCTGCAATCAATGATCAGTGCTTATGTTCATGTATTCAAATTACAAATATACTTTCAAATAACATTCTGAAGGCTAAAATTGCTGATGATAGATACATGTAAAATGCACTAATATAAATAATATTAATATTAATAAGGGATAAATTAGTCTATTATATACTTCCACTCCAATATATTTCAGATGGAAATATTGTACTCTCTACTCCACTACATTTATTTGACAGCTTTAGTTACCTTTAAGATGAAGATTTTACACAATGGATAATATAGCGAGAGCTTTTAAAATACAACACATTGTTAAAGATTAAGCAAGTGCTTTCCATCATTTTTTGGCATCTTCTGACATCCTACAAACAGCAGTGTGTAATCAGGGTAAAATTCCAGATGTGTAGGAGTCCCGCTAAACATCACACGTTTCATTTCAACAAATGATCCAATATCTCACCAAAAATCAAAATGAAGAAGGTCAAAAACTGCAAAGAGATTTGTGTATCAGAACTTCGTTTTTTCTACTTTCCTCTCCCATGAATCATCTGATGACCTCTCAGGTTTATCTGGTGTCCTTATATATAATACTGTATATAAAGTAGTTAAAACTAGCTCCAACTTCAGGAGCTACAATAGTGACAAGGTGCTTACAGCATCTCCATTATTAATAATCTAACGATGTCCTATATACTAATATATCAGTCAGAGGGACCAAACCAGTACTTTAACTTTAAGACTTTTACTTTATTTTCACTGCATTTACTTGTAATGGAGTATTCTTACATTGCTGTATATACAAGGATTTGAATACTTAACCTTTGAGCTTAAACTCGGTCGTGTGAAAATACACACATGATAGTGTTATGTTATAATTATTTGTATTGCTTGATCCTTCAAGCTTTTTCTGACAAGTTCACATCTCACTGTTTACTAACCATGCCACTTGCTGTCAAACATTCATATTCATGCAAAGCATCGTGCATCACTATCACAGAATAACTGTTGTGAATTATTAACAAAAAGGAGTGTTAAATATAGTTTTTATGAAGTGCAGACTATCTCTTTAAATTAAGGCTAATATGTTCCCCTCAAAACAAGGCACACAACAGAAGTAAAGGTAACTCTCTATAGTACTGAAGGTGACACCGCTTTCCTATGATAGATTCCACCATTTGGTGTAAAGAGAAGCAATAAGCTGTCACAAGTGCCACTTTAAACTCCCACAAGAATAACGCTCAAGTCAGTCCAAGGTGGCTATAGTATTTACATATTTTTATGCTCACCCAACCATTTAATCACTTAACACCCCGGGGATGGAGGCAAACAGTGGTAATTCTTGAAGAGACCACTCCCACAAGGGTAGAATTGCTTTACCATAGAATGAAAGTGATCATTATTAATAGCTTTAATTAGTGTTTTAGATGTGTGTGTACCGTTACTACTTAGGGGTTAAGTGGACCTAAAATATATTGAGCTGCTTTCGTGGTTTGCATAGTTTGATCTGCAATTCTTCCACAGTGTATGAACCCCGAAAAAATATGCACCAACTTCATAAATTGCATTAGCAACAGCAGGTCCTCATGTGCTGACTGTTTAAGCTTTTAAGACGAACATGTTATTAGTTAACATTTGGATTCTTAATTAATTGCTTGTACATTGGAGCAACACTTTTTATTATGAGTTTTTTACATATTGAACCACGTGACACATGTATTAACTACATGAGGCATGAATCCCAACGCTGAAATTTCATGTGAAATTCAATTTTTATTATTTGTTATGAACTCCTGCCATGTCTATTTCAGAAAAATAAATAAATAAATTGATACATGGCCCGACCATGGAGCATATAAAGCACTTAACCCCATATAACAGCTACAGGGAAGTGTTTGTCTATGTGTGAACAGAAGATGAGAGGGGGCAAAATAACTAGTGTCTGTGGGTGGAAAGGCATATTTGTTATGATAATAATTCACAGCATAGCGCATATCCACTAGAGCTGTGTGTAGCACTCCCTTAGTAATAGTATTTCCTCCATCTGGTAAATTATTCCTTTGACAAATTCAGTTGGTTTTGATGTGTCAACATTTGGCCCAGATGTGTTTTACCCCCTATACTGTTCTATGTACCCGTTGCTTTTCCATTATCTATTTCTATCTTTATTCAGCGCAGCAGACGCTGTGAATTTGTTACGACAATTTAAGATTCACAAGGTTCTGATTCAGCATAAAGAACTGTGACTGACCTGAAAGCGATGTAGCAACAGCCACCATTTGGAAGCAGCGCACTTCTCACAGCCACCTTTCAACTCAAAAGAATGCGTTTAACATTGAAAAGATGTCGGTGGGGTATCACCATAAACTGCTGAACTTACAGTTTATAAATAAAATATATGCTTAGGTTAGGCATATCATGTTCTGCAACACTGAAAAAAAGCTTGCACGTGACACTATTTGTCTAAACTATTCCAAATGATGAATGGTACAATACAATTCATTTACAACAACTATAACATGATAGTTTACACTGTAAAAGACAAAAAAGAAAAAGAAAAAAAAATTAAAATGGGGAAACAATGCATAACTTAATGGATTTTTGCCTGAAATATTATTTATAACTATTTACTGCCATTAAAACAATTAAATTCTTGAGGTTCTATGCTTAGAAAAGCACTTAAGGGAGGTTGTAATTGAGTCGGTGCATCTTCTTAATCACATATAACAGCAGTGCTGCGCAACTGCTCCAACTGAGATAGCTTTGTCTTGTCTTTGCACTCATTGGCTTCATTAGTTGATGTCAAAAACTGGAGGCCTAGCCCAAATTGCTTATCGACTGGGCTTTTAACTAAATGTTACAACCGGCATGGATGTCCTCCAAATATCTTTAACAACCATCTGGGGTAATAGGACTTTGCTCATTCGTAAATCATGAGCAGCATTCCTCAAATTATTATTATACTGACAATGGAAGTAATGGTATTGCCTTTAAGATTATTATTCCTATCAGCTCGTTCTCTTTCCTCTTCTCTTGCCCAGGCCTTAATTGCGGTATCAATTAGAGATGACAATTTTCAATTAGAATTTTATGAGAGGAAGGACACTGAATAGGAATTAGGTTGCTCATCCAGAGTATGTTGAAAAGCTAAGATCAACAAACTGCATTATTTCATCACTACTGGCTTCTTCCCCTTTGTCTGTGTATAATGTGACAATTCTGCAATTTATATAGAGAAAGGATCTGAGATAACACTGCAGATAACAAGGTAGTTATAGAGGAAAACTTTTAAATGGGTGATGTTATTTAAAGGGTTCTACTAAAAATACAACAAATCTGTTTGATAGAAAAAGTAAAATCTTAAGTATATAAACAAACAAAGTTCTCTGGAATTCAATGTTTAGACACGTTTTTTAATTAAGCCACGAGCATTGAATGAACTGAATACATTGATGAAATATCTTTTTAATTTCTCAAAGTTTCATTCGTTTGGGTCAAAACTTGAGTTTCTTTATTGTGTGGCTCTTGAGAGAAGGAAGGAGCCAAAAATGACTTAATTAAGTATGTAAACATAAGGTGTAATAAGCAAAGTACATAGCTGTACCACACTGGACACATAGCCGAGAGGAATCTCATGGATTCAACAGTACATTGTGTTTTACTGTAATTTAATTTGTGTCAAAATTGTTGTTCGACCTTAACTGACTCTTTGTGTGGGTGTAATTGGTAAGATGAAAGAAATATCAGTCTTCCCCCAGTTACATGCAGCCTTTGGCATTTTGAAAGCATAAATGTTTTTTTGTTTTTTTTTGGTTTTTAAAAAGGAAAAGATTCAAAAATGTGTTCCATATCATGTAAATGGGGACAATAGGCTGTATATCGGTTACAAACGCTGTCACCCCCTCAGCTTAACAGAGAACACTGATCTTTAAACAGTACTGGATAAAATGACAGCGTGGCTGACACCCAAGTAAAAGATCATGTTTGATCCCTGAAACAGCCACACTTTCCCCAGACAGTCTTACATTGTTGGAGTCGTTAAGCAAGACACTGAGCCTTCAGGTACTAAGGTCTATGCTTGTTTTCATGCCGAGATGTAGGACTCTTAAATCAGCCCATCATCAAAACATTGTCAAAAATGATAAAACCACATTAAAGTAAGAATTTTGCCTGGCTAGTATGCAGAATCTTTTTAGTGTTTTAATGTTCTTGGGTCATATTGGGTTGTGTTTGGTCAAAAGTATGCAAAGACACAAGGAAGACCCAACACATACAGATGAGGAAATTCAAAACAAATTAGCTCAATTAATTTGAATGTGTGCTTTTGCATATAAAATGTCTACATTGTAAAATCTACATTGTCTACATTGTAAAATCAAGTTATTACAGTTTACACAAGAAAATTACTTTTTGTCAAAATATAACATAGATGATAGTTGACTAGATTAGCGGTCATCCAGCGGCTTGCTCTGTGGCTGAAATGTGCAAATGAGCAACATGGAAATGCCGAAAACTGCAATCACTAAAATAACCACTTGAGTTTGGCTACTAAAGCGAGTCAATCTCCACAGACCCCCCATGTTAAAATGCTTGGATTGCCATTTTCAACATAATGATGACAGCTTTAGCCCAAAAACTAGCATGTTTCAAACATGTTTTAGTCTTACAGGTGATAAAAGCAGTTAAAATTGAGACTGAACCTCCGGCTTGAAAAATATGGAGATTTTATTTTTCTGGCCATACTGCCCAGCCCTAAGTCAGGTCATGATTTTAGTGGGTTGCGCCAGCTCAAAAATCCACAAAAAACGTCTGTGTACCTGTTTCACATTGACACCTACCAGCTGTGGGATTTCACTGCTGCAGAAGCCCTGTCTAACATTATGCAGGTGCCATAAGAGAGAGACCAGCTTTGTCACTGAATGTTTCATTAACAGCCAGATTATGCTTGGAATCTAACAGTTTTTAAAATATTAAGGCAAGTGTGGGTGAATGTTTAAGTTACCACTACGTTGAATTTGTGAAGACTTTTTGGTGTGAAAGTGTTGAAAATTAATTAAAAGGACCTATTCTTTTTCTACAGTACCAAGGTAAAATACGTGGTTGTTCTAGGGCAGTAGGATATTCAGCTACAGTGACAGCTGATGCTGCACACCTTGCTGGGCACCATGGGACTGTATAGCATCTGGACATGTCTGTATATTTGTTTGCCTTTGAAAAAGTACAAGTTTTTTTTATATCACTTGACAACCCTCCTGCCCATTACACAGAAAATTAAATCTGACAGAAGCATGCATCAAATAAATACAAAGAGCAACACATAATTAACCTATTTAATATTTATGAATATTCTTCACTATCATACAATATGACAGTTAAAAAGTGATGACGTCCATTCAAGTGAATGGGAAAGTGGTCGCTGGATTTTGGCGTCAGATCACAAGGAAGGAACAAAGCTAAGATTACTGGAATGTGTAGTTTAATCACACATTTTAAACTCTTTCAAAACACGCACTTTTAAACGCCTTCAAGAAGCGGTCACAGAATATTAAACTTCCTGATAACAATCCCATCCACTCAATTGCAACCCAATGTGGGAATTACAGTTGATTATGTCTTCCTAAGAAGAATATCTGGTTTCAATCTGCTGCCCTTATCATCAAACTTATTAAAAAGGTTTGTTCTATTAAAACACTAATCCTGTTAGTGGATGATCAGACAAAGTCACATTGCCTTTGCTTCATTAATGTTCTTAGAAGAAAGTAGCTTGACGGCAGACAAGGAATACAGCTGACTGGAAAACCAAAGATGATTGCAAAAGTTATGTTTCATAAAACCTTCTTTGGAATATATATTTACTAAGATAATTACATGGCTTCTGTAAAATGTTGCAGTATCAAATTAACTATGAAATACAAGGTCTGAGGGCAACAGGAAATTACTGAACCGAAGTTTTAGTATATTCTCCAATCTTCTTTCAATTCACATACTGAAAATAACACCCATAATTACAGCAATTACTATGTCAGGGTTTATTAGGGGGTTTACAGGTTGTTTGGTTATTGTCCATGTGCACTGCTTATGAGAATTACAGTATGTACTGCCCTCAGTATGGAGAGCAAGTACAACAAAAAACACATGAGGACTAGGACTAAGCAGGTCTAGGTTGGTGCATAGTAAATTCAGTTGAAGTGGGCTGCCGAGGTTTTGCAGGGTGCTCGCTCTGTAAAACCCTGACTGGGCTACGGATCTCCGGAGCAGCAAAGCATGGGGCCATACGGTCCATCACTGAAGCTGCAGAGAGAGCCACCAGGTGGCTTTGGATAAAGAGGGCAAGCCCGTGGCTTGTTGCTGCAAGTCAGGACTTGATCAACCCTGGCTGGGTCACCTGGGAGAGGGGGTCTGATGTTGAAGGACCAAAACCCCCTATGACCCCAGGAACATCACTGAGGATGCATCCCATCGCATGTGTTAATATAGTTTCAGGTTAGGGCTGCAGCTAACAATTGTTCTTCATCAGTGAATCTGCTTTTTATTTTCATGATTTAAAAAAGCTTTCATTAGGTGACTAGAATGTAAAAATAATAGCAAAAAGATGCCTGTATCAATTTTCTAAAACCCAAGTTAATGCCTCTAAATTTCTCGTTTTGTCAGACCAAGATCTGAAAACCCAAAAACATCCAATTACCTGTCACACATCACAAACAAAAGCTGCAAATTTTCATAACTGAGAAGCTTAAACTAGTGAATGTTTGGTATTATTACTTGAAAAAAAATATTATTCAATGGTCACAGGTGAATTTTCTTCCAATTAGTCAACACAATCTCACTTAATCCAAATATGTAGACATTACAACTTAACTGCCTATTAACTATTTGAACTTTGAATTGAAACTTTCATTGTGACGATTGTCAGTATAGGCTTTGTGTTGAAACTTGGACTATGGTGGCAATAAGAGTCAAACAGATTACAGGAAAGATGAAAGAGTAAAAAGGTTGCAATAAAATCAATTCCGTTAAAACCAAGATGATTCTTAGTCACAACAATACCTGAGAAATCTGCCAAAGTCTTACGCTGACATTATTGACTGTCTGTGACTTCAGATGCTCTGGTTTATGTTATGACAGTCAGGTCAATTTTGTAGGGTCACTCAATTTTGTTATCTGAAAGACTGACAGCATACAGATGCAAGTTTGAAACACTTTTATATGTTTTATTATTATCATCAGACGACCCAGAATCATTTCTAAAAGCAGCGTTGCATTCAGACTTGTTTTGTTTGAGTTCAGTTGGAAGGTTATTGTACTGCTTAAAATGACATGCTATTTCAAGGAGCAGTTTCTGATCAGAGACTGACAGTGCCAGATTAATTAAAGAATTGCGGCAATTCTTTTCTCTCCCCCATTTCCACTAAGACACAAAGAGGAGATTTAGTTTGGCTGTACAGTATATCACTGTTGGAAGTAAACTCCACACCACACAGACTAAATTAAATTGTCACTCCAACATAAGCCATTCAAATTATTGTTTTTCATTTATGAGGAAAAAACTATTTTTTTATCCTCAGTGGTGATAGGTGGCGGTGTATGTCATCAGCTAAAAGATTTTCTCTGGAAGAAGAAGAGGAGACAAGTGAGGCCTGGGGCACATGTTTCAGAACAATGAGAATAATTGAATTGTGTAAAGGAGAATGTAATTGTTTCTGGAGAGAATAAAAAGGAACAGCAATGCAACGGTGGAGCGCTGCTATATGCATCTTAGCTTAGTGCGAGACAAAAACAAACTGCCTGCAGTCTTTAAAAAATAAAAATGAATGTGGGAGCAAACTGCCCTCAGAGGAGCTTAATAAAGATTCAGTGGATACAGGAATATTGCTAGTGTTATAAACATGTACTCTGAACTGTATGAAAGATGAAATGGTGACAAAGCAGTGTACGGACTTAACATTGCGCATAATTAATGGAGACATGTGAGTTTAAAACGACCTTCCTGCAAAAAGAGGTTCACCGATTCAATGCCTGCAACAGCCATTATGTGTCTCTACGTCCCATAAACCTGTCCTTGGTCAATAAGTCTATGGATTCAGTGAATACTACACAATTCTAAGACTACATCTGTATTCAGCCCAACAAGAAAACATTCATTCATTCATTCAAATAAAAAAAAAAAAAAAAAAAAAAAAACAAAACATATTTCCAGAAATCTATCCAAGGCTACGGTGCATATTTTTTAATCCTGCAGGGGGAAGATGGAACTACAAGTCATTATATTGATTTTCTTTTTTTTTCCCCAACAGAAGGAGGGGAAACTAACTAAAACAAGTGAGCTCAACCTGAAAGTCAGTTCTGTATTGTAGTTTAATTGAAGATGTGAAACAGGTTTATCTGATATTAGATTAGAAAGTACTGCCCTCAGGTGGAAGGATCAATTACTACAAAAGATTGAATTGTCTCATGGTCTCTTTGCTCTGCGCATAATTAGATGCAGTGTGGGGAACAGTGCACTGTACAAACACAGACATGCACACCCAGAGACACACACAAACTGGAAGACAGGCAGACTTATACATACAAACAATACAGAAAGACAAGGTCCATCAACATGTACATATTCCTGCATTTGTATGTACATGTATTTAGAGCTCCCTACACACACGCACGCACGCACGCACGCACGCACGCACGCATGCACGCACGCACGCACACACACACACACACACACACACACACACACACAGAGCATTATATTATATGATACATAGACACAAATTGACAAACAGTAACAAGTGACTACGGCAAATATAGATAATATCATCTAGTAATGTAGAACAACCACAAAAATTCATGTGTATCATTTTCTTCAGAGATTGCATACAGGTTTAATGAGGGAATGCTGGTAAGTTAAAGTATACTGTGCCTCCTCCACCAAGCTCCAATTTCACTTTATGTATGTATATATATATATATATACATAAAGTATAAGTACATAAACCAATACACACACAAGTGTACAAGTATATGCCACAAACACTGTTGCTTACACATGTGTAATACTCTTGCATGCATCTTCTCTTCCATACTCGCTGCTGTAATGGCATTAAGATCTTCACAACCTCATGTTGTCAAGTCAGACAGTGATTAAACAATGACAGGGCGATACACTTGCTTGCCTTTTGTTTTAGCCAACAATATGTTTCACACTCATCTGATATTTTTAATTAATTCACAGCAGCATTGACACCACTGTGGATCGAAGAGAGAAGCCTACAGTTCACACTGCCCCATGCCTATTTCGCTCTCAGATATGCACATACACACAGCTGTTATGCACGATACACAATTCCAATTCTTATAGACAATGCTTAATGATGGCTATTGAAAGGTGGCCAAAACAGCTGTGGCTGAGAAACAATATACCACCTTTACAATGTGCTAATGAGTAGAAGTGATCCTGGCAGTCTTTCAAAGGGTTGCCATAGTGATGGTGGTGCAGTGTTGGGAGTCATGACCACACAAGCCTGAATCTAAACCCCACACCTCAGTTGAGAGGTGGTGTGTCACGACTGGTCTACAAGTAACAGTAGAGTCAAAGAGTGCAACCCCACCTCAGTCATTAAACAGAGCACCGCATGGCCAGCAGCGGGAAGTCTGTGTAAAGCAACTGTGATAATGTTGAGCATGGTAAAAACAAATGGTGGAGGGAACTACAGTGTCAGCATAGCAATAATTATGTGTGATAATTCTAGTTTTATGAACACAGGTGGAGCCCTATAGCAGGATTTATAGGGTTAACCTCTCATCCTCGCTGATCGGCACTACATCCCTTCACGCTTAAATCAGAACAATGCATGCTCAGCTAGCCAATCAAAAAAAAAAAAAGACCCAAACATATTTAAAAGGGGTTGAGCACAAATAACAGTGCATGTAAGTTCACCACCTGGTGAAGCATCATCACGCGGTCATTGTTCATCACGTTGGGGGTCCAAGGATGTTATTTCAAGGTTCAATTCACAATAAATGGCAGCCTGTCGCCCCTCCAGTGTTTTAGTCTAAATGTGTGTGGGGGCAAGGTCCTTATAGGTCTTGCCATTTGGCAGCCATCTTGGCAACACCCCCAGGCAGTTATTTTGGAATAACAAGACCAGGTTCCAACACTTTATATGGTCGCAGATAAATAAAAACTGCATGTGTAGAATCACCATTAAAATCTGATGAAAGACATTGGAAAAATTTTGGTGACTTTGCCTTTCAATAAGGTTTAAAATGCTTTTTTATACAGGTTATATGTCTGCTATGCATGCAAAAGGTTTTGCTTGCATCAGTGCAACAAAATGATTGGCTTGATATGTTTCTCATTCGGCTGTTATAGTGCAGACGTTTGGATGTGTGTCACACAACCGCCATCTTCGGCTTTACAGATATTTCTATTCAGGATTCTTTAAGTGGTTTGTGTCTCTCTCATAACGTCTCTTAAAGGTCGTGTCACTATGTCACCACCCAAAATAAGCAAACCGGGTCTGGCTGACTGCAGAGACAAAAAGTGCAGTCATATCTCTCACCTCTTGCTTCTCACGTCTACCAGCCATTTTACTAGTGCAAAGCACAGGCTGAGCAAGGCACATGCATCACTAAGAAAAATGTAAAGTGGAAAGAGAGGAGGACAGCTCACCTCTAGTGTGAGTTCAAGACAGACACTCAGAAAGACACTGAAACATCCAGTAAGACACTGCTGAACCCAACTGTACTCAACTGTACTAAAGCGTGGTGGGCTGTGTCTTCCTTCTGCTATAATTTGGATATTCCTCCAATGGTTCAAATGATCATTGGAGGAAATAGAAAGGATCTTCATGGCTTCAGCATGGTCACCATGCCTCATTGCTGTGTTTGGGTTCCAACACCCCAATGCAGGGGGAAGGAAGATCTTAGCTTCACCCTTATGTATAGGCCCTGTTGTTAGGAAGTTGGGGCACTTATCTTCCAGTGAGACAGCAGTGTGACTGCTAACTAGTGTTAGGAAGGAGGATGAGATTAAGTAGGAGGATCACGCTCTTCTCATAGTCATACCAGTGTCTCTGTGGTTTTAGGGGTGTGTCCACATGCTCTGACTAAGTGCTGTGTGCCAGTGATTAGTTGAACAGTTGTGGTTGCATCTGAAAGCTTATCACTGGGAGGCAGAGTGGCATTCAATGAGCCATTTAACTGGCAAAGATCCAGAATGGCTGAGGAGAAGGCGATCATCTATGCCATCAGTAAGATGAGTGGTCTGATCTTTCTGAATAAAACAGCCCAACCAAGTGTTAGCTAAATAATTGAGAGAAATAAATATCATAGTGGCAAACCATTCTTTGTCCGTGCTTGTAAGCAGTAGGCCCCATCACAGCATATTTGGATATCAACACTAAAAGGTTGCATCACCACAGTTTTAGTAGATGGTGAAGCAAACTGCAATAACATTAAGAGACAGGAAGGTAGAGAGAGCTTTCAATACACTTTATTTTAGACCCAGAGGACATCCAGTCTTTCTCAATATCTAGACTAATGTGCAGGAAAAACACTCGCTCAATGACCTGGGACAAGCCAGTGCTTACAATCTTCTACATTGAAAGGGTGTACTAAGTGAAACACATTCAAAATGAAATAAATTAAGAATTATTTTTGTTCCTTTGTGGTTAGTGTGGGTATCACTGGGGCTCTTTAGTGCCCCATGATGATCAAAATGTTATTTCTCATAAATTTATACCCTAGATCAGTGTAAACCATTAGGGCAAAAACTGTGATATTAGTGGTATCACAAAATATCAGGATTTATATCACTGCAGTGACAGCTTTCATGATTTCTCTTTTTCCTTTCATCCCCCCTGACTGGTCCCACTTCACACAATCCTGCACAGAGACACTGTAAGCATTACTGAGGTGGATGTCGGGGGACCAGGTAGTTTAGTGTGATTTTCTGTGTGGTTTGCCAAACTAAGGGATTTCATGAACCTGGAGAGCAGGTAAAAGTGTAGCAGTGGGCTGCTGGAAAACAAGCAGAATTGCATGTTATGAGTGAGAACCACCCAGCTGACATACTTTAAGAAGACTACAGTTCCAGCTCTTTATTAGATTTATATTGAAGGCCTGCTGAGAATAGTTGAAAGAGAAATGAAATGGTGCCAAAGCCTGAGTTAGCTCCCCATTGTGAGAGTAATTTTCAGTTGAAAGTGCAAGAAAAGGGTCAATTTTAGATGACTCAAAATTGATTAGACTAGGAAGCATGAATTGCTTCCAGTGTTGAAGCTAATAATTGCCCTGTAAGGAATCATTTTACTCATACTGGTGTGACCAAAATTACAATATAACATATTTACAGTATGCAACAACTGCATCATGGGTGATTGATTATTCCCTTCCTTCAAAATGGAACAAAAGTACTAAAGAGTATTCTCTTTGCCAAGGACATACAACCGATTATATATTCACAGATACATAACAACAATGCTAACACAAAAGATCCTACTTGGACCATGTCTCTCCGAGCAGCCTCCATGCAGAAAACCAATATGTTTGGCCAATGAATATTTCATTCCAATCCAAAGTCCAGACAATAAGATTCTCCGGATGCACTAACAGCCACATAAATTCTACCTTGATTTTGCTCTGTCACCACTAAGACCTAGTAAGTGCTCAATTTCATGGTTGATCGGGTATTGTACTTGTTTAAATCCAATGTTGGTGAGTGTGAAAGTGGAAAAAATTTGCTCTTTTTTTGCAGGGACTGGAAATGTTATTGAGGCCTAAAGTGTGCCCATTGAAAAGGTTAATGGCAATGTGAACTCCTCAGGTGTGACATTTTGGGTAATATGAATGCCCGAGTGACTGTTAAAAAAGGTTTGCTGACCTGTACATCATTAACATCTAAGACATAATCCCAAATTATGGGGTTGGTTAATTTCTTTTCATCTCTGTCCTCTGTCAAGAAGAGACCATAACTGCAATATATCAAAGCTGTCTCCATGTTCAAGCTGAGACTTTGGACTGATTAACACAGAGAACTGAAAGAGACAATAGTTAAAACATCACAGTCTACTACAGCCAAAGATGATGTCTTCAAATTGTTGGTTTTGAATGTAAAGATGTACAATTTAACTTGATAAACCACCCCCCCCCCAAAAAAAAAAAAACCAATGGTTTAGCAATTAATGCGAAATGCAATGAGTTGCAACGGAAACTGATTTTCGGAAACAGATCTTACAAATTAAGCCCAAATTACATGGATTAAATGACCAATTAGGAACTTGTAATGTTCCTCAAATTCCTACATGAAACAAGCATAAATGTCGTATTTCTATTGATGTTTTCCACATCATTTTTGTCAGTTTGAGGTTTGACTGGTGCTCTTTTCAATTGTGTCACCCTGTTTCGCTCTGCAACAGTCTAACGGCACTCAACTGGAGAAATAGCGCCACCAACTGTTTATATCAATTTATCCACCTCCTAACAATCGCAGGACAGTGGTGGATTACCCATTCCTGTGCCACCCCCCCACCCCACCCCACCCCACCACCACCAATAACTCAGGCTGCTATTTTAGAACCATCATGCCCCATGTGGATGTCACTTGTTGGTGGACAGTGGGGACAGTGACTGCGCATTAATAAGGCTCAAACTACTTCCCTCCTACACAAACACTTTAATTAACACAATACAGCAACAGTACCTATCCATCTAGTTAATTAATTTCAGAATGAATTTACCAATACGGATTGTTCCCCTATCAGCATCTCACTGTAGGTGTAGTAAACTTATTCATTAAAAAACATTATCGCTAGCAGCAGGGTCAAACTTGCCTTTTTGTCTCAGCTTCAGAGTACTGTTCATTCTGGAAGAAAGGTTGCTTTCAGAAGCTTAGTAAATAGGTCTAAAGTGGAGATCTTTAGCTTTTAGAGTCACTTACAAGGACTCCTACCGGTGAGTTGAATTACTTTTTGAAAATGAAATAAGTGTACTTACAACAGCAAGTATAGAATGTTTCTTCATGATTTTACAACTGATAAAACTGCAGTGTTCCAACAGTCAAGGACTAAGATAAGCAAAATCATGATGTGTAAGAAAAAGCCAAAGATTTGTTATCAAAGACAAGCGTGTAGTATTATTTCAAATTGTAAGATATTTTTATGGAGCAAAACTGTCCACTTGGTCCAACAAAATAACATTAGAAGCTTAAAAACAGTTTCACAGTTCAGTATTTTGTCTTATTTTAGAACTTGAAGGGGCAGCTGTGTGAAATATCAGCTGCAGATAAGGTCGAACACGAGCACCAATAGACAGAGGTTTCCAATTATCCAACAGTGGAGGCAGAGGGGATGGAGAAACAGGTGGCACCTTTAATTGCTTTTTGCAACCCCAGGAGCATATCGAGAGAGGGAGCAGAGCTGCAGGAGGTCCCCTGGGAGATGAGATATTCACCAATGTCTTTGTAATTGGTTTTTTAGTGAAGTATAATTCTATAGCCGGGAATTACTAAACTAGATCATGTCACATGTATGAACGACTTAAAAATGTAGAAGACAGGCGTTGAATGATGTACTGGTCTGCTGCCAAGTTTGGCCAGTTTTTTGTGAGTATTGGATTCTGGCCAGTCAATTACATCACCATCAAAATGGCACATGCTGCCCCCACACAAGACAGTCTGTAATCCCTGCACTGTATCCATCCATTCATTGTGTATTAATGACTTCTGTGAGATGTTTGTCAGTATTTATTTCAGATATCATTGCAACAGCTGTGAGTCTTGATGAAGTGTATTTTGAGGAACTCACCTCTGCTGCATATTATCACTGCAAAAACAACCATTGAAATGGCAAATTTCTCCCTGTTGGACAAGAGGTGGGCAGTGATAAAACCAAAGATGACAGCAGCATGACTTTATCTTTCCTTTCTTGGCTCTAAGCAGTGTTATCCCCTTTCTTGCTTTAGTCAGCTCCATTAACAAGCTGGATATCCCTCACTGCTTGCAAGTTGATGGAAAACTTTGTGTTAAGAATGATGCAACACTCTCGCCTCTTTTCAGGTTATGCTCTCTGTGTTTCCACTGAAGCTAACATCTGCACTTTGCTTTGTAGCACGAGGAGGGGGGGGGGGCAGTCTGATCCTGGTGTAACATTATCTCTTGTACTAAAGGGATAAGATCAAGCAAATGCCAGCTCTCTACACTACAACAATCAAAAGCTGTAACTACAGAATGTGTTTACATTGTGGTGAGTGTAAGTAGTGGAGAGAGCTCGTGTTTTGGAAACATGTATTTTAAATGTCTCATCTTCAAGGCTAGACGGGACATGTGGGATTCCAACAGCCATTTTCAATATCAAGGAGGTATGATTTGTGGGGATATGCTGATTTCCAAGGTTAGCAGAGGGATGCATATTCATATGCTGAGTTCACAAAAACAAAGTGGGAAAACAGCAGTTTATATAACCTTTAGAATTTTTCATCAACAGCGGCAGAAACATAATTTGTATTTCAATGAGAATGTGTGTTATTGCATTTTTCTTTGCATGTGTATGCACAGGCTCATGTGCGCATGCTTGCATGTGTTTGTTTGGGTGCATGAACACACACCCAAACATGCATGTGTGTGTGTGTGTGTGTGTGTGTGTTTGTCCATATTTCTCTGATGTGAGACTGCTGGCAGCGATTGCCCTGTTTTCCCATTTCCCCTCTGGCTAATCACTAGAGTCCCCGTAAATCCTTGGTATCACCACAGGATCAAGAGAAGGCCTCCAAGCCCCAGGGAGCCTATTTCCTCTGAGAGCAGAACACAAACTGGAAAGCTCCTTGATATATTTGCTGGCCCAGGGATGGTCAAGACTTCGGGGCTGAAAGATGCTCCATGACATCACCCTGCTGTTGGTAGGTCTCCATTTCACATATCACAAACCCAAGTGCGAAAACAGAAAAAGTCAACCACACGTTAAAAAAAAAAAAACTCCAGAGAAAGGTTATTACGACAAAGGCAGAAAGAAATATTGGATGTCATCTCCGTCACTTGGAATAACCGGAAGGAGGTCAGAGACAGGGTTTGCATTATGTTTCACTCCAACCTTGTATTTTCCAGATGCAATGGCTGTTTTCCAGTTGGTGTGGTTACACAGAATAATTAGTTTGGTTGGAACAGCACCTCGGGGGGCTGGATTAGCTCTTGGAGGGCAGTTTCTCTGGCAGCCCAGTGTTCTGATGAGGGCTGAGATATACTGTCATGCACCCAGCACTGAGAAGCTTCTGATGGTTTTAAAAGCCTTGAGCGAGTCACAATTACAGCCTGAATGGCAAACAGGGTCAAAGGGAATGAGATGCTCTGGACTCCAAAGCTGAAGGTCACTAGGGAGAAAGACTGTTGTAAAGCTATGCATTACAATGTTGAATAATTGACACTGTTCAGCAATGAGTAGTAAACGGGCAGAGAAAACTCGTAACGTGGTTCCTATTTTTAAACGGAAAGCATAATATCATACTGCATGTGTGATAGTATTTACAATAGCGTCGCTAAAATAAAAGAAATAATACACTCCCTGAGCAGCACATTCAGTACGATTGTATCACAGACAATACAGATTACAGCTTTGTTTGAATTAACCTTCCAGCCCTATCTTTCTATAGTGTGTTGTTTCAAATGAAGATACTTCACAATAAAAGCTACATCACATATGTTAAAGTAATCACGTGCGACAGAGAGATGGCTGGGCTGGGGATGGCTGACTCACAGTTTATGTATTGTACAAGTAATATCAGATTTTTTTATTCGTTTGTTTGTTTTTTATTAAAAAAAAGTAGCTATAATCTTTTCCTAAATTTCTAGTTCTATAATCTTACCCATACTACAGTCACTATGTGCAGATATTGCTGAAAAGGAGAATTTTGAAATCTTGGAACATAGAACATAATCTTGAGTTTTGCAGAACTGTCCAAGACTTTTACAATTACAGGTTCAAAAGGTGTATAATATCACCTGGAAGTCCATAAGTACAAAAGATGAAAGAATGAATAGAATCAATATTGCGGTTTGCCCTTGAAATGCTGTTTCTAAGGAATTCACAAGTGCAATGCTGAGCTTGAACTTAGTCCTCCTTTATGTTTTGTACATTTCCTTTTCTTCAGGAAAAATTCCATTACACATTCTTTTTAAATGATGTATTTCCGCTTGCGAGATAGCACAGCTCGTGTTTTACTCCAGTGTGCCATTTTTACAACAAACACTCATCAGAGGAAAACCAATATAGGACCGGACTGTTCCATTCATGATATCAAAGATCAAACACATTTTTCCACAAGAGGGAATTGTGTGTTGAGGTCTTCATCTCTCCTGGAGCAGAACATGTATGTTTGCTTCCATGCGAGATATTCTAGCAACAAGAATATTCACCCGCAAGCTACAGAAGAACTTAAAAACTCTGACCATCACGAGTATCTCCCACTGTTCTTACATGCTTGTGAGATTGCAATGAAGTGTATTACAACATTACAGATAACAGAGAGAAGTAACAGCTTGCTCGAATGGCAGAACTACAGTTAGAATATGAAAGAACAGATCTATTTTTGAACAAAATTGAGTTTTTAATCTTCAGTATTAAAACAGAGTAGCACAATCAAGACTGTGGCTTTAATTTGCATAATGGACAGCATATGTTCCATGAGGGTAAGAAAACGTTTCAATAAAATCATCATAGCGCATTTTTTTCTTTTAATTTTCCAAACCTTTCGATAGGTTATCTGTGTTGCAGCTATCAGTAAATCATTTTAAAGGTCTGACTAAAAAATAGCAAATCACAAAAAGCCAAAAAATAGTTTATTAGCCAACAAAATCCCTTGGCACTGACCTTAAAACGCCATCACTTGGAACTGTGTTATCAGTATTCTCAGCCCCAGAGCTAGCGTGTGTTTGACAAATATTCTTCTTTAAATAGTCTTGCCAGTGACAGATACTTCTGACAGCTATGGCACAAGGTATACTACATCACTCTTTCTCTGGCTTTCCTGCATAGAAATTACAGTTAAATGATTGTTTTGCCTCAACAGAGCGATGCTGGGAACGATTTTGGCAACATATAAAAGAAAAGGGGGGTGAAAAGAAAAAAATAAAACTTGGGTGAAACGAATCCTGGGGAGTAAATAAGACTCAGGTTTGTAAGACTCGAATCCAGAAATGCAGAGCAGACAGAGACGAAGTGCCTTAAATATGAAGACTTGGAGAAGTGGCTGTAAACAGGCAAGACTGAAGAGCAGTCAACTGAAGGTATACGTCAAAAGTTCACGTGGTAACACGGTTGTGAATAATTTCGTTTTCACCAGATTTGCTCATCTTGTCAGTCTGAAGGGAAATCCCAACTGGAGGTCTCACAAGTAATAAAATTAGTCACTGTGTGAGGGGTATGCAGATTTTTTATTTGTTTTTAACCAGCTGTGTTCTGCAGGGGTTCACATTAATATGAGTTGATCTTTAGTCTCCATGTTGACTTCAGTATACAAATCAGTATACGCATCTATCTTTAATGTTAATGTAAAAATTGTAATTAGCAGAAAATAAGTTGAAAGTAGAAATTTAAATTGTATTAATTTTCCTGCAGTAATCACTCTCTCAAGTTGGTACTCTGAAGCAGGATGTGAATTTTAGATTTTGATTGACACTGTACTGTAATTTGGGTGGTGCGATATACGTGTGGGTGGACACTTATACACAAAATTGTTTGTTTTATCACTTTAGCTTTGACAGCCACACAAGCTGCTAACCAGCTGAGGAGCTCAGCACTCCCTATGTTACAGCATCATGATTACAATGTTTGTGTTACTTGCTGAGTTTACAGGACTACTCGTTGCTATGAGTTTTAAGAGTCTGGTCATTTGCCAAACAACACACCTGGACCGATGGAAAAAGGGGGACAGCTACTTAGACCTCCTACAATATCCCTTCTACAATATCAAACACAGTACTGTGCACGCAGCTGCTGCCCCTGACTCAGCAGATGTTGAAACAACATAAATGAAAAGTGACATGTAGTGGGGGTCAGTTCTAACATTAGCAAGCTACACAAACTAGCATTTCGGAATGCAAACTTAACATAACGACAGATCTTCCAAAATGGTGAATGACGCAAGTGACTTACCAATAACAGAAAAACAAGGCAAAGTGAAGTTGTTGAAAAGTCTTGTGTCAAAATTTGTAGGCATATGTCTCAAATGTCAGTCAACCTCTGCCATGGGCCTCCTAGATGCTTGAGGCCTTAATGCTGTACCCAAAAATGTATCAAAAACTGTATTATCCCCTAGAGAAAAATGAAAAAAAAAAAAAACAAACAAAACAGCCACAATGTCATTATACTTTATATTACCTTGCACAAAAAGTGACAAGAATTCAAATTTGATTTCAACTTATAATGACAAAATCAGACGTGTATGCAGTATCTTATTCACTAGTAGTATGCATTTATCTGTTACAATACCGCTCCATAAGGCTCATTAGTACGTCTCAACTACAGTAGCCAAATCACTGTCATGCCCGCAATCACACAAGTACTGTAGTCTCATTTTATTGCTACATTAAATCACACAAATGAATGTTTATATGGTTTTAACCATGGCAATGGAGCAGAACACAGGACTATAGCCTTTATAGCAGTGAGCCAAATGTACAGTCATCATTCGTTGGTAAAGATTTGTCAGGAAAAAAAAAAAAAAAAAAACACACAACCGCAATGTTTCTGTCTCCAGTGAATTTGCTTGGCTTCAATTAAATCAGGGAGAAAAGCATTTAAAGTATCCCAGTCCTGCGAGCTTTATGCTGTTTTCAGCCTCGCACACATTTTTCTTAAGCATAAGGGATACACTGGCATGTATTCTAATCATAAATCTCCAGTTTATCTCATATTCACCAGAGGCCAAACAACGAGGATAGTCCACAATACTAATACCAATGATAAACTTACCAGGCACAATGAACAAGACCAGCATAATAGTACATTTTTGATAGTATGATAGCAAATAAAATGGATGAAATAACAAAGCCAAAGACTGACACTGAAAGTTAGAAAAGACAATGATAGATTTTCCTGACTACTTGGCACCATGCAGCACTAATATCAATGTATTTCCCTTATTGTACTGAATTTGGGGTTTTGGCCCCTTCTATATATTAACCATGTGATAATACAGTCTATCATGTCAATAAACTTTGAAAAAAAAATGTTTTTGATTTATGGTTACTCAGCTAGATAAGTACAATGCATACTAAATTATGACTCAGAAAAGATGCATTTCTAGACAACATCTACTTTTAGATTTGTGACAAAATGACTGAAGTTGAATAATGGCTTCTCAACTTCAAGCTGCCGAATATACATCTTCACTTCATGGATTATTCATGTTCTCAGTACCTGCCACACTCTTATCAACATGACATACATCTAACAGAAACCCCCCCCCCCCAAGCTAAAAGGTAATGATCAACCTGCCGCCCACACTGGGAATCTTCAAAGATCAATAGAATGAGCTGAATGCTGGACCGTACGCACTATACATACCTCAATCAGTGAATCAGAATAACAAAACCAACATAACAAGGCATCATGAGCATAACAATGAATTCTCTCTACGTCCATCTGTGCTCATTATAAATTGCAATGAAATAACAGCACTTGCTATCCTCAAAAAAAAAAAAAAAAAAGGAAAAAGTATAGCATTCTCTCCCATAACCTCCCACATATTTGGTCTAGGGACCGGTGCAGAGAAGGAGTGCTGATCTTCTCCAAAAATGTGTGCAGGTAAGCAAAGCCTTGTGAGAAAGCCATACATTAAGTCATGTTGTGTGGATTTTCTTGCTCAGTCAATGCATTCCTCATTGTTATCACCCAAAGCCTCCCCTTGCATAAGCTCTACCCTGCAGCCTGCACCATATTATACTATTAAACTCAATCAAATAACACGAGGTGGAAAAAACGCCAATAATTGCACAAATAAATAAATAAATCACACAATAATAATGGTTCTGTATCCCATTTAAGTAGGTATTAATTTTGAAATAATATCCATCAAAGGCTAAGTGATAGGTTGCAAAATACTACTGAAACTAGGTCCTGCATACTAATATGTGCTATTTCTCTGCGGAAAATCATCACATTTATTTTCTTATGGGGTTTAAACAACACTTTGAGCTCTATGATGATGTCCTGTACGCACATACTTCTCTTGGTTGCTATCAATAGGCATTTGCTGATTACAAAGTGAGGCAGAGTCATGCTCATACCTCTGCAACCTGCTAAATTATGATTGCTTCTTCCAAAACTGGAAAAAAATAGATGACTCCAATAACCTGAATATATTGCATTACAATGTAAAGAATAAAAAAAAATCCCACTTTCCTGCAACATGCCTGTGTGTGAATATTATAATGTTCATTTTTTTCTGTCACAGAGGGGTTGATTCAACTCTGTTTTAATTTCTGAGGCTGGAGTATACGCTGCTGTTATATTGCTCTGCATTGCATTATATTACAGCGTCCTTATTTTGTTCATCCCCTGTAGATTTTAAGGGCAGTTTTTGTTGATGCGAGAGATACACTGGCCATTTTTAATTAAAAAAGAAAGTATTGGTCGTATACACGGCTGTATCGGTCCAATCCTTCTGGACACTCATTACCTAGCAGCAGGCGTGTTGGCCTTGAGTTTCCTGAGACTGTCCTGTAACCAGATGGTCACAGGTTCAATCTTTGAAAGAGCCAACTTGCAATGTCATGGCGTCCTTTAGGACTTGAACCAGTCCATTACCTGTGATGCTGCCTAAGTTGAGCTGGGTAAGAGTGTCAGTGTCTGTGGAGATTCTCAGTCATCCATTCCATGGCATTTCAAAGTGCGATATGAAGACAACTGGAATTGTCTTTGTATAGCCAATGCTTTCCTGCCAGTCAGTGAGAACTGAAGAAGATTTTGTGATGAGAGATGAAATATCCTTCAAAAACGTCAAGCCATTCCTAGTGCCTTCCTATAGACCTTAGGAGTTGATGAATGCAGAAGGTGTTAGTTCAAAAACACAGTTAGAAGTGGGATGGGGCGCTTGGCTTTTATTTGAGCTGATCAACATCCACTCAGCGTTGGTCTCGTCCATGTCCCTGGCTTTAGTGTCAAAGGGGCCATGTTTTATTCTGCATCATTACGCGTGACAGCCCATTTGTTAGCACCGAGAAAAACAATTTGAATCAATGCCCCTGTAACTCATAGTACTACATAATGGCTGCTGTTAGTGCCAGGGCAGCTAAAAGTTATTCCCTCGGTTGTTCTGCTATGGGAATGCTTGCGTGTCAGTGACTGTCTACGCTGCATTCTAGCTGCATTTTACAGCTTAATATGCTGCAGTGTTTAATTAAATGCATTTATCATATTATTGCAAGCAAATGAAACATAAGCACTCAAATTTACTCTGAAATATTGCTATTAATTTAGGTTTACCACTCGTTTTAAACTACTGAATCATTTTCAACATGTTTACACATCAAAAAGCCTAGAAATGGCTACATTTGCTGAATATGATGCTGATGCCATAAAACTGAGTTCTTTCTAAATTAGTCTGATATTCTGAATAGTTAAACATTTACCTTGCCTCTGAGCTATAAGGTAACATACTGTATTTACTCCCCTAGGCTCACATGAAAACAAAAAAGCTTTATGCACATTTGAATAGAGAAAAGCAATGCAAAATGTGAATTTCTATTCATTCTGGCCTATAACTGCATTTTAGAATAAAATAAATGAATTTAAATACCTTTAGCATGGCATTGAAAGCAAATTAAAAATGACTAACCAAACAATCTCCGCTGAAGCGGGACATGCCTCTGACATAATAAAACAAACAGGTAATGCATTTTGTAATTTTGATGTTATTTCACATTTCACTGCTGCTTAGTCATGTTAGTTGAGAACTACATTACTTATTCTGGTCTGCTGTTTCAGTCAGCTCACACTCACTTTGTCTGCATCATTTTTCTCTAACTGCTTTTCCGCACGGATAAAGGATGACCTTTGACACATGAAAACCAAATGAAAGGTTTGTATATGTTTTAAACTTGTAAACAGCATAGTTCACTTAGATGTCATTATTTTTTAGATTGGAATAAAAAAAAAAGAAGAAGAGAAAAAAAGGAGCGACATAAGAAGCGAGAAAGTGCCATTGAGTGCTGCAATTTGTATCTGCCACCGTTACCTCTTACTGCCGAATGCATTTACTGAGAAGTATGCATGATGAAGTTGTTTTGTTGGGGGTATAACAACCCTACAGTGATGCTCCAACCACTGTATAAAGGAAGCTTGGCTACATCCCTGTCAGTCAACATATCAACAGACCTGGTTCTTCTCCCACTTGGTACGTGTACCCTCATGTTGTTTCTCATTTTCCCTATAATGGGGAGTTGCTGTTGACTCTTAACCCATAAGAAGTGAGACTACTTAGTGCGTAGGTCAACTTGAGTTAATGTGAGTATATGTTTAGTTTTGCACTTAATCCATTTTTTTTTTTTGCCTGTGTCATGTAGTGGTTATGAGGCTGTCGTAAGCCCATAGTTGCTTTTAATTAGACCAATAAACCCAAGATGGACATAGCCTCTGTGACTTCACCCATAGGTTTCTGAAGAGCGGTTTTAATGACGAGTGGGCTGCTCCACCATCGCCATCTTGGCGTTGCCTGACTCCACCTAACTCCCGGCTAATCCAATTATGGGGAATGCTGGTTACACTGGCTGCAAACATACTTATTTCTACTGTAAAGTTGGCCATTTTAACATGTGAGTCTATGGGGACTGACTTGCTTTTGTTGCCATGCTCAAGTGGCCATTCGAGGAACTGCAGTTTAAAGGCACTTCATTTTTCAGCCCTGGAGTTTGCTGCTTGCAGTAACTTCACAGATTTAATTTCCTCTTAGTTAGCTGTATTCATATTTGACACCCTCCAAATTATAATAAATGCATTTTGTGAATAAACTTTTTGAGACAAACAGTTATTCACATCAAATATATCTTCATTTGAAAATAGTCCAGGTAATTGCTGAAAAGGGTATTTAAAGCTATAAAGAGAGGCAGAAAAATGGACATAGGACAGAAGACCAAAAGGGTTCCTGCCCAAAGCATGCAACAATGTCTCCAAATATATATTATACTTTTTTGTCAGGATTGCTTTGGTCAGATGCAAGACATCTTTTAAATGAAAGGAATATTTGTTGTTAGCTACATGGAGAGTATTCAAGCCTCTTTATCTAAAGTTTGAAAACCAGTCATTGACCTTTTTTTGCCCATACAGGCCTTCACCAGAGTGTACCTGCTGTATTCATCAGTTATTCTTTGTGTTTGACATCATTATATTCAGACTGTAAATATATGCATATATGATAGACCTAGTGGACAGATACCGCTCTTAACTTCATCTGTGGAGAGGACCACTCAGCTAATCACACACGGTGTCACGAAGCAATTTGCGGCATTTAAACAGCAACAGAAGCTCTAACAACACTTGAACATTTCTCAGGAAGCCCTGGTACCATGAGAACTTTTATTTTGATTTCCAGATTTTATTTTATTCTTCTATTTTTTTTCCTGGGTGCCACAATCACCAATGTGCTCCAGCAAAAGGACAGACGCTATTAACAGTTATCAACAAACTACTTCAAAGCAAAAACAGGGAATCAGCTATCCCTTTCATCACTAAAGCAATCTTTGACAACAAAACATGATTTCATAGAATATCACATAATTCCAATATGTGTGATATTCATCATCATATGCGGTGCAGGAGGTACTGTAGTGTTGGCTCTTTCCAAGCCAAGTTGTGTGGCTTGGTTGCTTTGTAGATATGTCGGCTTTGTGTTGGGATTTGGTAGGGATTGAGTAGTAATGGGTGGGCAGTGTTGGGGAGCGCTCAGCTATCCCAGAGGATCCATCTGATGAGCCGGGATTGGATTCATCTGCTCTGTCTATCGATTTGTTTTTGCCACACAGACACCTCACTCCAGTTTTGAGCTGGACTTTTTTCATTTTTAACTAGTTCTGAAAAACGTAATTCTATTGAACACAATCTCATCCCATCTGCGCCGGCTTTGAACACTTGTTCTTGTTTTGATCAGAGTTGTAAGGTAGAATTGTGCTTGTGTCCAGCTAAGAGGAAGAAAAAGCAGTATTACAGCTGAGATGAAATCATTTTTAGAGAGAAACTCATCTTTGGTTTTTATTTTATGACTCTACCATGGAATTAAGACTGCCATTAATTTTCTTTTTTTTCGTGCACCAAATCGAAGCTTTATTATAAAGAACATCTTTTCAAAAGCTTGCAGTAAATACCGGAGCAGAAAAATTAAAGGTGCTCTGCAATTCCAAAGCATGATGAGTTTTTTTGTGATATTTATTAAAATCATATTTCGGTTTATGAGAAGATGGACAAACAACTTCTTGTAACTTTACGATTTGATAGATTCAAATGAATACTAACTGGTTAATCAGACTTAACTGCCATTTCAACTTAGTTTTGACAGATTATTCCAGGCTGACATTCTGGTCATGTGAGGGTCAGGGTTAGGAAATGAAAACACGAAAACAGAAATTCTGTTCACAGATATTTTTTCATTACTTCCTGGAATTTTATAGAACAGTTAGTTAGTTTAGGAATCCATGAGTCCGATTAAGCAGATTACTTAATAATGAAGATAATAATTAGCTACTACTCCTATTTTGTTCTTTTCACATTTTCAAACTGTTTCTACAACTGTAAGAACCACACAGTTGTCATCCTATACAAATGCATTAGATCCTAACAAAAATATAAACTTCATCAATAAATACTTTATTTTTAAGCGGAACAGATAAGAGCTTCATGTGGAGGGAATTACTCAACTTCTAACTTTCTGACATGTTGGACAAGTGCTCATCAGTGTATCGCACATCCATCCTGCACTGTCTCTGCAGGGAGGACTCAAACTGCAGCAGAGCCTTGCAGTGTGCTGGACTGTGCTCAACAAAGACAGATCTCCTTCATCTGAACCAGTGCTGGAGATTTGAGGGGCAGACTAATGACAGGGAGCTTGTTCCCAGAGCATAGCAGTGAACGATTTAGAAAAAAAGAAAAAGAAAAAAAAAAGCTGTGTTGACGTCAAGTCCTGCAGGCTTCCAGATTTCTTGTGCAAATGTAAAGAGGGGACACACAAAGACCCTGACAACTGATGCTGCTTCACAGCATCTAGAAGAAGTGCTGGAGAAGCCTCTGCATTAAGTTTCTCAGAAAATAATGAAAGCTGCAATCACCGGTCCACCCTGAACACAAGAATCTCCTTTTAGGTGATATTCTTACTCCAGGGTAAGCTATAATTATGGAAGGTTCAATTTGGCTCTGAACAGAAAACAAGTATCTGGGCTGAGGCATGTTAATGCAATGTCTTGATCAATTGGAACAGCAGAAGGTACCTATTTGTTTTCAGATACACAGACTAATTTCCCTCTCATTAGGACCACACGTCGAGCACCATTTTCATACCCACTAAACAACAGCAATGAACAAGTGTTCTATTCTATGCACAGATTATAGGATACGTAAGAAAATCCTCAGTGAAGGGCACAAAAAAGGCGTCCTATTGAGCCTTTGTGCTCATGAGGGAATACTGAAGATCAATTAATGAACTGGCCTGGTCCACTGTTGGCCTGAGTATGCAAAAGCACGCTTGCTGGGGTAAGGTAACTGACAGCTGATGAGCCCAGTGGGTGATTTGAGTGATGCTTGTTTGTCTGCTGATTTATATTACCCAGGTAAGAACATACACATTATGAATTAACTGAAAAAAAAACATTTAAAACAGATGCAGTGGGAGAGGGGCTTAAATACATTTTCTACAAGGCAGACTCCAACTGGAATTATACTAGATTTAGTTATGAAAGCCCCTGATATATTCATATCAACAACAATAATACCCCTATGTGCAGTTTATAAATATTTTACATCTCCTCTAATAATGATTATGTGGTGAGGAGGTCTTTTACTAGAAATTATTCTCATTGCAGCAGCAGTTTTTGGAAGTGCAATGTGCAAATGCCAGATTTTAAACAAACACACATAGCAGAGGAACAGCGTTAATTTCATTCACAAGAACTATGATGAAAAACCCTCATTAACGACCTTTCTCCGAGATGAGAACAAGACTAAAACTAAATAAAAGTTAGTCTTTGAAATCAAAAGACAAGACTAAATATATCACAATTTTACTCATCACATAACTAAACAATAATATGAAAGCTGGTGAAAGAGAGAAATTAACTGTGATACAGCCTTATTCAAAAACTTACATGATGCCTCCTAAACATCTTTTCCTGTCTCTTCCTCACAACTGGATTTGGCTGCGTGACTGCTACACAAATACAGCATCTCCAAGCCTGTAATGTAATTGTACATAATGTTACATGTTCCTGGTAGGAGGCGAGGCTGCTACCGTCTTAGCTCTGGTTTTGTATGTATTAATGTACTTGCAGGCAGAATGACAATAAGAAGACTCTGCTTGCTCTTTCTGGTCACACAATCATATAAACTTGAGAATGGAAAACTAACGTTAAATCAACATTCTAACAACTGTCTGGAGACATAGGCTAGTTTTACCGGGATATATATCAGGCTAGAAAGAAGGACGGAGAGAGCAGTGTAATGATTCAGCACTGGGCTGCTGACTGAGTACAGTGTTAGAAAGGACACTGGGACTTTGTATCACACTTTCTGAATATGTAGTTTGAGGAGAAAGCAAGTCAGTAATTGGAGCCTGGAAAACATTAGGCCATTAATTATTTTCTAAAAGGGCTCATACACTCTCTATATCACAGGAAAAATGAGCTGAAAATGCTAATCACATGAATACTGGCTTGAAATAAGAAATTTTGAATTTGAATAAATAAAATACTTTTGCTTTAAGATGACTTTGGCTCCCATTTGCATGGGTATCTGATTTGATTTGCATCCCTGTGATCCATAGAATGTATTAATCTCTGTGCAATTCAGCATCCCGCTCTTATCTGGAACACACCCAATCAATAGAGAGCAGCTCTGAATATGGATTAAGGATGGATATCTAAGGAGCAAAGCTTACATGAACTGGGAAACTATTATGCATTAAGAAATCTACTCCTTTATTCATATTTGGCTTCATCAGACATCGCACACCCTCAAAATAATTTCATATGCTTTACATTGCTCTCTCTTTATCAGCAAATCAGGCAATCAGTCTTCTTATTAAACCCAAATAGATTTAAGAAACAAAGACAATTATACTGATAATTAGCATAAAAAAGCATGTGGTGACCTTATTTTACCTTATTTCAATGACGTGCTCTCTCCACAACTTTGTAAATGCTCTGGGATGCTGAGTTTTAAATGTGTTACTGTAGCAAAACTGTGAGTCATCACTTCAAATCAGTAAATATCTTTGTCAACAAGATATACTATACCATATATAGTGTGGACTGTACATGTGACAAACATAGTGCTTCTGAGGAAAGGCACATGCTGTACAGTGGCTGAGAACAGCTGAATATCTCCCTTGCCCACAGTGTCGAGAGCAGAACTTGCAGCTTGATAAATGAGCCAAAAGTCAGAAGAATCTAAAGCTAGATAGCTTCCATTCTGCACCCGGCCAAAGAGAGAAGTGTCAGCTTTTTCATCCTCTGAGTGATTTAGACTGCCATTGGAGAAAACTGATGAGTGCTTTTGAGATTTATGATGCCTTTCCTTGCACATTAAATATAGACTTTGTAACATGTACTCAGAGCTGCTTTGAAAACCTAATCACACACTAAAGCTGGGCATAAAAAAGGGGTAAAATAGACAGAAATTTAAAAAAGCACACAAAAAAAAAAGCCAGTTAGCCCTCTATGATGCTGACACCAGACGCAACACATGGCAATATATCCCTAAAACACGTTCCACTGATTTTTCTACTTTTTTTTTTCACTTTTTCCAGATGTAGCTTGTAGCCAGATTTCATATTTCCCTTGTCTTTGTTCTCAATATAGCAATGAACATTAATTTCATCAAGTTGCAACAATGAAAGGGCTGCCGCTGTGATTCTGAGTATCTGGGTGCAATTTGAAGTAATAGGGCAAATAAGTGTAAGAGAGACACAGGCATTCATTTTAGCAAAGCTGCAGAGAGGCGGATGGTGGAAATGGGGAAGGGGCAGTCGAAAATACTGCCATTTTCAGCCAGCATGAGATAAGCTCCTGTGAGCTTTTTGTCAAATGTATTCATATTATACATTAAAAATGGCATTCAGTATATCTACATTATTTAAATAGAGCTATTGCTTTACGGAGCATACACTGACTAGAATGGATCCAACCTGAATTCTAACCACAATATTAAAGGAAGAAATCCACCATAAAACAGAATTTACATAACATTATTACTGTGACCTTGGAAAATTCAGATCACATTGGGTAACATGGACAACTGTGGCCTATGGCTGACATATAAGCTTATTACAGTTGCTCTGCTGAGAATGAGAGGAATTCTTTACCCAAGGAAAACCAATAGATTTCACATTTATAGATAACCTATTTTCATTTTTGTTTATATGATTTTAAAAACAGAACATCAAAAGAATAGAATGAGGTTGTAACAGATGTTGTAATAGTTTAATTTTCATCTGATCATAAACTAAAAACGCTGGACTGTGACTCAGTGGCGTTTTTAACCACCTCTCACACTCATCTGTACCCTCCTAGATCCATTCTTAATCTTCGCACCTTATTGCCTCCAGAAATATTGTCATCACCATCTATGACTTCTGGCTAGGTCCTAAAATGTAAATCAATATATTCATTACCATGTGCAGAATACAAAACAACTCTGCAAGGGTAAATGGGTATTGCTGACAATGACATCCCCATAAAGAAGCAGGTAATTTGAAATATTTGAACACTTGGACCCAAAAACAGGAAAACTGGAGCTGATAGTTTCGGTCACATTCCTGTGCTTTGCGGTGTCATCACTCTCAGTGCCTGCAGCAACAAGTCAATAAAAACAATTAAAAGTGATTGTAAGACGAGATGGAAATGACTGAGGGATTACTTGAGTGATGCTGTAAACAGTAATATATTCTTTTCATTTTTTTTTGCTAGCTGCACATTAGAGTTACAGTAAAGTAATTATACAATGGTGAGTTGCGCTAAAAGTGTACTCCTTGTCATGTGTATAATAACGGATGTTAATTATGACTTCTTTTGTTTTCACAGATCGATTAGTGACGTAAAATATTCATTCCAGATCGAAGAAAGATCCACCGTATTGGCTCAATTATTAGACAACTCTGGTTAGAAGATGAAAATCAGACAACTACGATTATAAGACATAAAAGTGAAACATGGAAGAATATCATTAAAACAGGACATAAATCTCTTATTTGTGCAGCTTATCTATCAGTCACATACCTCCATGTTCTCTCCTGTCAGACTCTTGGACGAGGTCAACATTACTTTCTTCAGCAGTTAGCATTTTTCAGATCCTGTTTTTTTAGCTCATCACCGTCTGTGATGTTGCTAATTCTTGGCTGCCTCAAAGATGGTTTGGTCCCTAGAGTTTTTAGCTTATTTCAATGTCATGACGTTAGGAAACGCAACAATACATGCTACAGGAGTTGTGGGCGAACAACATATTTTTTAGGCTGATACAGTAATCATAAAGGCAACAAAAAACCCATAATGCAACACTCTCTATAACAGAAACTCTTTCCATAAAAAAAAAAAGATAGAGAGAGCAGATATTGTTTAGTCATTTCAAAACATGAAATTCCTAGTATCCCTTTTGAATGAGCTCAGTGTCTTCAATGGTAGCTACAGCCCCGATCACAATGACAGTTTTAAAGGTACGTTGCCTAGTCCTCAAAGTAAGTAGTCCCTGGTAACAGTAATATTACAAAAATGAATGCATTCAGTTTTAAAAATACAAATCTGAATGTATTTTGCAGTTACTTGGTGTTTTCCTGATAGTTGTACTCTAATAACATTTTTGACGGTTGTCAAGACCTGGTGAGCACCATGTTCAGCATTCAAAACACCTCCTACTTTAATTTAACTTTAATTGTGTTCAGTGTACTTGTGGTTGAAGGGAAATAGTCTGAGGTGAGTTTTAGAGGATGCTTCTACAGTGTAACGACTTCTCCTCTAGGTTTCTCGTTTTCTTTCTTTTTTCTAAAGAAATCCAGCTTTCTCTGAATACTGCACTGAGTTATAGCTGTACTCCGTAATCTATTATACTTTCCACCTTTTTGCTCCCATAAGAGCAGAGAAAAAAAAAGAGTGTGGCACAAACAACACTGACTTTAGCTGCAGAAAATGTTCCTCGTATGTTCCATACTACCATATGCTTCTTCTCTTTTGGTGATCTCGAATCAAGGATACGCGTCTTGAATCTTATGTCACATTTCACAAGCAAGTAATCTCAATACGCCTCATTTATTTAAGGGGAGGACACATTCATTTAATTGTTTATTTATCTTTCTCTGTGGCGTTTATGAGAGCGCAGACAGCGAGAACATGGATTAATATGAACTCAAATTACAAGGGGGAGTGATTACAATGGCGACTCTGATGTGCAATTGTTTTCAATAGGCAATTGGATTAGACATGGAGGAATGCAGAGACATTAATTCATGTACATTATTATGAGCAATCAGTTTGATAATTTGTTTGTCCTCCCTTACAAATACAAAATAGGAGTTGGCCTGAGATTAGTGGGCAATAAGATAGGACTGGGCAAACTGGATAGAGTATTTTCTGTTATATTTTGATAGGCATGAAGCACTACAATATGTATGTTGTACATTTTGTATTATCCAATGCAAATTTTACCCAATGCTTTGCACACTGCTCGCTCCCAGAAAGGAACACACTGTTGTGAATTACATGAGTGTAGGTAGGATGTTAGTTCGTGTAATGAAAGAAAAGCACAGAAAATAATAATTATGATACGATTAAATGTGAATTTATGTTGTACATGTTGCAAGAAAGAGGAAGTGATTGGTATGTAATCTCCATAAATCTTTTCTTCCCCTGAAGAAACTGAGATTCCTGATTCCTCACTGCATAACAGAGTCAGGCAGATTGGTGGAATTCAACCTTGCTGGCATTTTCCCCCAGCTGCACCCACTCTTCTTGGAGAAAAGATACCTTACATTGCTTGTGGTGATGAACAGAAAGTTTCCATTAACTTTTATTAAACCCAGATATTCAACCGTGTATGACTTTAATTAATTTTATTCTCAGGTTATGAAGTAATTTGATTATATGGGCAAGAGGGAGAGCAGGGATCCGTATCTGTTCTCCATCTTAGGTTAAGCACTTAGGTTCCACTGAAGTCATTCATTACACCAAAATGCATGGGTACATTAAAGATAATTTTGTTAATAATTGCGCAATTAAATAATCTCATGTGACTTGGATATAATTGAAAAAAGTGCTGCGACATCAAAGTAGCACCATGCTGAATTGGCTTTAGGCGAAATTGTAAATAGGAAAGTCTTCGAGTCCCACAAGTTGATTCATGCGACCGAATGCTCGGAGATTTGCTTGGAGGCATTCTTTAATGTAATCAGAAGCTGCTATGTGACTGGCAAATGCCAACATGGCGCTCAAATCCCTATCAATAACACAGAGGAGGGGAAGGGAAACAGCAGTGGAAAGGAATGGGAGCAGGCTCGCGGAGCATTAGAGAGGGGTAGACAAATAGGGCACTTCAGATGGTGACGTCAGGCTAATGTATACCTTCTGAGCTTAGTGCAGTTATGGCGGGTGTGGAAATAGCTTGCCATCTGTAAGAAATAATATTTGCTTTTGGGCATTTCTGTAAGTCTCTGTGGGGAAGCGGGGCGGCATACGGTACGGTAGGCAGTACAGCACTTTGGATAGCAAGAAGCACAGTGAAAAATTGCTTCTGTTCCCTTCATCTTTATTATGGTTATTGAATTTGGTTCAAAAGGACCTGACATCAAAGGGTTGCTCAGAGATTCATAATTCGAGAGGTTCAGTGTATTTCATTGTGATCCCAGAAAAGAAATGTCAGAAACAACATTAAAATGAAAGGAATTTCCAAATGTGAAAAGCAGGTGTCTCCTGCTGTAGATCCACGGCTCACTGTAGGTTAGGGGCATTTTCTAAGACTTTAGTGCCACAACTTAACTGTGCTTTTTGCAAATGCTTGCACCTCATGCACAATGCAGAGTCCACAACACAGATTAACAATGTACTAATTCCTCTATATCTTAGAATATATTTAATATATATAAGAATACATTTTGTTTTGAATGTTACAGGGAAACCTGGAATATTAACTCTTCTCATACATGGAAGTAATGCCTAATCTATTCCCATGTCTAGTTAACCAAAAGATTATGAGACAAAATGGATACTTCAAGGTGGAATAAAGCAGGTAATTATATCTTTACAACCCTTTGAAAACTTCTCATGTCTATACTGTACCTCTTTAGATCTCCCTTACGGTCTGGTTGGGTGCTTGACTTTGATCTTCAAAGCTGACCTCCCCTCTCTCCTGATTGATGGATAGGCCCACCACTGATGCCTGCATATCCATCAAGTAAAGCCACCCGTGATGAATGAATGTGTCCTTTATCAACCGTGCATCACCTCATGAAGTATTGTCCTTTTTCACCCAACGTATTTATCCTTCAGCCAAAGATTGATTAACTATGGACGTGATTCAGTCAGCAATTATGACCTCATCGCTAATCAATCTACCTCTCGCCAGGGGAGAGCCCGGGCTTACAGTTTGGCCCACGCACATGAGTATACACACGCGCACGCACACGCAGACAATATTGTCAGTTACCAGCAGGCGCTTTCTCTCTCAGTCTTTGGGATCATGGGAAAGTTTTTAGCCACTGTAATGGTGTTACTCTGGGGGATGTATCGGTCGGTCTGTCAGCTATTAGATGGATTAATTTGGCACAGACAATCATGGTTCAGGAAGGTTTATCAAGGAGGATGTATTGTCCAAAATGCATCCTTATTCTTACATCTGCCATAGCTGCACTAAGCTCTCTTCTTGTATGCCTCTGCTTAGATACATCTTATCTTTGTTTAAGTTATGTGCCTCCCTGTGACATGCATCACTGGCAAGAGTCTATTTTTCCCCCTTTCCACTGAAACACAATTTATTTCAAGCACATTTTTTAAAACAAGTGACACTATTTTAGAGCAGTTAAAATTTGTTTTGTTTCCACGTTACAGTTTTATACAAGAGATAAAGAAGATGTTAAGAGTGCATCTAAATGAACTGAAGATTATTTCTTTTCCTTCCAGTGTCTCCTTGATTTTGTCTCACCACTTTAACAAAATCATTTGCTTCCCTTCCTGAAAGGTTGCAGACATATTCATCTGGAGATTGATTGCCCCCTCTAAATGACCCTTTAGGGTCATACTGTAATATGCTCGCTTCCTACTCAGTGACCAGGGGCAATCTCTGCCTACAACAGACAACGCCCCCATGGATAGCGAGAAGCATTCCCTGGAGAATTGTGTGGAGAAGGACGCAATATTACAACCTGGAAATCAAGAGTCAAGCAAGTCAGATGTGAAAATTGGCCGGCTGAGCCACAGCACATAGAAATTAAACTGCTGAGAAACCGCTTAAACGTATCACAAAAACTGCACGTGAATGACACAGCTAGTACACTCTAGTACAATTTGTGGAATGGAATTAAGAGGCTGGTAACAGTTTATTTTTGTATGTTTATCAAAGTGATAGGAAATCCACTTGAAAATGTTGACTGTAGGCTATTGCTTGGAAAAAAATCCCAGGAGACAAATCTCCTAGCAACTGCAGTACATCACTATTATATTATGGTCCACTTGTACATACGGTGCACATATAAGGCAGCTTTAATAATTATGTGCATATACACAACATTTCATAACAGTTTAAGGTAAACTGTTCTCCCTGGTTTGTAAAGAAACAGGCATTCTCCAAGTATTGTTCAGTGGTGTGTATGTGATTGTATATGTTGGTTATGTCCCTAACAAATGATGTTAACACAACATAAAAAACAGAATGTAAATGTATCATGTGTCATTAATTGTACAATGCCACTCAACTTTTGGTTTTCAGAAACATTGTCGTCTCCTTAAAGTTGTCTGTATCGATAATTTTGTCTGTTGTCAGCATGAGCAGTTTTGCAGAACATTATGATGTCTCTGTGAAGTTCACATTCGACCATTTGGGTATAAAATGTTATTACTTCATTTTACCCTCGTAGATATTCGAGTTAAATTGTGTCATAGGCCTAATTAGTGAATGAAATTGTGAGTTATGGCCAAAAATGTGTTTTGTGAGGTCACAGTGTTGTTGACCTTTGACCTTTAACCACCACATTCTGATCAGTTCATCATTGAGAGCAAGTGAATGTCTGTGCTAAATCTAAACAAATTCCCTCAAGGTGGTCTTGAGATATCACAGTCAAGACGCCAAAACTGTGATTTGTGAGGTAACCGTAACCATGACCTTAGACCAAACCAACCAAATTATTTCATTACTGAGTCTGGCAAATTTTGAGAAGTTCCCTCAAGGTGTCACTGAGACATCGCGATCACAAGAATACAACAGACAGAGTTATGAACAACCGGAAAACATGATGCCTCAGGCCCTGGCTGTCACCGTTGTAGAGGCATAACAATAATTGAATTAATTAAAAAAGAAAAATGATTTGACGTATGTGAAATTAGTTAGAAAGCACGCAGCAATACGTAGTGATTTAACAGTTAAAATAGCTAAAAGAAATGGACAGTTGAAATGAGTAAAATCATTGTAAAACAGTAGAAACTCATCCAGTTCAAAATGGTGGTGATAATGTAGGGGTGTCTGAGTTCATCAGAGCTGTGGGATATGTCAAACAAAAACCACACAGATCCAGTATCCATTGTAAAGAAGAGCGTCCATTATGTCACCTTTGCTTGTTCCAAAAATCAGAGGTGTGACGTAACACAACAGCACATCGGCGTCTGCTCCGTCATGCCCGGCTCTCCCTTTTAAACATTGGTCCGGCTCTGCGACTGCCTCCAACACCGGCTTAAGGATGGAACAACAATGCCCCCCTTTTCTGTGTTTGTACATTTTATGCAGATTCGTGTTGTGGAATAAAGGCCTTAAGTAGGCCTTGAGCAGGCTGTATAAGAGGGGCTACTCGAAGGTAATGCGAAAGAAGGAAATCAGAAACACAGTAGGACAAGTTCCTGTCTTTGTACAGGTGACCTGTTTTATTCACAATATCTCAGCAGGCCAACCTATTGCCAACTTGAGTTTCCACCCCATCAGGTTCTTTGCTATTAACAATACATGCTCTACCCTGATGCAATAGATCCCCAAGTAAATTGGTAACAATTTCACAGAAATTTTTCAGCAGAAAATATTGTTGGAACAATAACATTGCTTTGCCATGGGAATTGAAAGATAATTGTAAGAGCCTGTGGCATTGCTGTTTCATAAGCTTCATGCTCCATTTCTGATTCCCACCAGAAAGCTGTTTCCTTTTCCTCCTTTGCACATATTTATTTCTGGCACTTAATTTAAGTCTCTATTTATGTATATCTTAAATCACATGTTCCTCACTGTCCTTGCAAAATGGAAATAGGCACTGTTGTTATCTTTGGAACAGAAATAAAAACAATGTGCATCTTGGCTATTAAGCACATAACAACATCTTCAAAAAGGGCAGTTTGAAAAGAGAGGGCACACCAAAGCTTTAACATGGTGTTGAATAAATACATTAATTACAGGGGAATTACGTGCTGGGCGCTTGAGTTGGCTTGCTTTCAAGTGCCAGGGGTCCTCATAAATATACATTTAAAAGACATATGGCAAGATCAAGAAGTAACCTCTTAACAATGAACTTTTGTATCATCATCTCTGTGATAAACACCTAGCGCACACTGGTAGCCTTGTTAAAAAACCAACAGTTTTACTTAATATTAATAAATGTAAATTAATGCTTTGTTTATTTGAGTCGAGAACTCCTCCAAGTTGTGGGACACAGTCTGTTTAGTTTCAACTCTCAAGATGCAGACAGAAATATCAAATGCCAGCAGTCCCTTGACAGCACAGACCTATCCCACTTTTGTCCCACAGCCACATGGGATTTCCAATTTCCACTGATTTTCCATTCTGTACATTCCGTTATAGGAATATTGCCTGTGTAAGAAATTCCCATGTAAGAAATCTATAATACCCTGAAAAATAGAAAAATCTGAGCGTGGGTTAAAGAGGAGAAATGGCTTTTAAGCACAATGACGTGAAGGTGGAGAACTGACCAGGCAGTATTATTATATAGTGCATGGACATTTTTAATATAAAGCACTCTGTACAGTAACTCTTCTCTAAATAAATACTGTATTTAGACAGTTTTTATGACGTATCACTGTGCTCAAAAAAGTGACATTTCTTTATCTTGGTTTGCGGAGCATTTTGAATACAGATCCTTTTAATAAATTGGTCCAGTAATGCTTGACATTATTGATGGATGGCACCTAGGTGAATGTAATGGCGTGGAACCGCTATTTTAAGCATAATTTTATAAATTCATATGCTTGGGATTTTCATAAGGCAGCGATGCTAGTGGATTTATTTTGTGTGTGTGTGTGTGTGTGTGTGTGTGTGTGTGTGTGTGTGCGTGTGTGTGTGTGTGTGTGTGTGTGTGTGTCAACACATATCCATGAAAGTATCGAATGCAAATTAACTAAATGAAGTATTTTTTAAGTGGTACAACATTTGGAATACAATTGTTATAGTGGCAACTGTTGACATTCGTTGACACTATTCAGCTTGAAGTCAAGCAGATTTTTTGAACATTGGATACAACTTACTGTCACTGTTTATATGAATAAATTGTTTTAAAAAAAAGAATATTCCCACCCACAGAGTAAGTGGAGAGTCAGCAGGAACATGAAATGCTTTAGCTGCAAGCTTTAATTGAGTGGTGGGTTACTTAAAAGTAGTGCTCAGAGCATACCCATAATGCCTTTTCAGTTTTGAGTTTGTGTACTTGTTGAAGCAACATGCTACATACTGAAGTTACTCCATCCATCTTAACTTTACATTTTAACAGCAGTATGAGCTTATGTGATATATGTATAGCTCTCTCAACCCCCAAAACCAAAGTTATCTCAGTGAGCAGGCTGAGGCGAGCATTATCTGTGCATGTAAACACACACGCTGAGCCGTGCATCGTGATGGGAACCTTTTGTATCCCTTGTAGTCTTCCTATTTCTGTGCGACGGTCTGGCTTTGCACATGGCGGGTTTACAATGTTTAACCCTTTGCCCAGGTGTTTCCTCAGCCCCCATCTGTTCCCTCTGTGCCCGGGAGTCTCATCACAGAGTCACTGCTCATTGTTGCTTCTGCTCAGCATGCATTGGTTTGGTAACTCTACGGCGAAACGGCAGTGATTTTAAAACATAAATCTGAAAAGTTTGACTCCAGACTGATATTTAAAATATGAAATATCTATGGTTCTGGTATTTGAAAACAATGTGACAGAAATTTATTTCAGATTACTTAGAAAAGAGAAATAAAACCAACTCAAATTCTGATTATATTCTTAGTGACATGAGTTCAGTGGCTGTGTCACTACATTCAATATTCAGTTTTATTGGTTTCTATTAAAATGACATTCAATGACTAAACCACTTATGGTGATTATTTATGAAACAAAAGACAAGATGACTTGAATGGCCCCTTTTGTTATAATTTCAGTGAGTGTCAACATCACGTGTGCCATCATAATCATCAGCCTAACTGTCAAGGTCAAACCTGAGCAGTAGTGACATTACTAATTGAGAATAGGAATAGCGATTCAATTTGCACTAATTTACCAACTGATCTGCCAATATCAGCTGTGGCACACATGGGGTAGGCTCATTTCATTGGCTCTCCACTGCACATTATTTTTGTCTTCTCCCCCCACAGATCAAGGCTACAGATGACTTTTGTCAGCCATCAGATGCTGTGTGGCAGATGTCACAGCATTTATTGTCACCATGATTTATTGGTTTAGAATGACCACAGCCACAGGGAAGAACACATCAAAAAGGCCAGGCCCTGGTGAAGGGGAACTACTGAATGCCAAGTCCACCGACAACTTTCATCCCATCCCACTTAGGACGGCACATTTTGCTTCTGGATATTGTTTGGCCATCTGCTGCATTTTGAGCCTCTTTGACTACACCGCTAAGCAAACATGGTGTCTGTGCCAAATACTGTCACCTTCCTTTTGCCCCTCTAATTCGACCCCACTGCGTCTCTTCAGTTATATTGAGCACGAATTCATCAGAGAAACTCTTATGGCAGGCGTTGACAGGAAATTTACCTGGTTCATGAGTAATACTTTTCCTGTAATTCCTTTGTCGCCTCAAAATGTTAGAATCAATATACAGACATTGCCTAAAGCAGCCTTTGGTCCCTCTGTGATCTGTTTTGTGTTTATGTTGTTTTAATCTTGGATGTCAAAGTCTCCTTCTAGCGTCAAAAATTATTAGACAAATTATTCATTCGGGGACGTTCTGTTCTCATAAATGTTAAATTAATCCTATAATGCTTTGATTCAACTTAAACTTTTGATTCTTCCAGGACATATTTCAGTCAGTGTGCAGTAAATATGCAAAACCAATGTTCCTCCATGATTTAGCGTTGCTGTTTGAGGTTGACATTTTAAAGATATGATTAATTTGATAATTAATTTTGAATTTCTCAGCATTGCATATGAATCTAATTCTTGGAATAAACAAAGAATGAATGCATTGTAAAATATTATGTTATCGTCCATAATTAGGTTAAATTAAACTTGAATTGATTCATTTTGATTCTTCTTAGAGGGGTAGGAGCTGTGCAAACATTCCACATTCTACATTAAATTCAGCCAAAGACGCAGTCGCCCCATGTGCAGAGGCTACACTCCTCGCTGCAGTCGGCCCCGGTTCGAATCCCGCATCGGACGGCCCTTTACTGCATGTCATTCCCCCCTCTCTCTGCCTCCCCATTTCCTGTCTCTCTCTACTGTGCTATCATAAAGGCATAAAAAGCCCCCAAAAAATATACTAAAAAAAAAAAAAAATTCAGCCAAAGATAATTAAAAGCTGCAATGCAATTAATATACATATTCGGCAAATCGGAAATATGTTGATAATGAACATATATGTGTTTAGGAACTCACAGCACTTAGTTAAGGTTACGGGAAGATCATGCTTTAGTTTAATAAAGTTGTTTGTGACTTTAAGCACAATGTGTTTATTTGCCTATATTTAACCAACAGATCTTTCCCTAATCTAAACCAAAGTGTTTTTGTTGTTGTGCCTAAACCAAACCACAGACAGGACTCTCTGTTGCCACAGTCATGCACTTTATAACCCCGACATCCAACCCACCCACCTCCTGGGGGACTCCGCTGTCTTTAATAAATCTGGTGCTCCATTCACTCAAAAAGATATTACCTGTGAACAAAATCCAGACAGCGACTGTGTTTGTCAGCACAATGTACCTGGGAAAACAATTAAGCAATATAGAAATGTAATTTCTAGGTGAAAGAGTTGAGCATGTCGCAACATGGTATGTAATGAAAATGCCATATTCTAACATGAATATGTATGAACAAAAATTACCTGCCAAGAAGGGTGCGACCTTAAAAGCTGAGAATCCTTTGTCACTACGAGGAACCTCTCTGACATAATACATTATATATGAATGACATATGACTATAGTAAATATATGGTCGAAGGACAAAGCATCTCAAATTAACACATGCATACTGACAAGCAAACCTTTCATTAAAACACCAGTTCAAAGGATTACATTTATTTTCAAGACCGCACTTCAACCTCTAACAGAAACACCTTGGGACATGGTGCAGGTAGGTGAGCAATGGAGGCTGAACAGGAACAGAAATAATTCCACCACACTCAATCATATTTGAAATACATAATCCAAATATGCATGAGGTCAAAATAAAAAGTCAGTAATATCCAGCAACACTGGAAAGAATATGAAAAAAAAAAAAAAAGCTTCTCTGCAACATTGTTGTGTTACCTTCATTTCCCCTCCACAACCACAAACAACAGTTTGCAGCATTGTTCAGCAGAAATCCTGAACAAAGCTCCCAGAAAATGTTATTAACGGTAAAATTCAGTTTAACAAATTGTACAAATGCCTTCCTGCCACTTACAGAACATCCACTAAATGAATTATGATAGCAAAGCATCCCACTGATGTTTCACCTTCAAGGCTGACCTTGTGATGGCTATTCTCTGCTGATGCTTGCCAGAGATAAAAGCTATGAGCCCTTCTCACCCCCCCATGCCAAGGACACACGCATCATCGCTTTACTGGCCTATCTGCCCAGGTGATGCATGGCTCCTATAGCAAGTCAGTCTGAGGCAGTATTTATAACAAACTATGTGAGGCAGCAACCAACTCATCACCATCGAGACCTGAGAATCCTCGGTCTCCGGGTGCACTCACATAGGTTTTGTTATTTGCTGTGAATGTATTAAAAATGTAATGCATTTATTTTAAGCTATGGGAATGCAAATGAGATGTCAAGGGGGGGTGGGGGGTATGTAAAGAAAAAATTAAATGTTTACTTAGCTCTGCTGTGCTTCCTGACTCTGTAGTAAATCATGTAGTAAGACACATGTTGGCTTTCAAAGTTAAGAGACAAGATTTAAACCAGTTACATCAAGAGACCCTTCAGACGAATATGTTGTAAGTGGTAACGAAGCACGGCACACATTAGCGAAAATATAAAATCAAAATGAACAGAAGGACGGATGCTCCTGAACCTGCAGAACAAAGAGAGACAAAATCTGCACTGCAGTGTCAGGTAAGGGTACCTTCTGACTGGCAGGGAAGTGAACGGCAAAGAACAGTCAATGCTTGAAATTCATTAGGTATCAGTGGGAGACAAAGCACTGACAGGTGTTTATGCAAATCATCGGCAAATGGATTCATCTCTGTAATGGGGAAAACAGCGGTCTCAGAATAATGTGAAGCATGTGGAAGAAAGTGATAGTCCACTTGTGAAGTTATGAGCATATTGTGAGCTGTACAGTGTGTTGTGGCGGAGGCTCACAGAGGGAATTAATAATTATTGAGAGCTGTCCAATGTTGTTGTTATCCTGAGAACATATACTTCTCACAATTCAGTCAATCTGCAAAACACACTGCATTTGAACAAAAACTGCTTTTTCACTGCAGCTACAAAATGGAACAAGTAAAACTGATCATATACTGTGTAAACTGCAGCAACTAATACGCATAAAAATGTAAATCTGATATTATTGCTATGGATTCTTTTTTGTTGATGTGGTAAAACATGTCTATAATCAGTAGTTGTATAGAATAATATATTCAATATGAAAACAATGTGACAATATTAAAGGTCCCATATAGTATAAAGTGAGATTCCGATGTATTTTTTGATTTTAAAGCAGGTCTAGGATGACACCGATTTCCAGGAGTAGCAACTCTATATCGGTTTGTGACTTGCTATTTGAGAAGTTTCTCACTTTCAACTGGTATTATCCCAGTTATTCCTCACAGTGACATGAATTAACACATCGTCTGATAAATGTTCAGAGTTCTTTTCATATCCTGTCATGGGAGAACAAAATGGAGATAGTGCACAAGGCTTGCATCTTATTAATGACTCATTTACTTTGATCACAAGCTGTCATTATGCTGTTCGTTTCTTTTATTCTGTGCCATTCAACATCTGCCAAGTGACTGTAAAAAATCTGACAACATTTAAGAAAAAAAAAAAAAAAAAATCAAAGTTGCCACAACTGTGAACTGTTGAGTTTGACAACTGCTTGATATACACATGCCTAAAAAATTGGAGTGCTTTAGTGATTTATGAAAGGCTTAATTACACTCTCTACACAAGCTACTGTATCTGTCACATCCCCAATTGTTCCTAAAACTTCAAAACAATGCACACTTTTGGATTGTTTATGTAACTTGTCTATAGGGGGGGGGGGGGGGGTATGGTAATGCCGAGTCCTTGATATTCTAGTGGAGCCTCCCTATTTTTACTGTGCACAGCATATCCTTGTGCTAAGTCACTTTAATGAATACTTTCTCTGTTTCATGTATTGCAACGTGAGCTGCATGCCCCTAAAATATATTGACATGTTGTCAACCAACACTATGATGGAGTTTCACGCCTCACAACAGCAATCTATAAACATTTTTGAACATCTGTAACGAGGTCCCAGTTCCTTTTTCAATTTAATGTTGCACTGCATAGTTTCACAAGGTTTGTTGTACAGTAATTCTGAATTCAAAAGGGGCTTCCTACTCTGCCATTGAACAGGAGAAGTCAGTCATTGACTTAAAAAAATAGTTGGGTATTTCAGGAAAAATGCTTATTGCCTTTCTTGTGTTATTCAGCGTACAGAGAGTAAATTTTCTCATCTAACTCTCAGCAAGAAAGAATATTTCTCAAAAAATTGATTGAACCTTCATTGTTGAGCATCATTCACCTGGGTATAAAATTAGTTGGAGTAACCAACAGTGGCCAGACGTGGTTTATGACAATTAAAAATTGACTGAAATATTGGCAACTTTATTAAAGCAGTCTCCGATGTGAAATCCGATGAGAACACGTCAGAGTGAGAAGGTAATTCCTCTAATGGACTCATTCAGTCAAGTCGGTCAGGGAGGGAAATGTGTTTTTGCCACCAAGTCACTTCACTAATCAAATCAGAATCAGTGATTTCTGAGTGGAGGATAGTCAGTGCTTACCAAATCATTATGGTCAATAAACTGGGGGTATATTTAGCCTGCATCTACATATCATCCCACCTCCTTCCTCACCCCCTTTCCCTCCTTTGCTCTCACTCTCTATGATCTTGTTTGTCTCTCAGTGCTTGGCTAATTTTGCACTTGGATGTAACTGTGGCTCACAGGAGAATGCTCCTGCTTTGCATAATCTGGTTTCTAGGGCTACAGTTGTAATACAGCTGCAGTGAGAAATGCCATGCAGAGTCAAACCCCAGAGTGATGCAGTGCAAATGAAGTGTCCACTGATTCCACAGCCATTCAAATGCAATGAACTCTTTCATCAGATCACTGTACATAAAAGGGAACAATGAGTTCAATCCCCTACAAAGTGAATGAAAGTGAATGGCTGATATGACAAACACATACTGGTGGTTAATGAGGTAAGGGTTGAGAGTAAATATGCAAAGCTATTGTGATAGACCTGAAAGGAACAAACTGTGCAGCACCATTTCTTTACTACAAGGCTAAACTAAAAAGGCCAAGTCAAGATATTGACTGAGCAGCAAACTGCTATAGATTGCAGAGGTGCACAGAGTACAGCGGAACTGGTAAAAGTCTTTGAGTCAAAGGGTTAAAGCAAAAATCAGTAAGTTAAGGAGGAGCACATGGCTGTCAGTTGACCTCTATACCCACAGGCTACCTTTGCTTTGACCCAAGATCGATCCAGCGTTGGCCAGTTAACTCCTGGTCTCTCATCCTCATGCCACTCCGCTGCTCCCACAGAAGTGAGGTAATGTATAAGGACAGCATCTGACCTTAAACAGACTTCGCAAAACATTTCGCTGAGTGAAATGTCTGCTTTTGTCAACATGTATGTGTTTTTTTTCTTTTCTTTTCTGTTTTTTTTTTGTATCCCCACCAATAGTGTAAACAACAACATATGTATCTTCATACATGCACTATTAACACTGTAATATATTCATTTGTAAGTTAAAATTTGTCTATCATATTATTTATTTTATTTTTTTTTTTTTTATTTTCCTTTGCATATTTTATCATTTTTCTCTGACAGTGAGCAGGATATGGCTGCTGCCTGCAAGTTAAATGAACACTGAACAACACACAGAGCACAAAAAATGTTTCCACACAGCTCTCGATGCGCAAACACTTCATCCCTCATGTTGCATTTTGGCAATACATGCAAGTGATGTTGAAGCAGCTCTTTAAATTCTTCCAATGTTTGCAAATATCCACCTGTTTCAGTTGTTATTTCATACAGAAATACTTACACGAATATCCGAAACACAATAATAAATGGCAGGGTAAACACAGTTAACATTTATGTGTCCGTATTTCTTCATATTTCAATTCTTCTATTCAGTTTTACCCTAAAAACAATCCCTTTTGCCAGACAACAACAGCTGCACAAATACCAAGAACCAAATTATTTATTGTTCTCTCTCACATAAACGTGCACACCAAAACAAAAAGCTTGGTCCTTCCATAACATTTTAAACATTAAAAGGGAACAGTTCAACATTTTGGGGAACAAGCTCATCTGCTCTCTTGCCAAGATTTACATGGTAAGATTGGTACCACTCTCATATCTCTCCGTACAATATGGAGTTGCAGAACAGAAGAACGTTAGCCAAGCTTAGCATAAAGAGTAGTATCAGTAGCAGGCAGCTAGCCTCACTCTTGCGACACTAAAGTATGTTAAAAGGGAAGGGCAAAGTCTCAGGTTTACGGGGCCTCAAGTGCCAGATTCCTTCTTGGTAACTTGAATAAATCTGCATCGATTGCCTGGCAACCTCATGGTGACAACAAGACTCAAGGATGTCACTGTGCCCGGCCAAGAATCAACCTGGCACATGACCCCAGTTAAACTCAACTTTGGTCAATTGGGACCAAAGCACTCAACTGTACTTTGCAGTAGCTGTTTTCTTGCCCTATGTGCTGTCTACTACAGTATATGCACAGTTTCTCCCATGTCAGCAGCTGGAGAACTTCATCTCCAGAATTACTATGTGCCTCTTGTTGGTCTTAAACTAAAACCTCTTGTGCCTGCACACAGCAGTTTTGAGGACACACCATTTTAGATGGATTTGGATTTGATTCATATTCTTCCCATGTCTTCCCTGTCAAGACTTTAAGGTGCCCTCAGGGATATTCGAGATTTTGCAAGTATTCTTAAGTCGCTCCCTCGTGCTGCTTTTATCTCAGATGTTTGCAATGGTCTGTGAACCCCTGTAGTTCTTTGGCGGTGAATGTAGAGTAAGAAAAACTGTGAGACCCCCCATGGGCCCAGGTGTTTTTGATGTGTTATCATTACATATACCATTAATGCATACAAGCATTCTGTTGAGCTAGTTTTTTTTTAAGCTTCACACCAACATTTTGAACAAGAGCTTATCCAACAGTCCAATAGTCGAACGGGGTAAAAAGTTTTATACTTACTTTAACGTTCTTAAAAATAAACTTATCAATGAAACATTACTATTCACTTCCTTTCACTACTTCTATGCAATATATAGAAGTAATATTTATAGATAATATAGTTTAAGCAAAGGCTACTTAAGCATATTTAACATTTAATGAATGTTATTTAATTCCATTACGCATTAAATAAGTTACAGGATGTCAGAATGACTTCAGCATTCAGTAAAATCATGAAATCATTACTTAGCAGGATAAAAAAAAGAGTGTAACAAATAATTGTCATCTTAACAAATATAAATGATAGTTGTGACATCAAAGACTTATTTATGTCCAACAACAGACTGTGTGCTAAAATGAGACGTACCATCTGCATTGTGCTGACGGAAAAAGTTGTCACTTCCTCAGTGATAAAATGAAAAACTAGATATCATACTGTCAAAGGAGACAGTGAAGAAATAGCCGCACTGTGTTTCTAGGAGGCAAAAATAAATAAATGAATGAATAAATATAGATATACTTTTCAAACACTGAGTAGGTGGGGTCATCGTATAAGGCAGGATGGAAGATATTGTTCTGGGAAACTGCTGAAAGACACTGAACCTAACTATCAATCATTAATTTCTTTTGGCCTCCTCTAGAGGGGGGGGGGGGGGGGGGGGGGGGGGGGCACAAACAACATCCTGAGTCTCATATAGTTGTTTTACTGATCATTTCACTGCATGTCTGTGTCTCTGAGTGTGGCTGATACAGTGAGGAATTCACAACAGGCAGTTTACAGAGGAATGTTCAAAGGCAACCCCCGCATCCACCCCACCCCTATCGGTTTATGTGTTATATTACATTAATAACACCTCTATCCCCTGGGTGGCAGAAGCTTGACAGCATTCTGGTCCCAGGTTGTCCGCCCCAAGCTGCTCCTGTTTTGGGCTGAGAGGCTCAGCAGGAGGAAGTCAGACAGCAGAAGTTATGACTACCACCATGAGCCACACCAAGTCTGATGAGTTACCTTATGTTCGTTCTGCTGGTTACATAAATGTATCTACCTGATGTTACAGCAATCCATCCAAAAGGTCTACAGAGATTTAATTCAAAGCCACAAATGTCATAGTGTCACAAAAGGAGAAGTCAGGGTCACCAGAGTGAATAGGATCTACTGTCTGGGAACTATGAATGTCTGTACAAGACTTTGTGCCTCTATCTCATACACATGGATAACTGCATGTCTGCAAGTCTGACATGCTTGTGACACTAGATTAAAAGTCAGAGGATCATCAAAATCATTGGGATTCATAGACTAGGAACTGTGGACATTATGTGTTTTAGTGAATGGGTGGTTGTTTTTAAAATCAGCCATCAGTTGCATGTTTGGGCTGATGGCTAGGGACATACTAAACTCCACTGGAATAAACACACTATTTGGTTTGAATACATATCAGACAGTCAAGCGTTGAGATATTGACACGGCTCACCTCTGCTGGGAATTGGAAAATGATTTAAAAGAGACGGAAACAGTGCTTCTTTTTACCTTCCTGCAGCCACACAGCCTGTTGACTGAAAGTAAGGTAAATTGCCTGAATCCAGAGACTTTTATGAAACATATTTCAGGCAAACGATTCAATTAATCTGATTTGTTGTACTTTTTTTTTTTTTTTTTTTTTAAAGCCAGAGGCTTCTTCCAATGAAGACGAACCTATACTGTATGTTTTGACATTAGATAAAGTCTGTGTACATTATACTGTAAATTCCTCCTATTCTATAAAATCTCTGCTTCGGGGATCAGCCATGTTGATGGTAATTACACACATTAATCTTGTGCTACCCGTCTGGTCACTAATCAGTTTGTCAAAGTCATCCAGGATTTTCATTCCAGATACAGCACTGCCTCTAGTATACCGTTTTTTGTGTGTGTTTATTATTCTTCTTGGCTTGCAGGATCTTACCAGAGGCAACCCAGAGGAAGAGTCTGCCAAACTGAGAGGGGATTGGCAGCATGTGACACTATCCATGGAAGCGAGAATCATAGTTGTTGAGACACTGTTTAGTTTTAGCTGTTCTGGCATATTCCTCCCCTTTGTCACTGTGCCAAAAGGTGTCATGATGAGATACAAACTTACAACACTTCATCAATATATAATAGATTAGTCTACAGTCAGGTCAGAATTTAGTTCAAGTTCCGGGCACAGAGCCCATTTATTATGGCTTCTGTTAATTTTCTAAAAGTTCCTTTGTCACAACAGCACACAGGTCATAGATATATGCCGGTTCTGACATCCTGTGCTGTGATCACATCTTCAGTTTCCTTTGTTTGAGCAAAGCTATAGTGTGAAAGATATATGTGTTATAGTTTCAGATGTATAGTTAAGGTCCACATGTTTGATTGACAATGTAGCAGCTAATATCCTTCTTTACCAATCTCGGATCCCATAGTTTGCCCAAGCAAACCAACCTACAACTGTGAACAGTTCTCACCTTCAGCTTGTATTAACAGATTTTTTTTGGCAGCTTGAGAGCAGCAGAAACAGGCTGTAAACACAACACTGACATATTGTTGCCTTTTATGTTAATATGGAAAACTTGCTAGCAAACAGTTTGTTATTTAGACATCAAGCATACATGGAACCGGGCGAGTCCAATTTACACCCCCTTCAGCTCCGTGTTTGGTTTCCACCAGCTCCCAGAAGAAATATTTGTTCTTCTAGCTGCTAAATGCTCCACTATGTTCACCAGTAAGTCCTTAACTTTGTCTGTCTGGTGTTTGGTGCAGATAGCATATGGTACCTGCTTTTTCCACTGAAAACATGTACTTTTTATTGCTGGAAATGTTGCTGATTCGAGACATGAGACTGAACCAAAACCCAAAATACTCATGTGGAAGAGAGCTCAGGGGAGCTGCAGAGTAATGCGATAATTCTCTGGGGGTCCATCAGTAGGAAAAATACCTTGCCTTACATTACACATACTCAGTTGACCGACTGTTGCTTGGTGTGATCACATCTTTTGTGTATACATATTGCTGAGGTTGTCTCCGAGCATCACAATGAATACCAATTAACACATATATACACAGGGAATGAGGACATCAGAGTTCAGCACATCAGCCCTGTGATCACAACAAAAAGGAAAATGAATTAATTAAATTCTAATATCCCCCTCCCCTTCCTTTCACTTCAAGCATTTAGATGGCAGTCCCGTCTAAGCAATATAATTAAGCATTTTCATTAGGTGTCTCTCTCAAGGACACAGGCTGTAGATGGACACAGACTAGCTATTGCACCTTTGACCTTCTAGTGATGGGAAAGTCTAACTACTAGGTCACCCTCTTTCTGTGTTACCCTCACCAAGGGTTTTGTTGATTCAAATAGACATACTTTGTTGCTTTAAAAATCCCAAAACACAAGCTGAATTGATCATGTAAGCCTAATGGCATTACCACTGCCACAGTCAGTGGCTTTATTCTCACTTTCCCACAAAAAAATATTAAGATTACTATGACCTAGGGGGTAAAATATAGGATACAGTGTTTAAACTGAATATTAATAAAGATAATGGGAAAAAAAGATCATATAGAGTGAAAATCCTACAATTTTAATCACTACAACACGTCAGTATAAATGTATGAAGTGGAATTATACATTACAGGAGAGGCAGCCTAAAATTAAAGTTTATTTAAGGGCCATGAATAATAATATAACAAATATCACGCTGCAGACATAATAAGATACGCAAATAAACATCTATATGGAATATCATGAAGAAAACTGTTACAAGCAGTGTATGAACAGGGTATACAAATATGTGAGCAGGCTCACATTAGCTGAGTTTTGTAGTCATATATTTGTAGAAAACTCGTGAATAAAAAAAAACGAAAATATTATCAATCTGCATAATAAAACACAATCATAACTCTAATACGCATCACTGCTGCATCAGTGGTGCTATTGAGCTACTGCCTTGTCTTTTCATTTGGTATGTTTATGTTTAGAATCATGCCAATTATTTAAGCATATAATGAATACCGTGAAACAAATCAAAACAAAGTCAGTGTGTTCTGCCATGAATTCATGTGCAGTTTCAGAGCACACAAACCGAAGCCAAACATTTCCTGTTTTCTCCAAGAAGTCAGGTATTATTAAGTAATGCTTAGGGTTAAAAGAGGTTTGTAATATTGATTCCTCAGTCTAACTCCCAGCTTTAAGGGGTCAGGTCCTTTAAAGGGTTTGGATTTTCTCGCTCAAGGCCTTATAAATTCCCCACCCTTAGCACTTTGAATGCACGGAGGTCCCTGCATAAGTGCCGGCTGCCAGCCAAACAGCCGACTACTGAGTTAAGTCCAGCCGGCCACTTATCATATCAATTTTTTATCCTAACAAAATGATTCTGATTAACAAGCAATGCGTGTATATTTTGAAACCACTAGCTTCTGCTTCAAAACAATGCCAGAATGATGATAGAGAAATCTGCACATGCTCTATATGAATGTGTGTGTGCTCTACTGAGAAGTTGTGTTTGACAAGTATTAGCAAAATAACTGATGACAAAACACACCAAGAATTGCATTGATTGCACAGACAGAGGACATCCTCATTAGACGGGCTACTTTGGAAAACACCGGGGGCAGCAACTTGATGATTGCACAGTAAGCATTAAAAAGTCCACTGAAAGCACTTGCATTTTCCATATACGCCACGCAGACGTTTATGGGCGTAAGGAGTGAATGAATTATCTTCATTTACACTGCGCTTTTTACAACAGAGCCATCTCTAAGACGCACTGCAAACACACACTCAAAACAGGCAATGCTGTCAAACATCATATGAGGATAAATGTAGCCCACACTGTAATTTTAAAGTTTGAACGTCCTAAAATGTGTTTGTATTTTTCTACATCGACCAATTATGCAAACTAATGTCAGATGCTGCAAATAATGGTTTAACAATCTACTAGTCTACTCCTTGTGGGAAGCCCAGTCTGGATCAATATTTCCCCTTTCAAGCATGGACTCCCACTTCAGGTTAGATGTTTGATTGTGAGCAAAAAAGACTGCAGTTATGCGCATGGATGCTCCCAAAAATGTTTAAGGGCAATTCCACCTTTTCCCTTTTGTTATTTCTGCAATTAAATACTGATGATATTCTACTAATTCTAAGAATAATTGTGACCAAGTGTTTACCGTAGAATGTCCTGTTTACTTCTATCACAGTAATAGTGGTCACTTTGATTTCGTAGATTATATTTTCACATTTTCTAGAGAATGTGTTGTGTATATGTAGGTGGACAAAAGGGAAATTGTATTCATCTATGGAAAGAAACAGCATCAGGCCTTTCAGAAAATGCCAAAGAACGAAATGTGTTCCTGTTTAAGTGACAAGGTAGCTGTGAGAATTGACAAAAGAATGACTTTTGTGTGTTGAGAGCAAAAGAGGAAAGTGTGATGTTGTTATAGAGCAAGATAGGTCAACAAAATGTTGGACTTTGACAAAGGGAACCTTGTTTGTCCCCCGTTTCCCAAGTACAGTCAAATTTGGTTTCTGTACTCATGACCACAATCATTTCCTGAATGTAAAAGATGCTGTTATTATTCTAACTGTAATGACGACACTCCTCTGATGTTAATGAAGTAGATATTTTAACCAAGTTTCCCTAACCTCAGTCAGTTTAACCCAGACTGGGTGCTCACAGATGTTGTTCTTTTAGAGGAACTATATCAATAAACCTGTGTTGGAAAGTCAACGGAACACAAAGAATGCCTGAGAAATTTAATGATTATCACTACTTGTTTTTTTTTTTGTTTTTATTTCAGAATGTGAACATGACTTTTTTATTCTTTTAATATTTCTGACTCGTTCACTTTACTTGGTCTTGTTAAGAAACAAACAAAACTTACAGCATATCTGCTGCCTACTCTATTTAAATTACGTGTAAGAACTGTGAGTACCTTCACAAGAAAATCGAAACTTCATTAGGGAATTGGACTATTGGATAATTAAACACTTTTTTGTGAGATGTGCGCAGTTGCTAAATGCCGTACAATGGCAGCCAAAATAAAAGTATTATTTTGGATCCAACATGTAACCATCCTCCACTACTATGCAACAAACCTTTTATCTCTTAAACATAATGTACAGTATCAGTTAGATAAAATAAGCAAGAATGTCCCGATATGGATATTGACAATACAGATGCAGGTATTTCTTCTTCAGGTGGTGAAAAAAAGATTTTTGTTTTTTTGTAGAAAAAAGTTACTGAATAAAAAAACGAAAAACAAATGAAGCATCCAGATAAAGGGAAAAAAATGCTGCCTCTTTGTGGTATTGTGTATGCCCACTGTGTGCCATACAATCATTGTTTCATCATTTTAGCTTCTTGTATTGGGAGTGATACATCAATGGAAATATATCTATATCTATATCTATATATATTTTTTTTTTTTTTTTTTTTTTTTTTAGAAATATTGCACAGCCTCAGATTTAATCGGCTCATTCCTGCTATATTTCTGCTGCATATCAGAAAGAGCATCAGCCGAGATGAACGGAAGATGAGAAAGATCAGAAGAACTGGTGACAAGTAAGAGGAGGGAAATGAATGATGTGAGCGCTGGAAGAGTTTCTGTAAATGAGTTACTGCAGAGCTGATCTTCCCAGCCATTTTTTGTCCCACTGTGGTAGCCACTGAACAAGACCCTGTTTGAAATTATGCTGCAACTACCCTACATTAGAAGTGCAGACAGCTCATTCTTATGCAGTGGCTTATATTCTCTCAGTGTGTGATCATACTTACAGCTCACTTCTTTTATTTATTTCTTTTTGTTTAACCCACACTTGACAAATATCTTGCTATTGTTACACAGTATTTGATTAATTTGGGGTAACAGACTTATTATTACTCAAACTTTCATTAACAGTAATGAAGGATAATGAAAGACATCAGTAAATAGGGTTGGAAATTGTGGTCGACAGCGCACATCTAATAACCATGATGCTTGTGCATTAGTGTGGTATGTAAGGAGAAGAGCAACTGTTCCTCAGGTGATTGAGGAAGTCAATTCAGGGTGTGATCTGACTGTGTCAGCAAGAACAGTCTGTCAGTTACAGTTAGAGAGGAATATTATAGAACAGCTGCAGAGCATAAACCCCTCATTACAAAGATGAAGGCACATTTGAGAGTTCAATGGTGCAAAAACCAGCGGTACTGGTCTACAGATGTGGGGAAAAAAAGGCATATGGTCAGATGAGTCATCCTCCACGATATTCTCCACAAGTGAGTGAGGTCATGTGTGGTGTACACAAAGAGAACGGTACAGACCTGAATGGCTGACCCCTACAGTGAGTGGCTTTGTTAAGATGTGGGGGGCATTTTGCTGGCGTGGTTTGGGTGCACTTGTCCCTTAGAGGTAAGGGTCACTGCAAATCTGAGTGAGCACCTTTATCCTACGATGAAATATTTCTTTGTGATGGAAGTGCTCTCTTCCAGGATGACAGTGCCTCCAACCATATGAAAATGATATGACTCATATGCCGTAGCCTTCACAGTCAACACATCTCAACCCAGGTGTGGAGTCGTTAGACTTGTAGAATCAATGCCAAGGTGCACTGAAGATGTTCAGGCAGCACGTGGTGGAACAGCACCTTACTAAGACACTTAATGCTGCTTCTTCCTTTTAATGTATCACCTGTCTGTATATTAATATTTATATTGAACAATATGTGTGTGATAGAATTCACAGCAAAAAACCCAACCAAATGTATAATACTTGGTTTCACATTTCATTGATCAGCACAGTCAGATACTATGCTGTAATTTTCTTGTGATTGCTTCTGAATGTGATATTCTCTGATGAACTCCTTTAATTGCCCTCAAAGTTGTTGATCTGTGCAATTGGTGAGTTGAAAATCTGCAAACCACACAATCATTTCCCACATGTAAATCGGAAAATAATGCAATAACTGAAATAAAGTGGGAAAAAAGGAGTCAAAGCCGGTTGCTGTTTGATGTTCATAAGCACCTAATCATCCTGTTACAGAAATGAGGTATCTAGGCAACCAATATAAAGGCAAAAACAATGGCAGTGGTGTTGTTAGGGTTTAGACAGGCAGAATATAAGAATACATTTTAGGTTCATTATCCAGAGTCCACACAGTAATGCTATGATATAGGCTGTTGTTCTGCTCTAAGGTTCTACATATTTTAATCGAATGAACTGGAAATGCAAAAAAAAAAAAAAACTTTATGTGGCAGGAGTTTAATAAAAAAAAAATATAATGTATATTTGCAATTTGCAAATATTAAAGTTGCAATAAAAACCTGACAATCTTTAAAAAATTAAAAATGACCCTCAGTGCAATAAATGTGTGAAGTGAAAAAAATATTTCTGCCACGACGCAAAGTTTGCAGTTATGATATGTTATGATATGACATGCATTTTGAAGCATGTATGCCTCTCTCTCTTACCTACATCCAAATCAATTTGGCGAACTAATTTAGCATTATTAAAATGAAAGCTACAGATGGTAAACATTAGAGTTTTGACTTAATATATTGCTGTGGGATTAGTGGTGATGAATCACTAACGAAGCAATGAAGTTTGACAGTAACTGTTAAAAAAATATAAAATAAAAAAAATGCTAGATTCAAATATTTTCCTATGTGCTCAGTTGGTCCAGCTTGGGAGTTATCAGACTCAATCCTTTGTTAAGTCAAAAAAATACTCCTGGTAGACCAGTAATGTATGCAGGTTTCAGAAATATTCAGGGGAATAAAGTGAAATAGGCAAAATAGAATCAGCTCGCAGGGGTTGTAAAACACAGAGCTGAATATACTTAAAACAGCCCATTTCGTAATAAAATAAAAATGCCACAGTGGTTACTTTTAACACTTGGAAGTTCAAATTGTTTATTTTGCTCCTGTCACATGAAAGTTATAGGATTAACCAACATGTAGTGACATGTCCACATTAGGGTATTGGATTATTTATATCATATGATTAATATAATCATACATTTTGTCAATATTAAAGATTACTCTAAGCCTCAGCACGCTGTAGAACTGTTATGTGTCAAAAATTCAATGGTCATCAAAGGGCAGCACGCACCACATTCCTAATTCATATTTTCTGCACTAAAGATGTTCCAATAATCCATTTTTAATGCCTTGACATTGTCTTGTCATAACAGAGGTATATCATTCTTTCATATCAACAGTGCTAACATATTCCAAAGTTCTGATGCAATGCACAGGGAAAATATGCAGGACAAATGCATTATTGCTCATATGCCCTCAGTTGAATCTGTCAAATGACAGTCATTTGCTTCGGGACGCAATCACTCACAATTGCCAGTTCTGAAAATTTTATCTGACGCTAGTGGGAGCATTGAAAAGGACAAGTGTTGTATCAGGTATTCTGAATGATAGAAATATACAGTGCTAAGAAAAAGTATGTGAACTCTTTGGAATGACCTTATTTTCTGCACTGATTGTTCATAAAATGTGATTGGATCTTTATCTAAATCAAAAGTGAAAGGAAAAACAGTCCCTAAGCCAATATCAGTCAAACAATTATAATCATTTGAGTCTTTATTTAACACAGCCATTAAACATTCACTGTGCTGGTGGAAAAAAGTAAGCAAACCCTTGGATTTAATAACTGTTTCAAGCCTTGAGGCAGCAAAACCACAAATCATGATGCTCTCTCCACTGTACTTCAACTTTTGGGATGATGTTTTCATATTGGTATGCAGTGCCATTTTCCCGCCATTTGTAGTGCTGCATGTTCTTCCCAAACAACTCAACCTTAGTTTCATCAGTCCATAAAACATTTTCCAAGTAGCTTTGTGGAGTGTCAAGCCGTTCTTTTTCCAAACTTCAGGCATGTGTGTGATGTATTTTTGGAGAAGCAGCAGCTTACAGCTGATTACAGATGTTAGAGCTAACATCCTGCCATGGAGACCCTGCTCCATGGAACTATGCACTATGATTTGCATATGGTAGACTCTTGAACAGAGATCTCGAGCTGCTCCAGTGAATCCTTTAGCTTTTTTTCTGGGCTACATTTTTACCTCAGTGATCATTCTGTCTTGTGCTTTTGGAGTCATCTTAGCTCTAGAGAGAGTAGCTGCAAAACTAAATCATCTCTATTTATACATACTTTATCAAACTGTGGAGTAATGAATATCTTAACTCAGATGTGAACAGCATGAACAGCAAGTGTTTTTTTGTTTTTTTTTACTATAAGTCAGAGTAGCTTTAACCTAAACCTCCAATCTGGTTTCATTGACTAAACTCCACGTTTGATAACTCCTGACTCCAGTTAGCTTTTGTTCATGCCATTGGCCCAAGGGTTAACATACTTTTTTCCAACCTACACTGTGAATGTTTAATGATTATTCAGTATGAACAAGAGCAACAAAATGACTTGTACGTTATTTGTTAAAGTAGATTGTGTCATTACTGTAACCTGGGTGAAGATCTGACCACGTTTTAGGGAAAATTTATACATAATTAGAGTTCACTTACTTTTTACTCTTGCCACTGTACAGTACTTCACCCTGACTCATGTATTTTTAATGCTCTTCTGCGTGGCAAAGGTAAAATGTGTGTTTGCAAGAGCTAGATGCAAAATAAAAGACTTGCTTTGATTAAGCTTTTCCAAAGAGGCACAAAGGGCACTGAGGCTTAGATCAACAAATTACAGCTTTTGAGGCTTAGATAAACAAATTACAGCTTTTGTAAAACTCAAAAACAGACAAAAAGTAACCATATAAAGGAGTAAAATCTTTTCTTTTTTTTTTCTTTTTTTGGGGGGTAATGATCATTGCATCATGATCTTGGAAGTTGAGCAAGCAAGATATGACAAACAGACCTACTGTTAGGCATTTGTGACATTTGATAGAAAGGGCACATGACTTAATTATTGCTTACCTCCTCTTGTACCATTTGTCAGTTTTCACTGATTTTCAACACATCAACTTTTCTTTTTATCAGTGTCAGCCCATGGAGGTTTTATTTTGCTTCAGGATTCAAGAGAATCTTGCACACCAAGGATATTTTTTTGTTTTGTTTTTCATTGGCAGCGATGATTGCCAAGGAGAAAATAAAAATATATACATTTAAAATATGTATACTTTCACATCCATTTTCATTTCTTTTGGACTACATTCATGTTGATTACTATAAATAATTTCATACATGCTGCACAGAATGGAGCAGACTGCATGCTTATTGACGCCAAAGTCTGTGACTCTTTATGCCAGAGGATACCAAAGGGAAATTTAGTCCACATTTCTCTGCTCTCCATGCTCGTTTGTACTTGTTAATGGAGACCATTTGGTTTCAGCCTTAAGACTTGATTTGTCACATTCTGGGCATAGAAGAAAAGAACATTCATTTTAAGGAAATATGCCACCACATCTTAATTAGGTGGTACTAAATTAGAGATTGAAACAAATATAACAGGAATGAGTTAAATTGGAATGAAAAATAAATAAAAGGAGGCGCTACATCTGACCTTCTCGCCGCCACCCCCGTTCACATTCCTGAAAATACTTGCTAGACAGCTGAGGTCATCCATGGCACTGACAAGTCTGTAAGCTTTCTGGCAGCTGTCAGTCTTGATGTAGCCACTTGCAGAAGCCCCAGCTGGTCAGCTCACCCTTATTTATGGGATGAAATTGAGCTGCTTCCCACTCACCTGTTCCCTTGCTCTCCTTGTTATTGGTTAATGTGATTGGATAGATTCAATAATGGAATATGATGTATTATTTATTAGGTTGAGTTAAGCATGACTTATCAAGTGGAGTTTGTCCATCTTCCTCCACCAATTTTATTTATTTATTTATTTTCTTTGTAACACTTGAATTGCTGGTAACAGTCAAAACTGTCAAGTAAAAAACATGAGGAACAAAAGAAACAAATGACAGCTTTAAGGTCATCTGCTAACTTTGTCTTGGAAACTCTGAGACCCCAGATTATTAGTTTCACCACATTGGCAGTGACTGCTGAGTGTAGTGTCTGGAGGCCCGTACAATTAACATACAGCTCCATCTACCCCCTGGCCTTAGAATAAGTAGAAGGCAATTATAAAAACCAGAGCCTAGTGAGAGCAAAGAGAATGACACAGCCATATTTTCAATGACATTGAAGTGGAAAAACACTGGAGACATTTAAATGAAATTATTAAAAAATGGGCATCACACAGGAACCTGTACCTAATTTCTTGAAAACACTGCCCAGCAGAATTATTACAGCATGAAAGGCTATTTTTAAAATATATCATTATTTTTGTCTGTCTGTCTTTTTTTTTGCCAAGCTAGAACTTAAAAAAATATATATATATTTTTATTATCATTATTTTATATACAACAATTATCCCATTTCCATTTTTGAATAATTTACACAATCAACAATTACAGGAAAAACAGTGTTGAAATATCCAAGTATGGAAGTCACATACATTACATAATTGTTGTTGGACAAATGTAATATAAATGTAAGTGGTCTCAACAACATAATTATGGTTTTGGTTGGTGTAAAATATTAATTGAATGTAAATGTAGAGACTTTTTTTCAACATTCATTTAAAAGTAGTTCAGTGCCATATGTCCACTAGGTTATGACTTAATCTGTAACCTTAAAATGTAATAGTCAGTTGACTGTACATGGTTTTTTAACTGACAAAAAACATACAGTATTTCATTCAGCCTAAATCTAAGCCTCAGGTTGTTTTTCTATTTTTACAACCTACCAACTAGAGCCTGTTGGGACCTACTGGTTGAACTGGTGTGGTTTGAAACTGCAGCACACAGGCAGTACACACAAATTCCAACAGTAGATCTTTTTGAAACTGTTGTTGAGAGTCAGGCGATGCCCTGGATACTTATTTCTGAGACAAGAAAGGAGTTTTTTCAAATAAAGTAACTGGGAGACATAAATTTCCTTTATACTTTTTTGCAAAGGTTTGACATGACGATTCAAACAATATAACTATACAGTGTTTATTTGAGGCCATCCCCAGACCTCAGCTATCTATTTTCAGACATCATACAAATTGGTCTCGTTCTTTAGATGAACAAGCCTCCACGCCACAGGAAACATGTCAACTTGTGTGTCATCTCACTAGACATGAGGTGAGACGAAAGGCCACTTTATATGATATCTGAAAACTGATGCTGAAGTCTGAGGATGTTTTCAATTGTATGCTGTAGGCAACTTTCAAACTTTCTTAGAACAAACTCCAGATGGTCATATGTACACACAGCAGTTTAACAGTGAGTAAAAATTAACAGACATAGTGTTGAGTTGCTAATTGTGCATTTTTTAACGGGGGTTAGGAGAGAGAAATGGGAGACAAAGTTTCATGAATGTCGAATAGACAATTTAAGACCAATCCATTCAATAGCTGCTGAGAAATCTCACTCACACCACAAATGTCAACACCCTGGTGGAAAAGTCATGAGGATCACCAAAACTGAAAGGATTTATCTTCTGAGGACCATGAATGTGGAATAGAAAACTTCATGGCAATCCATGCAATGGCTGCTGAGAATTTCACTCACACTGCATATGTCAAAACCCTGGTGGCGAAGTCATAAAAGTCAAGACGATGACCAAAACTGAAAGGATGCATCTTCTGATGATCATGAATGCCTGTAAAAATTCATAACATTATATTTATTTATTTTTTTATTTTGGTCTGGAACAAAGTGGTGGACTGAAGAGCCCTGCCATCCCTAGAGCAACGCCACTAGTGTGGGTAAAAAAATGATGATGATTTATAGCTTTTGTGTGTTGTTGGACTACACTTAAAAAATAAGTAAATGTCTCTTCCCTGCTTTCAATTAATATAAAAAAAAATTATATGGTGAACTATGACAGCAGCTAGGAAGGAACCTAGTTGGGGCTAGTGGCAGTGTTGGTACAATTCCCTGCAGAGAGAGAGTCGGTTTAATAGCTCAGCAGGGGAGTTTTCACCATTAGCTCTATTTCCTTACAATCCGAAGATTTAGTGTGGGCACTGCCACCCTGCCTGATCAGAATTTTCCCTTTAATACCCTTTGCTGTGCCAAAACAGTGAGGCGGGGGGGGGGGGCTTTTGTAGGCTAGGGATAGGCTAATGTGTCAAAATAAGTTCACTTGTTTCCAGTGGCAATTGACTTGCTGCTCATGGAGTCACATGGAAGTGAGCATGTTCAACAATGGAGTTACTGTGCCAAACTGATAGTGCTCTAAGCTTTGAGGGAATGAAGCCAGTGCGTTCGTTAAAGGTTGCCAACAAATATTCAGACACAATGTGGCTGATTTCCCGGGGACAAGATGCCAGAATTATTTGACGTCTTATTAGGTCTTAAGATGTCTTGTTTAAGAATGCTGTGAGAGGCTTGGCTAATTAAATTGGCTTTCAAGCAGTGTGGTGCTGGTGTGCATTGTGCATTGATGTGTCTGGGAAGAAGCTGACAAATATTCAATGCTTCAGTGTCTCAATAATGAAAGTTTTCAAGCTATGTCTGAGCATTTTTTATTCTGTCGATTTTGACTAGCAATAATGTAATGAACAACAACAAAATGACACACTTGAACTGATGGATGCACAGTATTCTCACACACACACACACACACACACACACACACACACACACACACACACACATACACACACACACTTGTATCTCTTTTGAACTTCAGTCATATGACAAATGATGGCTGTAAAGGTCATGTTGCAGATTAATTTGAGAGACAGGCGGTGATAGACAGATGAACAGACTGAGCACTAGTCTCTGTGACAAACAGCAATATGTGTGAATGAGAACTTTAAGAAATAAACAACTGGGATAAGTCTTAAAGTGACTTTTTTTAAACATCAAACTAACAAAGATTTTTTAAAGATTTTTTTTAAAATGCTTATCACCATGAATACTTCTGTCAAGTTCACAGTTTTCATACACTTTCACACTACAATAAAAACATGGCATACTCCCATTGGAAATGTACAAGAGAGTTCAAAGGATCTTGATAACATGAGCATGAGGAAATGTTCACAGTAGAGGCTAAGAAAAGGTCACCTTGACAGAAAAGAATTAGAAAATGACAGAAATGTCAGGAGGCATTTTTATTAAAATGCCAATATTTTGCTGTATCAGTCTAAGCAGGTCATCAAGATAAGACCATACTGTTTTGCCTTTCTGTCAAATTCTGGCATTTTCTACAAGGGGAATAATACAGGCTTGTTTCATTTCAAGAAGGGGAGAATTTGCCTTACAACCACCTTATATTTTCATCTTTCCATTGAGTGCATTTCAACTACTGAGTTTAATTCCTTAAAGGTCCATTTTATGTGTCCTGCAGAGATTCTGAACGGTAGTTATTTTACTTCATGACAAAAGAGTAGAAAAACATCCAGTGAGTAATATTTAAAAATGGGTATTCTGTAGTATCAATGAGGTTTTTTTTTTTTCTCTAATTCAAACTGTCCAAATGACACATCCTATTAAAATTACTCACACACATACTGTATATATGCACACACAAATGCCACACACACACAAACAAAGTTATTTAGATTCTATTTTAATGTAATTTTGTGGGGCTATATGAGCTGCTCTGTTTACAGAATGAGTTATTCATACATTTTATTTCCTTGCAGGTACATGGTGAAATTGATGGAATATGTGTCAAATCACTCTCTGACATCTGCTCATATTCATCAGCCTCTAAGTCCTTGCATTGGTTCCTTCATTAGGGAGGCGCCACAAAACTCCAAGACTTGATATCCCCCTAGCACCTGAACTAAATTGGATTTTAAATAAATGTCAGAGTGAGTTTTACATTAACACTGGAGAGCACAAATGTAAGTTTGGTATCAGGTTCGAGGCAGAAATGCACATTTTATGGCAGGTAATGTCAGATCTCTCCAACGTAATTTGCCAAGCCTGAAAATGGCAGAAATTGTGAATGTAATGGGTTGTGATTTTAGTGTTATCCATTGCCTCGCTGTTGTTAGGTGTGCCCTCAATTTTTGCTTGCACCACCTACTCAGTGAAACGCATCTTTAAATGCTTTTAGAGGTAGTCACCCAAGGTAAAACTGTTGAATTTCATCACTTTTAGGTTTTTATCAATTGTCAAAAAATGTCGACTTAAAATTATGTGAAATAATAGATCACTAACATTTGACTTTTTATTCAATGATTTATTTAATTGGATTCCCCTCAATGAAAATATGTCTTGGACTGACTTTACAAGATCTCTAAAGATTGAATTTACAGTTATACTTCAACTATAATAAACCTGTTTTTGTTTTTTTTTTGTTTTGTTTTGTTTTGTTTTTTGTATTTGTGCTTAGTATTACAGCTTTCTTTTGAATATTTGTAAAGGAGATACAAGTAAGATGACCAAGGTAGTGCATTTAACAGGTAATATAAGAAGAAAGTGCAAGTCATCTACAATAGTAGGCATAATGGCACTTTTGAATACCAATGTCAGTCCACTTATCTACTCAGATAATATACATATGGCTTCCTGTTGCTCAACAGGTTATCCAGCAAACAAGGTCCAATTTATCTCATTTATAAACACGTCTATATCCCTAACCAGGTCTGACATTCCACTAAATATGTTTAGCTGAAAGACTGAACAATATCGCCTATTTCCAGTAACACAAAGAAAATTGGCAAAAATGTCGAGCTGTGTCAAAAAATAAAACAGGATGCCAAAAATGTTTACCATTTATATAAGATTGTATAAATAGATACTTAATGAGCTAATGTACACTGACTTATAAGCGAGCCCTCCACAGATATACTGCCTGCTGTGCTCTCCTGAAAGGTCAGTCCAATCACATGATTTTCAATGGTTTTATTTCATGTTAGCACCGTGGCCAATGCATATTCCCTCTTCTTAATGTAGGTGTGGAGATTGTATGGATTACCTTCCAGCTCCTCTGATCCAAAAGCAATTATTCTGTAAACCTGCTTATAATTACAATGAATTAAAGCACAGACAAAGAATGAAAGTGGGAAAAAATACATTTGGATGATAGTAATTGCTCCTCTCAGTTTTTTCTTTTTTTTTGGAAGATTGGAGACTGAAAGTAAGACAAGATATCATTATATTTCTATTTCTTATTTTCTCAACCAAGAAAAGTAACCTTTCTGATCAAAGGCAGCCAAGAAAACGCAACAGCATGATCAGTGTCTGAGGGTAGTGACTTGATCAATTTCTCTCTGCTCTGCCGCTTAAGTATGTTATTATCCAATAAAGAACTCATGACCTGATAAATTGGATGGACAGACCAACCCTGTGGTAGCCACCTGCTCTCTTAAAAATTTATTTTTTAAAACTTTTACACTTTCCAAGAGTAAAGAACAAGCAACACTTTAGTAAAAACCCTTTAAGCAGCCTCTCCAAATAACAAATCTCATGATTTTTAACATACATCCCAATCACAACAGCCATCCCAATAAACTGTCTACATATATATATACACACAACAAAATTTTGGTGAGTTTTGTTTATTTATTATTCTGAATACTTCAAAAAAATTGTAGAATAAGGTGCTTCTACTTATCTTGCATTACGGCTGGTGAAAGAAAAATGCTCATAATTACATAGATCATGTGCCATAATATTTTAATTCTTAGTAATTGTTGACTTTATTTTAGGAACCTAAATTGTAATTAACAACACATAATCCTTTTGGCATGGAATTACCATCAACTCCTGATTAAATACATTTTCCTGTTTTGCATAATGCTGTCAACACATTTCCACATCATCTGTTCATTTACTGTCAAAACAAGTCATCTGTGTTAACCCCTTTATCAGCTCCCCACTCGGAAGTGCTACAGATAAATCCCTCTGACTCTTTCACCATGCTGCTTATCACTAACTGTGCCATGCTGTGGTCACAGCAAACACAGCTAAAAAAGAATATGAATCTTGTCAAACTGAGGTCATTGCTCCAAATATGCCTGGATTTTAAATGCATGCCCCGGATTTGATTTATATATTGTTTATTGTATTAAAAATGTATGAATTAAGTGCCTTACTGACTAACCAGTCAAGTGAGTAAAGAATGACCTTTGTGAGTGTGATCAATCAGTAGTGAAAGTACATTTGGTATCATGTAGAGGTTAAATGATTGCTTCCAGGTTACAGCTGCTCAAATAAAAAGATGTGCTGCCATTCTTTACCATACATGATAGTAGCTGCAACTATCAATCAATCTTTTGGTTATTTTCTCAGCTAACTCAAATCACTCTTGACTCTTCAAAATGTCAAAAAATTGAATGAATAATAACCATGGATGAAGTCCAAAGTGTTGTCTTCCAATTGAATGTTTTGTCCAACTAATAGTCCAAACCCCAGAAAATATTAGGTTGTAAATATATAAGAAAAATAGAAGCAGAAAATCATGACATTTGATAATCTGGTACAAGAGAGTGTAAATCTTTGCTCACAGATGACAGTAATAATTTATTGATTATCAAATAGTGTAATTTTTCTGTTGATCAATTAATCAATGAATATTTTGGGTTTTAAGTTGGTCAAAGTTACACTTTGGCCTCTGGGAAATTGTTATGGACATATTTCACTATTTTCTGACATTTTATAGACAAAATTATGCATTGATTAATTGAGAAAATAATCAGCAGATTATGATGATTAAGTCTTTGCTGCCAAGCTTGACAGTTAAGTGACATTTGGACATCATCACAAAACTGCTTCCTGTCAGTTTTTGTGTCACACACAAAAAAGAGCTTCTTATGTAATAAAATCTGTGACTGTAGTTATGCTCATGATAAGTACTCAGTTTTCTTCTCTTTCAACCCTGTCTCTTAGAAATTACATTACAACTCATAATGTCAACCGGATTTTGTGTTGACATGACATGTTGTAAATTAACGTATTTTTATATATATATTATTTGCTGCAGTATGATGCAAGTATCTACTACTATCTACTACAGCATTGTTAAACTTTTTTTCTGGTTTCTGGTATAATTCAGAAATATTTTGCAGTGACTTGAGACATAACATGTTTATTTACATCAAAACCGCAACCTTTTCCCACCCTTTAACAAGGAGCTTTTTCTGTCTCGCCCTAACCACAGACAGGAGTCAGGCGGCAAACCCTGTTCTCTGGAGTCACAGTCCTGCACTTTGTACACCCGCCATCCACCCTGACCACTACATTTTCTCTGAACATAAACCAGTCAACCATTATATTTGTCATGACAATATAATGGGAAAAACAATGCAGTAAAACGGCATATAAATTTAATCTATTTATTTCAGAAAAACTGCTGCCGCTGGAAATGGGGATGCGTCACTTCCTGTCCCAGCACGTTGGTTTTCAGGAAAGACGTGTAGTGAAGCGTATAAAAAGTTTAAGTGAATGAAATTATCTTGAAAAAAAAAATTGTGTATCTATGTGAACTCACTCAATCAACCTTTTTTCCCCAAACCACCTGTCACTTCATCTTCTATATTCCCCTAATACATGCATGTGTCTGGGTTGACTGAGTGTAGCACGAAAAGACAACAAATCATTTAAGGGTGGCTTCCTCCATATACTGTAATTGCACAGGTGTCATTGTAAATAATACAAACACACAAACAAGAGGAATAAAGCCCTTACCTGCATATTTGTTTTCCATCCATATACCTTTTGTAATGAAGACCAATTAAAGAGTACACACTGGAAACCAGTTTGGCAGTAGCAGGATGAATACATTCTGACATGCCTCATAGCACCAGGATAATTAGGTGAGCTGGATGCAGGAAAAGGGCTGCGCACATGTTCGACTGCTAGGAAGGAATTGGCACCGACCTTTTGGAGGTAGGTATGAGATTGGCAACAGTCACTAGAGAAAATGTTTCCCACAGGGCAAAATAGCTACAGGCGTCGAGAGCCACTGGCAAAGCACTTCTGAAAAGGAATGGTAATACTACAGACAAAGTCCTGTTGGACTGCTGGCAGAGTGTCTTCCAGTAAATGGGATTGTCGCCGGAGGTTAGATTTAACTTCTCCATATTTATCAATAGTTAGCAAATGTACAAATTTCGGTGGGTTGAGAGAAAAACCAGACCAAACAATTATTTAATAGAGAAAATAAAGCTGTTTATGAGTTCTATAACAAAAATAGCCAATTGTGGTATTTCAAAATAAGTAGTTTGCTTTTTTATAACTCCTCTGAGTAACAGTTAAGTGTGATGGACATTTGCTCTAACATTAGAAAGGTTAATTGTCTTTGCTGTCAAAAACAAACACAGTATGCAGTACTGATTAGGTACTGTTTGACGGTATAAATACCATCTAATAAACCTTTATTCAACACTTGCCAAATTAGCTCTGCAATTAGAGAAGAATGATAATGACAATTTCAATACCTAGTAAAACCATTAGTTCCATTATGCACTCGAGCAGAAATGGTGAAGAAATGTCCTTTTGGGAAATAAGGTCATCAATAAATCAATTCTTCCTTGTCACCAAATCCCAACAATGTGGTATTCCCTAAAAAATCATCAATCAATTCCATGCAAAGGACATGTTTTATTGATTTTAAAGAGTTAACCATATCCAGAGGGAGTGGTTAAGAGACAGCAGGAACAGCATACTAATCACTGCTTGAACTGTGATTCCCATAGGTCTCATATGTTGCAAGTTATTTAAGCTTTGGAGGTTATACTCATGATTTAAGATCCATGTAATCTGGAATGCGTGAGTCTAGAATATTGTGATGATTCTCATCCCAAGCATTACAATGAATCTTCATCAAAACATAAACCAGTCATTTTAAATGTTTCATGTATAGCAGAACAGCAAATCATTGTATTATGACTAGAAATGTTTCTGCTTTTAATAAAACTCTCGTTTTAATGCAACAGATTTTATGTAATAAGTGTTTTGTGATGTTACAAGATAAAGTCATAAGTCATAACAAGAAAATAATAAAAGTTAAATGTGAATAATTTTGCATGTAATAATGATTTTTAAAAAATGTCATTAAAAGGACCTTGTTAAGACAAAAAAAATCTAATTAGAATGAGTAAGTAAGTAAATATAACACGAACAATAGATGAACAGAGCTTTAGTCCACCGTCCACTTGGCCGTGCGTGATTCGACCACATGGCAGTGCCCATAAGATGGATTACACCGTATTTCATCACACACCAAATGTGACCCTTTATTATATGCCTTTCCCATATTAAATTTCAAATTACATCCTGCTAATTTGTGGATGGAGCATATTAAATGAAACCTGGAAACCTTGAAGTATAGAGGTTGAGACCAAGAGATATCACTGTATTTAAATTGGCGAGTCAGTGGCCTGCCTGTGAAATGAATTAGGAGTTTAAGTCAGCAGTGTGTAATTGTGTTTCCTTGATGCATTATCAATCAGTAAACTGGAATATATATATATATATATATATATATATATATAAAGCTCTGCTGATTAGTTATTTTATTATACAGAATTATTACTAGGAATGCTGCTATTGACTTATACAACACTGTCACTATTCTAAGCAAAGGTAGCTTTAGGGGTATTGCACTATGAACTGATGTTTTATATCATCTGGAATAATACAGAATGTGATCATAGGGAAGACATTAGTGGTAATGTGAAATATTCTGGATGCTGCACAAGGAATCACATAGTTTCACAGGATACTTAGGGAATTTGTAACTTTGTTTAACAATGCTTGTATTATTCACACACCTGAGACACTGGGTAAATACTTATTCTGTGAAAACAGCATCACCCAGAAAGGTCCTTGTGCTTGAAATGACTCTGAAATTTTTAATATTTCTCATGACATGGAATTTGTTATCACCATTAAACTGTTTGTAAATTAGGCCCAGCTGGTTGACCATGCTGTTTGGGTGTCTGAGTTTTTTAATTATTAATAAGGGCCTGTTGTACATCAAATAACACTGCGGGTTATTGTATTATGTGTTAGGTATTTTAATGTTTATTCCAGCTATGGAATTACTCACCCGAGGAACACCACTGGAGAGAGTGACAGCCACTTTGTCAACGGCTCTCCTCCCCTTGCGGTCAGGGTTGTCTTTTTGCATTGCAGACTTGGCACAAATAGTAAATGGCAGAGCTACTTGAAGCCAGCGAAGAGGGAGAAGGATGGTACAGTAAATGTGAGAATCAGGATGGGACAGGCACTGTTACTGTCAGATAAGCCGAGAGCTGAAATCATGGCATGCTAGAAATCCACTGGGAATCGCCTGCATGTCAGTAAGGTGAAAAAAAAAAAAAAAAAGGGAACAAGAAAGGCGGAAAGCAGACCCACAATGAGCCTAAAAAAATTATAAGCATAAGAGGTTTGTCAAAGACAGTATTTGATTAAATATAGTTATTTTAAAACGGAGCAATCTGCACTAAAATATTCAAACATTGTGAGATTTTATGTGGAACTATACGATTTTGAAAGATTTTTTCCTCTCATCGCCCTTGCAAGCTACCTCAAGAGATGCAACATAGCAAATAATAGGCAACATCAAAAAATCTGATCATTCTGTGTCTGTGCTCTGACCGGTTTCTTGGCCATTTGTGCCTTTACAAGTCTATATAAGTCTGAAGCCTCTTGACCGCCCAGCAGATGCCCCATTCTTGTGTAGTGGCAGTAAACATCGGCAGCATTATCAAAGGCCTCAGCTTGCCCTGCTCTCCATCAAGTCTCCACTCAGCTAATGCCTGCATCTGTAATGTCCCAGAGGCTGCCTTATCTCCCCTGGCCACTTGGATTCATTGCCAACCTCCAGTTCATGGCAAAGCTCTGATCTGAAGACAAGCTAGTTGTGTGCCAAGGTGGGCAGCAGAAAAAAGTGACCTCCCGCCACCAGTACTCATCTCTCCCACTCACACTATGCACGCCAGCAGCTCCCAGCACACCCTGACTGTGGGAACAAATGCAAGACCCTTTAGTGGATTACTCTGTGCTTTTTCCTGTGTGTTGTCCCTCAATTTGAAGTCCTGTAGCAACTGTGTTAAGATTGGAGTTTATTACTAACCCAGTGACATGGATCAATGTGATGGAGCTTACACGGATCCAACATAAATTTAATTTGAAGAAAAAAAATCTTTTTTCCAGAAAGATTAAAACAGCTGCAGCCTTGGCACAGCCACTGTTTGTTATACATTAACTCTATTTATTTGTTGTATTTGTTATACGATGTGGCGAACTTTGACTTAGGCTACCAGCTAATGATTATTTTCACCAGTTAATCGGAAAATTAATCAACTCGTTGTCGGAGCTCTACTTTGATTCGACAGAGTTGATGATTTTATACAGAACTTTTATTTACTTTAACTTTACTACTAATGTTTTGAGTGAACCTGCAGGATCAGGTCTTATAAAGTGAATCCGGTTCCAGTGTTTTGTTTATTGTGCCGCTGTGCTCGGCTTACGCTTTGAAAAGCTTGCTTTTTTGTACTATGTTAAAGCAATAAAACTATTTCCTAATGCACTATATAAAAGCCGAGCAACTGTGAAGCAGCAAATCAAAAGCAGCTAGTAAAACACAGACAGCAGCCAACATCTTTAAAAAATGACATCTACACAAGTGCTGCCGTCGGCTGCATTTTAACTATATATTTTCTCCATGCTCGCAATGAAGAGAGGCTGTCCAAATCCACTCAAAACCTTCCTGCCATGACAGTTCCACAGACAGACAATAATGTTTAAGTTATAGCTAACCCTAACAGAGTCTTATCCTGACTGTGAGGTTGCCAGGCAACCAGCGTGTAATGTCATATAAAGTGGTAATTAATGAGCTTTAGAGTTGCTGGTAGAGCAGATTTGTTTTTGTACCTTCTGACAGAGTATGGCTATACTTATCCACCCGTTTACAGTCTTTATGCTATGCTAAGCTAACTGTGTCCGGCTTTGTATTTAACACACAAACATGAGAGTTGCATCAGTCTACTCACCACTTGGCAAGGAAGCTTGTAAGCTTGAACATAAATGTGTAACGTGTGATAGATACTCTATCACACATTACACATAGATGTTTTTTTTAATCCAGAGCTTTTCAGCTTTTAAACATGTTGAAATTAATTTTTTTTTTACTGTGGAGCTTACATCAGACTTGGTATCGGCAACAAATCAGGGAATTGAGGAAATGGAGGGTAAAAAAAATAAAATCACAGCATCTCTGACTTTCAAATGCAGAGTTGCTGTTGCAAATACATAAAAATGATTAAAGTCATTTTTAATATGTTATTTCATAGTCCGTTGTATACACACTATAAATACTCCCATACCCGCAGAGGCATAGTTTAATATTAAGACTTCAGTAGCTTACAACAGCACATGTCTTAATCGTGTTGAACAAGCCACTGATCTTACTGCAGTTCAGCCATGGGGTTTCCTCTGAGAGAGAAGCATAGGTCAAGTGAGCTGCTCTTGACTTTCAGCCTCAGTGTTTCATGTTCAGAAAAAAAAGACACAAGACTCAAATAGACTTGATTATACAACGCATTATTTTTTGGTATGAATTTTACTTATTAAGGTCAATATTGTGCATTGATCATACAGACACCAGGACACTGAATAAATAAATAAATGAAAAAAAATAGTCAGAAGAAGAGACAGAGAGTCTGTCAGAGTGAATGCTAAAAATCCTTTCTTTTAAATTGCCCTTCTCAAATATTAAATCAATGTGCAATTATTGACTAGCATATGAAATGAATGTCATTCAGCATCCAGTCTGGTGGTCTTTTGATAGCTACAGGGCTCCATTACTTATTTATACACTTGCAGGAATACAGTCATCTGTGCTGCTTTGGGGTTATGTGACATAATGTCAGTAGATTTTCTTGACAGAGCTGGAGACATTAGATATAATACTGCATTTGGTCAACATTAACACACAATAGAAAAAATAAAAGCTGACCGCGATGGGTAAAAGATCACCATATACCATTATTAATGCCATGTATAAGACCTCATGTCAGAGATTACAGAGGGAATATTTCACAGTGGGTAAATCAATGTCATCTTGATTCACAGTCCTGTTTAATTAATATTACAGCCTTCTGTGCTCAGAAAGTCTGGTCCATCTATCTTCATGGGTGCAGATAAAAAAAGCTTTCTGCTTAGGTTATGAATTAACAAGCAGCGTGGTCAGACGTACAAAACAGCACTGATCAAACACACTACGATTGGCCTCCATCCCCTGAACCATTAACCTTAAAACAATGTGACAGATACTGCAAAGTCAGATCTTCCACTGGTCCATTTGAATGAAGGTTAGATGGAAAGATGGAGAAGGGGGAAGAAAAGCGGACTGACAATCAAAATATACTGAATAATGTACATTCATACCCAAGTGAACCCTATGAGGTGTCAATTTTCGTCAAGCTATGGATGCTACAAAATCATTAACTTGATAAATCCTTTTACAGTTTCAAAGACACTTCATCCGTTCAATTAACTTTTAAACCATCCTCTACAGCAATGAATTATTAGTCGAAATAAGCTTTGGAAAGCTGATGTCAATACATCTGGAGTGAGGACATGGACAATATACTGTCGATACTTTTGAATTTGGTCATAAGTATGATAAAGAATTAAAAACTGTGTATTGCATTGCCACACGGTCATGTGCGTGCATGTGTATAAATCACAAACATATGTGGGAACCACTCACAAAAAAAAAAAAAAAGCCCAGCTCCATACGCCATGAAGGCTGTAGCTGTGAGTAGAAAAAATGAGGGTGAAGTTGTTCTCCAGGTGCTAAATTTATTCCAGCTGTTTTCATTTTTTCCTTCTTCTATCACTGATGAAGTGCAGGTGAGGAGAGAAATATAAAAAAAAAGAAAAGAAAAGAAAAGAAAAAAAAGATTTATGTGGAATTATACTTGCACATAAATGTATCTGCAGATCTGCACATATGTTAAGAGTAAACTTAGGTCTGAAAAGGTCCAGTGTGCACAGCTAAAATTTCACCAACACTTCAAGCTCTAAAATATATAAATGAAACAAATAAAATGAATGAATATAAATATTTTTTATAATTTAAGAAATAATAATATTATACTAAAAAAATGATTTTAAAAGTAGCAAGCTTCTGTGCATTTCTACTTCCATTGAGCAAAGTTCAAAACTTAAAAAAATTGCCAATTATACATTTTGATTGGAATTTTTTAAACATAGGGACATTGTTTGAATGACAATGAGCTAATATAAATATAACTGTATTAATCATATGACTATCAATGTGGTACCGGTTTAACATTAAAATGCACATTAACCTGTTGAGTCACATACTGTATTTGCCATGGTATGATGACTCTGTGTGTATTCTGCCTGTGTGTTACTGGATATTTACACAGCTGGCTGTCTCTATTACTAGGTGGGTGCTAAATTATCATACATACATGTATCCTTCAAATGAATGAATTCCCAGCTCACTACATTCAGCAATCTCCTGATTATCTCATAATATTAATTTCACTGTCTACACCGCTGACACCCATACTTGACATTACACATTACCTTCTACATCTTCTAAATACATCATCCTTAGGCAAGTCATACAATATATCAATAATGCATCAGTCTGAATTTGAGCTGCTTGATGTAGCAGAAATTCATCAAAGTCAGCAAACAGGAGAGGACACTGACTGTTTTTCAGATTGCCAAGGATCTGTTCAATGAGCCATATTCACAAGTGATTTATTCTCTCATTTTTCAAGCAACTGTACAGTTTGTAAATCATCCAACATGTTTGGTCAAACAGTCAAATTTGGAGATGTAATACAGTAAATAAAGAGAAAACAAACATGTGTACAAGTGTACCACAGACTATGCGCTTTTAAATATAAAAGAGAAATATCCCTTTCAGGCAACTGTCAATGAAAAGTCCATGGTTTCCATCCATGATGGGGATAAAAAACATAAATAGAAAAATATTCATGTGCAGATAAAAAAGTCAAAGAAATTACATGTACAATACAGACTTACTTAAGCACCTTTTTATATGCCTCACATGTTTAGAAACTATTTAAAAAGCTGTGGTTCAAAGACATTACTGTGCTTGACACATATAATACTGCAAAGAAACATCCAGAGTGGCACAAACACAATAAACAACTACAGTTCTCTGAATAACTGGCCATTAAGAATAAAAAAAGCAGACCCTTAACATGATGCTAAGTATCTACCTTGAAGGTCTTCTCTCTAATGGCTGCTTTGTGAATCTATCTGAATTAAAATAAAGATATCAACACCACACAACAGACACATTTGCTGTTCTTTTGCGTCCGACTATGTGCCTGTGTGTGTGTGTGTGTGTGTGTGTGTGTGTGTGTTCAGAGCAGTGCTTTTAATCAGTGTTATGGATAGGTTTAATTTGGCAATGCTTAATATTCCTGTCCCCATTACACTCAGATAGTGTTTAAGCTGCAAAATTGAATTTTTAAAATGAATCATTGCAACTGCACCATGCACCAGTAACACAGATAATTCAAGTTGAAAAATAACACTGCTTTTTTTTTTCTTTTTTTTTGCCCCTGCACAAGGAGGATGGATAAGCTGCCTCAGAAAAGAGTTTGCACATCATATGGACAACTACGATTACTGAGAACTGTCTACCTCACACACTATATAAAGAACCATAATTCTTTATATAGAGTGTTAACTCTCCTTTTGGAAGTATTAAAAAGCACTTTAATGCTACTCGACTTTTCCATTATAAATACATTTCTGATTTATATTTGTACTGACAATGTCATTAAAATGCCACTGTCTCCACATGTAGCTGCTAAAATAGTTAAAAGTATAATATTCATATTTACATATTTACATTTTTCATGTTTGTCTCATATTCAGATTCATTCTCGACATTGAAACTATAGTAAAAGATGTTCATCTTATGTAATGTTCCTGGTATGATGTCAATATGACTGTCTACAGGTCTTTTCAACCTATTTTTGCTCAGTTCTTGCTTGTTCATAGGCATGTGATGTTGTAACAGCTTGATATTGTTGTAACTTCATTGTAGAGGATTGTGATGTTTATACAACTTCGGTGATGTCTGCAGTCTTACCTTTTCAAACAGCCCCACCCACTAACTGGAGCTACTCTAGTCTGTGTACACAGCAGACTTCATTATTGATAGGCTATTACTTGACATGTAACCAATCAGGTGGTGCTGTGGGCAGGACACTGCTAAAGACCACGGAGTGGTGACGACAGACAGGAAAAGGCAGCTGCATCAGAGCCAAATTATAGCATTTTTAAATTAATGTATTTTGTTGGTTATCAGTTATCAGAAGAAAAATAATTATTTTAATCGAAAAATGCTGAAATACTGCATCCTACAAACGGTCAGGCTGATGATAATATTTTCCAACATACTGATTGGTCAGTCTGTAAATACACCCAAATGTTGGTAAAATAATGTAAGTGAAATGATCTAAATGCATCCTTTCCATGTGTACTGAATGCTGCCTTGTTTCTTCTTGTGAATGGCTGCAACTGCATGTACCTGAGAAACCACGTAAGATGGTGTGAATCAAATTCAAGTCAAGTTTCTCATACCAGATATAATGAAAATCAAACACACATCATATGTCTTATTTAAGCATGACTAGGTGCTTTGGAGGTTGATTTATCCAGCTGCTATTTGACAGAATCAATCAATAAATCAATCAAAAGGAGAGAGAAAAGAGTGGAAGCCATGGGCTAGCCTGTGTGCCATTTATGTAACTATGGTTGATGTTAACCATTGGATTTCAAAACAGGCATGACATGATAGATAAGTCATATAGCGAGAACTCATCTTCAACTAACCCTCTCAATAGCAGTGCTTCATATGATGAGATATCCTGGCTGAATACCAACATGCTGCAACGCAAGAAAGCAAACAAGCTGAGCTGTAGCATAACAGCACAAGATGCCTTGCACCAAATGGAAGAAGTTAGCAACAAGCCAATTAACCATGTAGTTAATGGACAGACTAATAACCTGCAACCATTTTGATAATTGTTCTTTTTGTAAGCAAAAACAGAAAAAAATATTAGTTACATCTTCTCAGTTCTGAATATTTGCTGATGAGCGTAGTCTTTTATGGCAGAAAATGCAGTATTTTTGAGTTCAGCAATGTTGGTTGGTTAAAACAAACCGTTTCAATGGATTAACTTGGGTTCTGGAAAATCACAATAGGCCTGATTACTGCTCTACCTGAACAGAATGGAGAGAAGATCAAAGGTCCACTTTGAGGCTGTCTGTGGAATATTTGGTACATGTATTGTTAGCAAAAATGTTACAGCCTACTAGCAGGTGAGCCACAAAAAGACTTCTGCCAATGTGACCAGCAACTATGACATGCAAATTATGGTTTTCACCAGAAGTAAAGCATACCGACTTTTAATTTCTGCAAAGCATTGCTGAGGTGTTTTGGTCTCTGAGACATTATTATTAAGTATTTCTTGATTTAACATTCATAAACATTTGTGTTTGTAAATAAACTCCATTTATGAGCTAATCTTTAATAAAGTTTAAAGATTAGAGCATCTATCAGGTTTTACTTACACTCTTATAGTCTGGCAGGTTATGGGCACGATGAAATTTCAGATAAATAGCCTGACATTGTCTACTGTAGAATGTGTGTTGTGTCTTGGTGATTGAACAAATAATAATTGGATGGAGTGGGCCACTGTGTACTGACATGCAATGATGAAGGTACACATCAGTAGTGGGGACAACACCAACAGTGTGAATGCTTTGACATGTTTGGCCAGATGATCTGACAGCAGATGGAGACAACATTGCAATGCCCCAGCCCTTCATTAGAAAACCTGTCAGCTGATGCCTCTCTACCTGTTATGTATGTCTATAACTGGCACATAATGTTCCTGGTCGCATGTCACCTTTGAAAAATTAAAGCATTTCTCTCATCGGCTTGCTTGCCATCATTTAATTAGCAGAGATGCAGCACCCTAACCCATTACTCTCTCATACCTTCATCCAAACTAGCCATCATTTGTAACAATATTATTGCTGTGCACAAAATATGAGCCAAATACATCTGTGCAGGTACACAGAAACAATGGCCATATAGTACGTCCCATGGGTATTCCAGGGTGGAGGCAATTTTTTATTCGCAATGGGTACAAAAGCACCACTGTTCAGGGAGTCAGTTATACAGGTTGTATTCTTAAAATGAAACTACACTGGTTTAAGCTGGATTCAAACTTAAATACTTTTCCCATATGCTCCTTTTTTTGCTCTTTTGTCCCCTCCTGTATTATAGGATATATTTGACTACCTTGAAGATTTAATCCTATTTTAATCTCAAACTTAATTCCTCACATTTCCAAGCATCCATCAAATGAGTCCTGAAGAGTAAGGATGTGATATCAGGCTGCATAACAAGTGTGGGTAAATCTCTTAAAACATCTCCAGATGGTGTTTTATGACAATACACTTCCACTTTGGGGGAAGCCTGTAAAAGCAGATCAGGTGCAGGCATTGCTCTGTTTTCTCCAATAATCTAAACTGATTCTGTGAAAGGCTAATAGATGGCATCCGATTTGCATATAAATTATTGTGAAGTCTCTGGTGATCTATGACTCTCAATCTGATTTAGTAGCGATGGAACGGCAGAGGAGGAGCTGGAGATACAGTGGGGGAAGTTTGAGAAAAGATGAGGCAAAACAGGGAACACAGGCAAGTTTGTTTTTTAGTTTGGCAACTAGATAAGCATTTTAATAATTTATCAGATTTCTTGGCCCTATCTACCTCCACATTGAGCAAGTGTCCTATTAAGTCAGAGGTTTTTTATACTTTATTTTAACTTATTTTGTCTTTGTATTTTGGCTTAACTCTCATTCAGCTTTATGAAATTGTCTTGGGTGCAAAAGATGACCTGTACTAGTTGTGCAAATGCCCGAAAACATGATTCATATCTGCAAGCTTTGTTTAGCTTCAGGCAGCATACATGTGGGTTATCAGCCTTTCCTTTTTTATTTATTTGTTTAGTTTTAGTCTGTTTAATCTGCAAAAGCATTTTGTTTTACAGAGATGATGTCTTGTGTGTAAAATCTCAATTTGTTAAGTATCTACTAACTATAGTTATCAGATGGATGTAGAAGTAGAAAACAGCACAAAATTGAAATACTCAAGTAAAGCACAAGCACCTCAAAATGTACTTAAGTATAGTTGTTTAACAAATGTGCTCAAATACTTTCTACCACTGAATTAGGTATTTGTACATGTGCATAGTCCAGCATTAACTTTATACCTATACATATCAATATGAGTGATATACAGAAATGGTATGGCAAGATCCATATCCAAGTGCTGACATCCAAACGCAATTTTCTAAGCCATATGCAAATCACTATAATGCCAGTTGTTGGGGTATTCAAAAACAGTGACATTATTTAACCCTTGTTTCCACACAGTTCATTTGTTGAGTGCATCACGGTCTATATAATAAGAGATATAATGGAGGCAATCCTGTGAAAATGATGAGTAAGATTGCATGAATCATCATATGAGTGTCGGCCAGGCCAGTTGTAATCAGCTGGGAGAACCCAGGTTTGTTCACTGCAGAACCACAGACATCAGGGAAAGGCAATGGAAGCTTTTAAGTTAAAGATTTTGCATTGAGGTCCACTCTGTAATTGCTGTATGATTGCCTGTTTTGAAACAAGGTTTCTCCACTCAAGTACCCATGTTTCCTTGTGCAGCATTAAGTCTTCACAGCCATCCACTGTTATTGTGTTATATAACTAGTTTAAATGTTAGACATTATTTGCCATTAATGTAATCAAATTATGTAATGTAATTTGGTGGATTTATTGAAAAAACTGGCACCTTTTTTATAGCTCTATTGGCACCTTCAAGTCATGTTCTATTTCATCTGATGTCTTTTGTGGAAAAACACCCATAAACCAGCTGAAAGAACATATAAAAAGGTGCTCTGGTAAGAGATAGCACAGCTGAGGCACCCAGTCCATGGCTGTTTGCAATACCCAGAGCATAAGACAAATGGTAGATCTCAAAACTTATGATGGAATGGAGCACAATTGTAAACAGCAATTTTAAAATACAGTTTGGTTGTTTTTCAAAGGCTGTTCTAGGAAATATGTAGTACCACTCGCCAAAACAAATAAAAGCATTTCAGAATAGGCAAGCTTATCAAAAAAACAAACAAAAAAAAAGTGAAATAAAATAACAAAAATAATGCCTGTTAATGGAGAAAAACAAAACAAAACCACCCACGGGTTTAAAGATTATTAAGTTTATATAAAGCAGTGTATCTATCATTAAATATATTAATATATTGACATATATGCATACTGTATATAGCCTATAAACCCATATGAACATCTTAACTGTTGAACAATTTTAAATTATTTTCAATCCATTGATGCTTTGATTAACTATTCTTCTTGCCAGTGTTAAATTGTCAGTGTCTCTACTGTTATAGTTACTAAAATCAAAACCTCTATTCATATTTGAGCTTCATTGTACTTTAATGTGTTATGGATCCAAGCAACATGACACATATCCAAATGATAATGAATTCAGGGGCCATCTATCTCCTCTAGGAATGGCAGTTACATCTCAGAAAGTGCTGATCAGCTCATTTCTAAAATGATGCACTGTTAATGATGGGCATATAATAGCTTTCTTCAGTGCACCCATTCATTTCAGCAAGTAGTTTAATATATCACTGTACTTTAAGATGGGTGCCGTCGATTTCCTGTTAGCAGCGCCTCATTTATGTTTATTTAAATATTGAGGATCTTTCAACCAGGGGATACATAAGTGCAGGATGCTGGGATGCTGAAAGCACACTGCCAGTTATTCTGCTGGCTTTCATTAACAGGGACTCTGTAATAAAAATCAATGACGTCTATCTAAATCATACATGTCGACTTCTAGTCTCGCCGCAATGACAGGGTGATTTATACACTATGTTAATGTTTAAAATGAGGTTTAAATTGATAGAAAAAATGGACATGTTATTAACTGCCAACAAGTAAACAGTAAATATAGTGTGAATGGGAAAGTGGTCTCAGATTTTCGTTTGGACCCCATTGCACATTTACCTCTCTTCCCTGAGAGCCACGAGCAGCATACAATAATCTTTTATTTTTGTCCGTGCACTCTCCAGACCATTAATTTATGCAATTTATGTTCTAACGAGTCAATTAGATTTAGATTACAAAAGGGCTGGCAAGTTTAATTAATCTATAATGGATAATTGCCTCACATCATTTGAAACTTTCCCCACCGTATTGGATGTACTCAGAAACCAAGATACTGATATGGACATCCTGCTATAAATATTTTATAATGTGAAAAAAAGAAAATATACTTAGAGAAAATGAAAATGGGACTAAAAAAGAACCATGTGAATATGGTTCTGCTCATTAAAAATAACTTAAGTACATCCTAGATTATTTATTTAATACCTTCACTAAATGCTGACACCAATTAAAATAGAATCAACTGCAACAGAAGCCAGCAAAATGTGTTGTAATTTATAACAGGGCACAGCATGTTTTTGGGCTGCCACTTAAGGTCACTAGATACTGTAATTCATATGATGCAAAAGTGCCAGTAATTCTGTATTAACTGGATAAGATGTGACATAATCAGCAAATCAATAATAGTGGAAGTAAATAACTGACCTAGCATTACAACTGATTAGCAAGGTAATCTTTGACAGTTAGGTAGAGCTGCTTATCATCTTCCTATGACTTTACTTTCTTGAGTTTGTCTGCATGGTCTAACTATATTTATACTATTTCTTTGTTTTCCTTGTTTGTTCTTTTTTTGTTTAGGGCTGACAACTGTAAAGGTGCCATTGAGAAAGGAAGTTATTCCATTACTGTGGTGGACATGCTCAAAATTAACAGTTCAAGCTCCTACGCAGCTCTCAGAACTGAGTATTTAAAAACTTGTGAGACTGGACAGTAGAGTAAAAGCAAGAAGCATCCATTTAATCTTTTCTTTATACAAATCATGTTTACACATTTTTTGTGTATTTTATTGGATAATTTATTACTTATTTCAGAACCTTTATTGTGTAAACTACTGAAGTGGCTTCTTTGTGCAGGCATATTTTCATACAGTCTGCATTTATTGAAGCCCAAAGTTTATCACCGTTTTAACATAAGACTACAGATTTGTGGGAGACCAGGCTGCACTTGTCACATGAAAATAACTCACAATTAGTATGGCTGACATGACCCAGAGTATCATTTAAAGATTCATAAATTCAAAATAACCAAGAGCCATACTATCTGCCTCCTGCCAGCTCTCAGATAGTAGCATTATGTTGCTCACAAATGGAAATGGACAGCTCCTGCTGACTGCATTATTTTTTGACAGATGCTCTTTAGATTATTGAAGTTTTCTATGACAGGAAACATATGGGGTGGTCAGCAATCACTACCTCATTCTTGGGCCAATTTCCCATCTGAATTCAATACTCCAACAGAGCGATACAAGATACATGCAAAATGAGACGGATCCTCTGATGAGGCCATCCTTATGTGTCACTATTACGTCAATAATCAGGTTCTTTTTGTTAAAATAAATAAATAATCAAACAGCTTGTTTATGTGACTACAAACCTGCATTACCTCATTGTTTCTTGTGCTGCTTCTCCTGATATAATCTAGACTGAGTTTGAGTGGGGACTAGGCGGAAAGACAAGACAAATCCTTCTGACACAGAAACCCAATAATGGAAGCAAATATGGATGGAAATGTGGAAACATTTCTCTTTTGCTATTTTTTTTTCTCCTAGTGGTGTTATTAGCATTTCCAAACAATCTACGTGGGGAACTGTTTGGAGAAGTATTAGAACAAATTCTCCACAGGGCCTTCACAATATCAATGGTAGCACCTGCATGAACACTTGAATATGATGCCAACTTTATTCTTTAGGTCTTCTCCAAGAAAGATGTCACTCTTGATCAACAACCAATTGATCAAGAGCAAATTGAATGATTAAAAGAAAAAGCCATTTGTTGAAGGGATCATTTGTTTCTGCGGAAACACTATGAAGATTCCCAGGACAGCAGGACTTTCATACCATTCGCCACAATGCTAACATATCAGATGCATAACACTGGGTGAATCCAAACCTTCTGTAGTGACACAAGATGATTGGCAAGGGCATTGAGAAAGATAACCCCCACTCTTTATGTAAAACGACCAATCATTAATTATGTATGAAACTTGATAAGATATTTTATTTTTAGATATTCTTGAAATCTACAAAGAGTGACTTTTTTTTTTTTTTTTTTAATGGCACCAAGCAGTGAGCCTGCCATGATATTTATTACACTCTTAACTCATGGGGATGTGACAAGCAAATCTATAAACACCTGTACATTTATTTGTCATTGAGTCGCTGAGTTGATTTAATCTGGCTGTAATTGCATTTTAACTACAGTGTATCCCCATTGTAAAATATGTCTTCATAAATTAATCTGTGAGTGCTTATATATCTTCTTTTGAACTGTTATCTAAAATTTTAGTATTTGAATAAAACCAAACCCTTTGTGTATGTATGCGATGTATGTTTGTATTTCCTTTTCCTCAGCTGAACCACTTTACACTCACTTTTGTTAATGGTTCAATTTGCCAACATGGATCAATAGCTTCATTGTATAATAGTAAAAGCTCAGCAATAATGAAAATGTCTTACACATATTTATGCACTTTTAAAAATATGACGCTCTCATACTTTTAGAGAAAGAATGTTGAAAAAGAAAACATTACTGCTTCCATGACTGACAATATTTTTTTTTTAAGTATTCAATGGCTGTCTGTGGAGATTATTGTGCATAGGAATACTTTAATCACAGGAATTCAAAAACACATTGTCTTACTGTGACTTCATCCATCACCCCATCATGGAAAGGCATTGAACCTCAGTCCTTGCTGACCTCTTGTCGCCTTCAGTTGTAAATCTGCGGTGATGATAATGAGCGCCCATCAAAAGGCAAGGACCCGCAGATCACAGACTGACAATTAAGTCAACAATAGTCGTACATCATGACAAAAGTCAAACTGAGTGTGTGTGGCCATATGTGTAGAACAGGGGGATAGAGGATGGAGTTCAGTTAAGCATATACAATATACCTCTACCAACAAAAAAATCAAGACCACTTTCCATTGAATGTTGCCTGCATTTATTGATGCAATATGATTTAAAACAGAACAAATATCTATCTACAGCCATGTCTAGTCTTGTTTCGAGCATTCACTAGATTGTATTTTTTAAATTTTTATGCAATAACATAAGCAAGTTGTTATTATAATGATAAAAAATGCAACTCAAGTGCCATTATGTGATTTCTGCAACAAACTAGTAGAATATAAACATAATTTCCAGGAGTCAGGGTTGGTTAGTAATTATCTGAGCATCTGCGACTAGTTCATTGCTTGACTTTTTCTGAGCAGTAGATTCAACAATCTGCTTGTACATGTTAAATAATGTAGCATCCATTTTCATATTTTTATCATTTTACATTTCAGAATTTGGACTAGATAAGTTATATGCAGTGCATATTACTTGTTTTGAGAACAGTTTTAGTACGTAGGGCTGGTAATGATAGATCAGTTGTATTGCAATGGTACATGCAACATTATGTTTGTAAAGTTGCTAATCAAGCAGGCATGCTTGCTCCAATTTTCCTCGCTGAAATTGTTGGTAACATCCGAGTAAACTGTGCAGCATCTCTTCCTGGTTGAAATTGGACTCACTCCCTCTGCAGCTTCTCCGTTACCTCTGGAGGCTACAGAATAGAAAACTCGAGGAATCCAGGAAAAGAAGTGCTATAGTTTCCATTAGTTTGAAATCCCCACTGATGGTATCACTGGCAGGTAAGTTTAGGAACTATTCACAGCCCACCTCTGTGACACAGATTGAGAAATGGTGCAAATCTTCATTGAACATTAGTGAAGACTGATAAATGAAGATTAAACCCAGAAAACATTTAATTAATTGGTCTTACATTTAATACATACCACTTAATAACATTTGCTGTTAATCCATATTTACAGTACAGAAAAAGTCAAGTTTAATACATAAGCAGCTTAATAGCAGAGAAGATAGAATAATCACCTGTAAACGCATTAGGGCCCACATACAATTTTGCCCACTAATGGGTACAGACAGCTTGAATGAGGATAGATACGCCAATCAACCCAGAGTCACTCAGAATGATTGATGACTGTCAGCTTTCTTTCCTCACGGGGAAATCTACCTGAGGGTCAAACCAAGACATTGTAATTTTTTATTTTGTGATGCTTATATTTGAAAAATATTTATTACGAGCTGTAGTTTATCTGTAGCCGAGGTTTAAAAAATGTATTCTGAGACTAAATTCACCTCTATAGAGAACTTTGGGCTCTTTTGTTCAACTCACAAAAAAGGTCAAGCTTGTCAAACCTGTCTTATCCATTATTTCAAGGGAGTTATGTTTAGTGGCTCTATTTTATGTTTTTGTTTCTTTAAATAAATGGTGCAGAGATGCTGTCCATCTTAACAAATATGTGAGAATTTGAATTTGAATAATGTCCTCCCCTATTTTTGCACCTTAAAAGTGTTTTTTTTTCCAAATATACATAATAATGAGGCCAAAGGGATAATACCCCACAGCCACCAGTTGTAACCTGGATTCTGTGCATAGGTTGATGGAACAGAAGTTATTTTTATGCATGTAGTTGCATTAGTGCCACTTCAAATACACAATAGCTCAATGTCAGCAAAATGATGAGATTTACATATAATTTAGGAGGCTTTATTATTTGAGTAACCTCTGTTAGGCAGTTTTCTCTCATTGCTTGGACTTAATGAATCGCGTAGCACTCTGATTTGGTCACTTTGATGATGCATTCTTCTCTGAATGGGGAAGGAAGGGGAGCTGCACCAAATTTTAGTGAACTCAGAAGTAATTGTTGCTGATGGGAATGTTGTCCGTTGAAGAAAATGACGCCGTAAACTTCTGGTTACTGAACGGTCATCCAGACAACTAGGCCATCCAAGGATTTTTCCATCCAAGGTTACGTATGATAAGCCTTGTATGATGGATTAGAGGAACTAGTTAGAAGAACAACTCCTCTGCAATTCCTCCCATCAGTAGGCTTGTTCGGAGTCTGTATGCTGTGAGGCTGAGCTTATGGGATTACAGTCAGGGTTCAGTGGCAGCTAATCAGAAACAACCAACAGATACTTTTAATACCCCACTGCGCTTGTTAAAACATTGTTGGGAACTGCCACTGCAAATGTGGATTAAGCAGTGAGTGGGTTTTAAGTTCCGAGACAATGCCCTCAAATGTGTTTTTTTCATCTTTATTCCACTCAAATATTTTGACTGTTTTTCATGTGATCAAACTGACAGAAGGTCTAAAAGTCGTACATTAATGTAAAAGAAAAGCGGAATAAAGATTTAATTTATGTCAGTCTGCAAATGTTCCTGTGACCCCTGACAAGAATCGCACTGACAAGGAAACAAACTGTCACGCAATTTGAAATAATATGGCTGCAGTCACTCTGTGCCCAAAACAAAGCACAGATTTGTTTAGTGTGTAGAAAATTATAAGGAGTAAAAAAAAGTACTTATTGTGTGCAGTGGCAGCTAGTGACAGGCTGATAATTATAGGTTGTTGGCCAGTGGGAGACAAACATATTTTGATGGTGCGCAAAATGAATGCACAATGATATTCTCAGCAACCTAACAGTTGTAGTAATTTGGGTTAGTTGTATCATACAGTATGTCAAAAATACTGATGCTGGATCTGCACAAAATAGAGGTATATCCCCAAAGTTGCAGCAAATAATGCTCAATGAACATTTAGTCACATTTAAGGTGAGAAGTTGGCACAAAAAAAGCAGTGATCTATTCTGTGTTCATTGTCATAACAAACTGCAGCACTAATTTTGAACAGATGACTCTGTGTAACACAATGCCAATGTTGACAATAGTTTGACTAACAGTTTGCTGAATACTGAAAAGAGCTGTAGACTGGAATGTTAAATGTCAGTTGGTTCACCCAGACTAGCGACAATTTCAAATACATACTGATTACTGGAGCTAAGAGGACATACTGTAGTTAAAACAATGATAAAATAGACGGACAACCATTTTGATAGTCAATTAATATGTGAGGCCGTTTTTTTCCCCCGTTATAGCAAACTAAGTATCATCAGGTTTGAAGATGCTCTGGGAGAGTGTGATGTGCATTTTTCGGTTTTCTTTTTTTACTTTCTTCCTGATTTTATGGATGAAACAATCATAAGAAAACCATCATAAGTTGCAGCTCTAAAGAACACAGTCATTTGTATTGGTCGTTGGAGAAAAAAATGAGCAGCAATGGTAAATGGACTGTACTGAATGTAAGGTACTGGCCTGACCATCAAGGGTAAGTTGTGGTTCAGTGTCTTGCTCAGGGAAACTTAAGGTGTGGAGGTGGAGATTGGACCAATGGACCAAGTGCAAACATTAACCCTGTTCAGACCTGTGTTGCTTGTAGTTTTCAGTTAAGAAAAGCTTTGATATTATTTTATACACAATTTTTAAATGCATTACACACAAAGTGATGCATATTACATGGATGTAAATTGTCACCAACAAAAATTTTCATTCCACCCAAATACCATAACAGCTTTCCTGTCTCATTAGTAAAGCCCCTCTGACTGAAATAGTGGAATCACCTGTTGTTTGACTGGGATTAAAGCCAGTGTATTCACAGGCCTCAGTGGAATATTACTGAGCCTCTACCAACTAAGGTGATACTTGTTTTGTAGTTATATATTTCTGAAGGCATCAAATACAACATGATGATGGTGGTTTACTGCATGCATCTGATTAAGGGATATAAGCTATGATTCCTGAGGGGTTTATTAGCTTGCATAGTCCACTTGTTGAGTTATTCATTAGTATATTCACATACACTTGCGGGAGGTCTGGTCCTTCTCCTTTATTATTCTGTGCACTTAAATGTCTAAAAAAACAGGAGAAATTGCTGTCGACAGTCACAGGAGTCGTCTCTGCTTTCTGTCCCAAAGGTCCACATTGAATTATTCAAAAGAGTTCTCTTGTACTTTCAGTCTGCATGGAGCTCATTGCAATATAATTTAAACTGAAAGAGAGGTTTACTACACACCAAGGAGCTGTCAATGAGTGGTATTCAAAATTGAAAACAGGGTTGTCTCCTGATCCTGATGTCCTGTTCTTGTTAATTGATTCTGAATATTCCATTAATTTCCCTAATTCCGCTAAAGGATTAATTAGTTAATTACTTGATGATTATTTGGTATTAGAGCTGATCTCTTAGTAAAGTTCACCTCAAGAAATAGCCAGTTCAAAAAAGGCTGATTATACAACTACCATACATGATCTATACAACAAGGATGTACAAAATAGCAAATTAAGTTTCCAAAAAATTTTAATTTTCCATTTTCTTACCTTGACTTCATGCATCTATAGAAAACAGTGAAGAAGACCAACAAAGTCAAAATTGAATAAAAGGTAATGAAAAACTCATACACTTTGAGACCCACTTCAGTCACGTGGGTTTTACATTTGTTCTATGCTTTGTATTCTATCTACCATCTAGTAAGTATAGGAACGTTCAAGTTTTCACTCAGCTCAACAGATGTTAAGCAACAGCTATCACCTACACTGTACTCTGCAGCATCAGTTGTGCACAATACGGTGACTGGCCTTGAACAACAAAGTTTCCCTGGACTGGAATGATCTGTAGTAAATTATGCAAAAGACTGACTGTAGTTGCAAAAAAAGTTAGATTATTCACCTACTATACTGCAGTGAAACTAGAATATATCCTGATGAATTTATTTCAAACTCCTGCCAAGCAATCATTCTGTGTGATGTTAATCTTAGAAAGAAAGTGCTATTGGTTTTTCAGAGATGGAGTACAGATGCTAATCTAAGGGTCCAGAATTGAGTAGTGTGCTGATGAACATGCTGTTATCATAAACAAATATATCGCTATGGTTACATATACTGTGGTAGGTATGCTACTGTGGTTAATTTCCACAGCACAATGCAAAATGCAAACATCTGGCTGTAACACACACACACTAACAAAAAAAAAAGACATGTAGAGATAAATGTAAATTCAAAGGGAAGGGAAGAAGAAAAAGGTCCACAGGAGTGCAGGAGTGCAAAGTGCATCTCTTGTATACTTCACAGCATTTGATATTCTGTCTTTCCACTTTGGTCTGCACTTGTACAGTGCATATTGCTCAAACTAAAGAATGCTGTCAGAAAGAAGATGTCAACAAAAGAAAGTGGAAAAAAACAAGCTTTTTTCTTTTTTTTTTTAGATGAGGTTTGAAAGACTTCAAATGTCTAAAGACTGGACATCTCATTCTCCATCTAAAAGAGTACATTAAATTAATTTTAAACCAAGATACCGTAAGTGCAGTGACATTACTGTCTTGTAGGCAGTGATATGCTGCCAGGAATCTTTTTGTACTGCCATTATTTTATTCTTGTCCGCATTTGTTCATCCTTTAACTTAAATGTCATGAAATGAGAATAGAGTGTTGTTCCTGCAGAAAAGGTAGTTGTGTGTAAAAGATTCCAGGATAACAGAATTTAGTGAAATAAAAAAAAAGAGAAATCCCACACAATGCATTAAAGGTCCAGTCACACCGGAAAGTGGCACGGCAAAATTCACCCACGCATAAACATGTGGTGATAGAGGCCTGGTGATAAAGGGACAACTCTCAGGGCTAGTTGGTGAACTATTATAGCTGACAAGGTAATGGCTAACATGCTAGAGCATGCTAGAAAAATGCCTGACTGTTCAACCATTTTAAAGCTGGTTTTGTCTGGGTCTTGAGCTCCTAAATATTGGTTCCAACATTTCAATAGCTTGTCCTTTGTCACAGGTACAGAACACGTGCATGATTTTTAAATATAGTAGGTGAATTTACTAAAGCCTGTCCACACACCCAAACCCATATATTTACCCTTTGTCAGAGGGAATGTTTTTGGTGCATTCCAGTAATATGGAATAAGTAGTATCCTCTGTCCAGAACGTGGTTATCTCAGCTATAACAGCATTATCCACAGTGATTCCCGTTTAGCAGCTGCTGAACCACCATTAGTCTGTGAACAGTGTGGATGATGATTATAATTAACATTGCCCTAAGCTACTGCTCCGCTTGTAGATTTCTATGCATTTCAATCAATATTACACCTGTTGGAAGAATGCATCCTTATTCTCAGTCAATACACTGGTTGCTCGACTTTCACTTGTTAGATAACAACAGATTTGTCTGCTTCAGTGTGAGGTAAAATTTTTACATAATCAGTCACCTTAATTTTGCCATACAACACTACACACTGTTTTTATCTAGCATTCATTGGTAGTGCCAGGATCTCCATGTCCTCCTTCAAATTAAAATTTTCTGCATCAAAAGAAATAAATAAAAATAAATAAAAAAGTGGAAGAAGTGAGTCACATCTAATTCCATACCTGGCCTCTTCTTTTATGCTGCATACCCGATTGCTTTGACCTGTGTATCATATTGTGAGTGTCCACTGCAATATAATTTCACTGTGAGTGACTGAATAACCTCCCATCCACCCACAAGTGTCACTCAGCAAAGGCCATGTCCCAAAACCAATTCAAAAATAATGAATAATTTGAAAACCTACTCCTTTTTGTGCAAACTGGGTCATTTGCAGCAGTCACCTTTTATCTTGTTTGTGCTTGCGTCTCTCTGTGTTGCACAGTCTAGTAAAATACAGGTAGCAAAAGAACAAGTCCCTTACTATTACTACCGATGGTAAAGTAGTAGACACATAGAGTACGGAATGATCAAGTCAAATAAAATTATAAAAATCAAGAGGTTGTGTAGAAAAATGATCTCTGGGTATACACAAAAGCAATGATGAAAACAAGTTTACCATTGAAGGCAGTTTGGTACAAGACTGTGTACTGCCAGATGCAGTTATCAGACTGTATTTCCCTCCATCTTCATCATCAAGAGTGTGCCAACTGGTGTGGTTTCATCACATTTGATTGCCACTCGCCTGGCAACATAATCAAACAGCCCCACAACTATCAGCAGAATTTGATTCAAATGTTGATAAATTTTGGTTATCTCCACAAATAAGTGCCTCATTTACTCATTCTCAACATCTGCTCACTGTCAGCTACATCATTTATACAGTTCAGCCTATTACAACAAGTCCTCCAACCAAAACAACCATATAGGTCGCTTGTTCCTTCCCTCAGATAGAACCCATCATAGCATCTATCCATTCACCTCATTGCGGACTTTGTCGCTTTATATGCAACATCACCTAAGTTCTTCCTTTTCTCCCCCATTTCTGCAACTGCTGGAATTCACCAAAATAACTATAACTATGGGTCGGAACATGCTGCTCACCCCATGTTTTTAGGGAGGACAGTCTTGCCTATTACACTGATGCTAATCGGTGAGGCTTCCTTTGACTAGCTTTACTTGATTATGATAATCAGATATAAGAGATGACATGGCAAGTTTGACATTATTTAAAGACAAAGTTTCTATAAATAAGATTTTAAACAATAATATAGCAGGGAACAACTATTTCAAATGTAAAGATATTGTGGAGTAATGGCATCCTGAGCAGAGAATGAAGTCTCACTCTGCAAATGTTGCTATCGCTAGCTGGCTAACTGTCAGCATTGCTGTGGAGCATATCACAGCAATGCTAGGTAGGCTAGTGGTTGTGTTTAGATGGGGTTTTTTTCGGCTCTCGTGTACACAGGGAACCTTTATTCAGTCCTACTTCTTGTTGTGTTTAGTGGCAGTTGTCAATGGGCTTGACGCATGTAAACACACTCGCTGAAGTTATCATGGTATTCAAATAACTTGAACATTTGAATTTCTAAATCTTATTAATTTTTTTTCCTTTTTTTCCCAAACAATGACTTCTTCACAGCTCAAATAATATGACAGTGTACAATTCAGTGGTGATCAATGTATAGCACATACTGCCTTTAGTTGATTACTTCTTGATATCAGTCCGTTCATGTGCATGCGAATGTTCTCACCACATAATGATCTATGGCTTGTCGAACGACCTGAACCTGAAATGCTGACGTCCCAGTTGCCATCTTAATTACACTTCACTGTAACTTCCCTGTATCTACTGTCAAATTATGTTTTATTTTTTGTCACTTTCACACCAGCTGTAAATAACTGTCAGTCTTTTTTTCTTTTACTTGTTCTTTTTCTGATGTCTTCTACATTTTTCCCTTTTTAATCACCAAGTATTTGAGGTTTTTCTTTTTAACTCTACATTATAATGAAATGAATACATTTTCCAAAATAACTTCCCCAGACTGTGCATCATTATGATGAACTGTGCTAACACACCAGACACAATACCACTGCCAAATTGCCCTGGAGAATTAGCTATTCTATAATGTATCCTGAAGAAAAAAGAAAAAAAAGAAAAACTGAGCATTGTAACTAAAGATTTTACCCCTCGCCTTAAGAGGATCTACACCAGGAATACCCTTGAGCCAAGGAAGCATCTGGTGGAGGAGTTAAATCCATCCAGCAGCCACTGTCAGTACAGGTGCTGGTGGGGTGTGTAGAAGCCAGTGATAGACCTCCACATCTTCACAGCACCTGGGTACTTCCTGACTTTAATCACAAATTCACCACAATCAGACTTTCTTTTTGGGAAAATTACTGAACAAATGATAGATGAGTCAGTGAGTTTGGGAAACTAAAAAGAAAAAAAAAAACTTGTGTTTTGTGATTTTAACATGGTCTGCTGATGAAGAGATATTAGTTCCAGCAGAGATGTATTTGACTTGCAAAACAATGTTAATTTGCAATGCTTATGCTGATACCAAAAGTTATAAAAGAAAATGTTGAGTATTCACTTTACTTGTTTTTTTTTTTACTTAAAGTTGTAATTTTGCATTCAGCTTTCCTAATTCAAATTCTTCTTTCTTAATTAAGATTCAGATTTCTAAAACAATAGCCACAATGAGCCCTGCATCTTTCAAATGCAGTCTCTGCTCGCTTGTCTCTCATTCAAGACACTGAAACATATAAACCAGGATGATTTTTTTTTTTTTTGGCATTTGTTCAAAACTTTATAAGTGATGGCCATGAATCTAACAGCAGTGTAACAGATTGAATATATTTTTACAGCTGAGCAGTCAGAAGAATAATCCTTTTTTTTTTTTTTTTTTATTTCTTTGCTAGATAACGGCAAGCCACAAGTAACAATACACCATACCAGACATCCAAAGTTGTCTCCAGCGTTGTCAGAGAAGCCACTATTTGAGAACAGTGCTGTTCGATACGTCATGATTTGATTTTTCTGAGTATAGCAAGTTTCAAAGAGAAATACAAAGACAGAAAAGAATGTTGGCAGCCTTGAGCAGAGAAATGTGAAACCTCCTCCTTAATGGGGGAGGAAAGATCGACAGTTACTATGTCACCACTTGTCAGAAAGAGAAGTGGAGGTATGCTGTGGAGCTTGAGTTGTTCTGAAAGTAGTTTTACATGGTACCTTCTGCTAGCTGTCGGAAAAATGCTCGGGGAAAGAGTGAGTTCAATAAAGGATATAGACTGTTGGCCACAGCAACTGATAAAGTAAGAAAACTGGGCTGGGATGGGGGTGTCAGACCAAAATAAATCATTTCTCAGCAGCACTTTTTGTACTTAAGAGTGTACACAGAATGGACGAAGCTTAGATTCCGTACCTTAGAGTGGAGAGACCACTCGAGCTAAAGACAAGCCAGTTAACTTTGTCACAGTGTCCTGACCAAAAATCAGGTCAGACTGTCACAATCCAAGGACTGACCAAATGGAAGGCAGAGCAGTAGACCTGCAACATTTAGTCAATTAATCAATCAAAAGGAAATTAACTGACAAAAAACTTTGATAATAAACAATTTTTTCAGACATTATTCAAGCAAAAAATTCAAAACATTTGCTGATTTCAACTTCTGAAAAGCTTTTTTTTATTTTATTTTTTCTTGCTTTTCTTTGTCGCATATGATTTTCAATGAAAAATCTTTGGACCGTTAGCTTGGTCAAAACCAGCACCATGAAGATGTCCCTTTGAACTCTCAGAAATTACACGGGGCTTCTTCTGACATTCGCAATGCAGCTGAAGAACGGCCACTTCTCAGTAGAAATGTTCTGAAAAGACACTGGATGCTTCCAAACACCAAATTGCAAAAATACAAAGCTAGCAACTACCTGGTGAACATGGTGGCACATTTAAAAGCTACACATCAAAATCAGGGCTAAAAAGAGAGTGAATATTAAACTTAAAATCATCAGGCAGCCAGTGACATGGCTGCAAATTAATGTTAATTTACTCCATCTCTGCTGGATGTGTAGGCAGCAATTTGCTAACAAGTTCACCATATAAACTTAAAATCTGACAGTGTGTCAGTGTAGTGTTTACAGCTGTGTTTCCCATGCCCACAAGTAGCAAAAAAAACCCCTCTTATAGCAGGTTTAAACAAGCGTAGCTTTCGATCACAATTTCAAAAACACTGGCCTGATGTGATTTTCCAGACTAAGTGACTGCGATACATGAACAACTGACTGACATCAACACCCAACTGCAATATGTTTCATACTGTTTATACACAATAACCTCTTTACTATTGATGGAAATGATTTGATGGAAATGATGCACACTTTGAATTGTTGTAGAACCACAATGCAACATCCCTTTTTTTTTTTTTTTTTTTTTTAAACAGTGTTTGTGCTACACTGACAATACTTGCACATAACCATCTCTTCTCTGGACCTCTATCATGCCAGTGAATATGATTCCTAGGGGGTGTGCGATATCATGTGCAAAGTATCTACACAATTGTGGCCAGACAATTTCACAGCACGGAAATCTGTTTAAAATTCTGATATTACCATTGTATCTGTTCCTGGGTTTCCTTTTACATGTTCATTTTGCATTTTGTACAGTGCTTTATGTCAGTATACAGAATGGTGCTGTTCTTTTTGCTACATCCATGAAAGAAATTGTTTTACAAATGGGAGCTCTGTTTTCAGCCTCTCGAAGTTTGTTAAGTACTTGTCCTTGTATTTGACAACATATTTGTAATGCCTTTTTTGTGTCAAAAACAGTCCTTCAGTAGGAGAAACACAGCTCAAATGAGCAAATGATGACTTTTACAAAGACTATTTATGGTCTTTGATCAATCAGTCATTTTCACAAGAGGATGTAAGTGGCTGCTTAGGATATGTCCTCAAGAGTGAAATGCCTTCTGTCTAGTGATATGTATGTGGCATTACTCTTAAGAGCGCAAGCAAATCCCATTACCACGTCATACAATATTGATTAATCAGCAAATGTGGTGATAACAACTTGACTTGCCTTTAGAATGATCAGTTTTCTTATTATGATTGTCCTGACAGAGGGCCAGGTGGCCAGGGAAGAGATATTTTTAGAGGCCAGATTTAAGGTGATCATCACTGAAAAGTTTTATAACTCCTTTGCCCTTGAATAATGTTACGTTATGAAGCTTTACTTTTCCTTTAAAACACTTATGACCTTCAGGCAAAATGTGTGTGTGTGTGTGTGTGTGTGTGTGTGTGTGTGTGTGTGTGTGTGTGTGTGTGTGTGTAGACAAAGGGTTTATTCTGTAAATAATTACAAGTAAATTAAGACTGACAGATGTGAATAGCAAGCAAATACAGAATCGACAAGTTCAACAACAGTCCAAATAGGTTTTACACCTACATATGCGTCATGAATTTCTAAAAGAGACAAAAACAAATTCATATGTTAACATTTCAGCAGGAAATGTGTGTCTACAGATTTGTTTTTTCTCTGAAAGTCAGGTGGCGAAATAGGCTATGCTGTCACTTCTTTTAACTCCATTTGTTTTCCACAAAATACCACAAGAATAAGGACTTAAAAATCCATAATCATTTAATTTCATGTCCTGAACCCTCTCCAAATTGTGCCATAGCAACCCAGTCTCCATGTAATCCTAAAGGGTAAAATTACAGATCAAAAAAATGAATACAAAAGAGGATGGATAGACCCTAATACCAGAGTGGTGTTTTTTTTTCATAAAGCCATTTTGGATGTATGCTAGTGGAATGTATTAGCCCTCATATCGCCATGTGTGCATGGTGATTGCTGGTTAATCAGCACATTGGTGGTGGAGAATTGCAGAATTAATTAGAAAATTAATAACCTGGAGAGGGAAGAATGTCTGCTGCATGTCAGTGTCAAAGTGCGGGTCTTTCATGTACCTTCACACTCTTTGACAGAATTGCAGCATGGGAAAAATAATGGAAACAGCTACATGAATAACATCAAGTACACAAAGTGACGCACACTGACTTTCTGTGTGACAAAAAAAATAAAAATAATTGTTTGCTATAAAAATAAACAAAAAAACAAAACATGAATGGTTTTATTTATGGTTGCCTCCCACCAGATATGCCACATGCAGATTGTCCATGCTTACAGTAAATTTTTTCACAAAAAGAACGTGTTACATAACGTAAAATCCACTAGATGAATAATAACAAATAAAATGATATGTGGGTCACCAAATGCAGAAAGGAAAGAAAGGGGGATAACTCCAGTGTCTTCTATATTCCCAATTTATACATGGGTAAGCTCAGGCACAAAAAACACATATACACACAGTGGTAGTTATAAATATGGTACAACTGTCCTTCCTGATTCATTCAAGTTCGTTAGACATAACCAACTGGTTTGCCTCATAAATCAAGCCTTGACCAAAAGAAACAAAGATTCTGTAGATTTATTTAACATGAAAATTATCTGAATTATTGGCACAACAGCTCCGTCTACCTACACTATGCATATGTTGACAAGTGACCATGGCCTAAAGACAACAAAATAAAACATAACTCTAAAATCATAAAGCATTTGCAGTAAGAATACACATCAGAACAAATTCAGGAGTCAGTGATTGTGTCTCTAGAATGACAACATTTCCTTTCTGTATTTATTGCATGAACAATATAAATTCCTGCATTTGGCCAGAGCAGCTGCCATCCATTGTCATTTAGCCAATGGATTATGGGAAATAAGCTGTGGTTAAGGAGTAGTTAGGGTTAGAATACTCAATCTAATTGCAGGCCCGTGAAAAACATCTATCTCCTGCATTAAAGTCTGATTCATTACAAACTTATTGACCACCCCCCTCCACATCCTTAAACATCAGTATGTCACTTTCTGCTGCTTGGAGTTTCTCAGTCCACACAATAAGAAAAGACAAAGTTTGGTGACGCCATGAAGCAACATGGGATAATGGGAGACATCCTTACAATCACTACAGTCAGCTTCTCTAGTTGGGGTTCTGGTATTGGACTGGTAAGAATACTGAATAAAGTGGTTTCATGTTAAAAATCATCCTGGAGGGGCTGTTAGCTGAGCTACTGCTTACATTTGCTCAGGTTGTTCAGGAAGTTTTTACCAGGAGACAAATTATCTGTGGATGTATGCTCCTCTTCAAACCAATGGACCGAGTGATTACATCCAGTGAAAAGACTGAATAAAGCTGTTTCAAATTTTAAAAAGGCAGTGTAAAATCCTTCATTTGGTTACACTTAATAATCAGAAACAACCAACAACTCAAAAGTGTATCATACATGTGGCTTAAAACTGGACAAAAATCTACTTTCACCGCTTCCAGCAAACAATCACAACGCATGCGCAAAGGGGATATGATGCCATTGACAGGTGACCAAATGAAACGCACCATTACCTTGATTAGAATTAAGGATTTCTCTAGGTTTGAAAATTGCTGGAAACATTTGGGATAACATTAGAATGCAACTTAACTAATATATAACATAGGTCTAGTCATTTTTAGATATTCTTATGTGGAAAAGTTACATATTATACCTTTAATCCAATTATTTCCACATAAAGCATGCTACTTTCTGTATTGGAAATGAACGTGGACACTAGAGGTATGTCGCAAGGCGTGGAACTGTCTTATATGAATATACTTCCGACATAAAAGTATTCATAGGATAGTGGTGTTGAGTGTAGTATCTTGATGTGTTCAGGAGTGTTATGAAGTACAGTGCAATAACTATACTTCTGTTGTGAAGCATTATGATGTTCAATTTTTGGTGAAATGTGTCAGAGAGCTATTGATCTTCCCACTTCCCAGCAGTTTTCCAGGACCTTGCCGTGCCTTCTCCCCAGCCACTCTTCTAGCCCTTCTGGAGATCTTGCTACATTTGTGGGCTATGCAATATAATCCATCTAGTACATCCTGGGCTTTTAGCGGCATCTCTTCCCATTCTGACACTCAGAATACCTCCACAGGGAGGTTGACAACCATTTCAATTGGAGATCTCGTTCTACATTACAACTAATATTGATATTCACCTAATTAATAAAATTCCCACTTAGAAGGTAACAAGGAAACAAGGAAATATGCATGAACTGATTTTCTGTTTACATGGTTTAAAGAAAACATATAATGAAACACAAACTACCGACACTGGCAATGCAAATGTAAGGTTGAATCCATGGTTAAAGTAAAGTTAAAAAAAAAAAGAAAAATAAGATGAGATAAGATGCAGATTTCCAGCCGAGTGAACCACAGATCATTGTAATGATGTCTCTGAAATACAAAATGCCACTTAAAAGCAGATATTTAGTGGTGCATTAGAGCACTCCTCCATTTAAGCATATGTGCAGAAAACACTAAGCTATAGGACTATATGTACCTCATGCTCAACTTTACTGTATGTGTTGCTACACTAGGCATGTTCATTCATGGTGGATGTGGAAGACAGAGGAAAGCATTCATGGTGAGACCTCTTGGGAACATAAAGTTGTTAGCTTGTAACAGTGACTCGAATGCATCATGTATAGACACTAAGACAACATACTGCAACATTAGACAGCCTCTCTACCACCAACTGATTGGTGCTAAAGACCTTTAGGGGCACTTGGGGCTCTCCGCTGGGATAGTTGAGGCAGTATTTCTTGCTGAACTTACCCCTTAGGCCCACATGCTCAATTATAATTTGTTGCTTGAATGGTATTTGGATGTCTGTCTTTCTGGTGTGTGAACCTGTGACCACCAATGCTATAATCTGACAGTGATGCTGGAAAGAATAGAATAATGTGGTTTATTTCTTAATAGTGCATTTCCCACTTGTTTCAACAACTTTCCAATTACATAATGTGCCTTTAAACCTCTATTGCTAACACAGGGGTCATGGTTGATAAACAATTTAATTCTTTATGGTTTACTCATAACCTGTAAACAAGCAGATTTTTGCCCCTTAAACTATGTAGCAACAGGTGAACAACAACTGTGAGTCATATGAAGAAAGGAAAAAAATAACACATCATAATTGAGACAATTTTACCTGCAGTCTTCATGGATACTGAGTCTCTCTTTAGTCTCTATTTTCAAGAATCACTGATTCACAGCTCAGAGACAGTCAAGGAGTTTGTGTAACAGCAGTGCAGCTGGAAGCAGTGAGGAGGGATACATTATCAGTAGCTGCTGTAGAAGCTGGTATCAGTCATGACCAATCAAATCACCTCTTTCATTTCCCTTTAAAAGCAGTACTTAGGGCTCCAACAATATGAGTCAATTCTGGTGGCGAGCAGATTTGCCAAAAAGGCGTCTTCCAAGACAAAAAACGCTGTCCATAGTGGGAGGTGTAAAATCACCAGAACGATTACAAAGCACATTCCATTAAATTATATTGGGAGGAAGGATAACACATTTGTTTACCGCTGCCTAACTAAAAGAAGAGTTCAATAATGAAATAGGGCAAAGAGCCAGTAAAGGACTGGCGGTGGACTCCACGGACAGTTTGTCCGGAGGAAGGTGGGCATACGCCAGCATTTGTCACCTATCATTAGAGTCTGTATAGGATGAAGCCGCCCCCATAGTCTCCAGTATGCATCATGACGCACATCAAAACTGCAACACCTCAATTAATCCTACGCACAAACTGTAGACATACCTTTCTCATTACACCTATAAATATCTTCACAAAGCTGTGGTTCCTGAAAACTGCTGGACATTTTGTTGCAGTGGCAATGGGTCTTAGAGACTCAGCTTTTTTGGTATGCATGTGCAATTTGCTAACACTATATAAAGTCAGGCCTTGTTTTCAGTAGGGTGGTTGGGTTAGGGGGCTTTGGTTCTTTGTTTTTGCAGTCCCTTTTTTTTGTATATGTATTTTGCATATTAGAAAAAAACAAACGCAAAATAAAATATTCAAATACCTCAGCAAAGGTCATAGGATCAGCCACGGCTTGAGGGCATCAATCAAGTACTTCCAAGGAGTAGTTGATTAGCTCATGAAATGTGAATGGTATTAAAAGACCTCGAACACCGGAGCAATTTAAAATGTATTGAGAAATGCTGGTTGATCGAAATATTGAGGCAGCAGTTCTCCAGGGAGTAGAATTAGAGTTTGTGGGGGAGTATGTACTGTATGAATTTTGACACCTTATTTGAAGAATACACAAAGTTTTATACACAAAGTGCTGTTTACTCATCACAAGGAGTACTACTCTGCCTGTGAAAATAGTTGCATATGATGCCTTCTCTGGATTTTGGAGGAAGAGTTCTAAAGCTATATCTTGGCTTGGTCTTGATACCAGAAGTCTTTAAAAGAAAGCCTGAATTACAAACTGGAGGTGTGGGGGTTTGAAAGAAGTGGGCATTTTGGAGGCAGATGGCGTCCAATGGAAGACATCAACATGTTGCATTATGGAAAATTCTGTGGTTTTTGGACATATCCCCTGCTGCGTTCCTCCCACTTCTCTTTGTTCCACTTCAAAATAAACTGCACGAATAGAAAATGTTTCCATGCAAGTAGGGAGAGAGAGAGAGAGATGCCTCAAGAATATACCTGAAGTAGACACAAACCTTCAAAATATTCCCACATATTGTCAAAAAAAAGAAAAAAAACATAGGCTCAACTCTCCACTCATTCTCAGTCTGTTTGTTTTGCTGCAGCATGTTCACAGAGCCAGTTTGTTTTCAAATGTAAACTTTAAGGCTGACCTTGCAAACTGTTAAAATGACTAGATCCGATTCATAGATTTTGACAGGGAGATGTCTTCTCTCTTCATTTCAGAGATTTTCAAGGCAAGGTATGTTTGTGCAAAACAAGGGTGAGCTTTATAACACCGGGTGCCGCAGCAAGCTAGAAGCAAGCAGCAAGTTCAATTTTCACAGATCCTACAACAAAATTATTTTCACACTGTAAAGACAGATATATCATCACATTCAATTCATTACAACTGTTGCTCTTGTTTTTCATGCGTGGCATAAAATATGCTGTGCATGATATGTGATGGGACATCCATCTGTCTTCTGTACAATTTTATAATACATTTTTTCATCATAATATTTTTGTTTTCTTTAAACACCTTTTCAGAAACACGTGCTGGGGAAAAAAAAATTAAAACAAAGATTTATTACTCAAACAGACACTCAGCATAATTATTTCTGTAGTAATAAATTGGTTATTTCCCCAGCTGAGTGCTGCGCTACAAAATCTGGTAAATGCCTGCGGGGGGGTGGGGTAGACTGTGAAATTTTTATGATAGTGGCAATTTAGTCAATAAAAGCAGATATATCCCCTGCTGAGCACATCCATGAGTAAGTGCGCACAAACTGAGTGAGGTGTCATCGCTTTGGTTGGGACAGGAGCGTCCTTAGGGCTTTTCTCGTAAACTACCATCCAGCACCTGGGGATTTGTGCCCACCAGTTATGGAAGTTTGGTGATACCTGCTGTTCACTTTGCAAACAGTAACAGTCTTTTTTGTTAGCGACTCACCTTGGGAAGAAAGAAATGTTCGATCAAGTGCAATGGAGAAAGATGTGCTAACTGAAGAGCATCGCTGCAAACATCTTGAAGGGTCCACAATTAATCTATGCTACGGTAGCGCCTAAGGACATAGCACATACAAGCGAGAAAGCATTAAGGGAAACATGCACTAAAGTACATGCTTTTTCAGACTGAGAATGAGTGGAGAGTTGAGCCTATGTTTTTTTCTTTTTTTTTGATGCTCTAAATCCAGCAGTGCAACAAATACCAAAGCAGCAATATTACAAATAGTTTTGCGTGCCTGTCATACTTTACGTAGGTAACCTGGCCTATCCTTACTCTTTAAGTTTTGGTATTTTTTCAGGAGAGAAAGTAACCATTTAGATTCCAAATATGTGTTTTAAGCATACAACACCTGTTTGGAAACTTGCTCAGACATTCTTAAAAATCTCAAGACATTCTCCGTTTTACCTCTGGCTTTGTTGTCCATAACGTTTTGAAATATAACTCCTTCTAGAGGATCAAATTTGGCCTCAGACTTGAAATACAATATTTGTTGCTTTCAGTTTGTCTGAAAGTAAAGGATACATGATAAAAAAACAGTTTTATTGTACAGGTTCTTAAGTACATATTTTTAACCACATTTAAAAAAAAATACGGATTGGATAGCAGGTGTATCTTTTTCAACACTCATTGTTAATTAGATTTTTTATTCCCCCCCCCCCCCAAAGAAAAGTCTGTTTAATTGCTGTTGCTATTTAACCAAATCACCCCTAGCATCCCGGACCACATCCGGTGTAGCAATTCTTGTTTTTGTACTTGCTGCATTTCCGTATTCGGGGCATATCTGTATGTGGCACATGTTCCCATTGATGATTGTGTTTTCTTTCCTGTCTGTACTTTGTCTTTAGGGGCCACCTTACTATGGTAATGCTTACTATTGACTTGTATGTATTGACGTATATGACTATGGAAGACGCTCTGAGAAAAATGCTTTTGCTAAAAAGCATTAAAAATGCTGCAGTGTCTGTGAACAGTTATGCTAAAGAGGAATTGCAGCTTATTGAACTTGGATCAAATGAAACTTCCCTTTTCTTTAATCAAAGCCTTGGTAGATAGTGAAACACTAAACAATAATCTGACATCCTGAGTGAAGATGACTTCTGAATAACCTCGATTAAAAAAAGAAAGCATTGGGCTGGGATAGTGGTCAAAGACCCTCCATGGTTACAGGTTCAGTCCCTGTAATAGCTAACGTGTCCATTATCAGCCATGGAAACTGTCAAAGTGTCCTTGAGCAAGGACCTGAACTTTTAGTGTACCCTCTCACCCAGAGTGAGTTGGTCTCGGTAAGAGCTTCAGCTGCAGTAAATGTGTGAAATGTATGTAAATGAAACTCAGTCATTATGGGTCAGACTCTACCCTCCAATTCTGCCAACCTTGTGAGTGTAATTATGGAATAATTTCAGGGAAAAACCTTATGAAGAGACGGGCTCCAGGTACTGGCCAATGCTTCAAACCTTTGATGTTGATGCTGACACATTGAATGACTACTTATAATTCCAGCTCAAGATAAGATACGCGTGATTCTTGAGTCAAATATGACATGCAAGTACTGAGGAACCACTGCACTGTGTTCTCAAAATCAAATGATGGTATAAGATATTGTGTTTACATGCTCCGCATTTTGTAATCAGAGAGAATGTTTTGACATTTCCAATATAATAACCCAGAACATCATCAGAGAATTTAGGAAAACGATGGCGCTCTATCAAACACTTGGCATCATTATTAATTCACTGCTGTACTTTCGAGTGAAGCAGAAGTTTTGTCAGAATAGTCTACTCCTGCAGTTATTAAACTGAAGAAATGAGACACCCACTGCACTCAACGATAATCAGAGTCTTCTAGAAAAGGAGGAGTAAATTCCATTTTATATTATAACACTGTATTTGATTTGTTACATTGATGTTATCTGCCCTTGACAAAGCCATTTTTCTGCTGGCAGTCAGTCTTTGTATTTGTCTCAGTGATTTCAATGATACTCAGCTTTTAAAGTGGACGATGCTGTTGGAGATGAAGCAACCCCAAAACCACAGCTGGTACTCCTGGAATACTGACTCAAACTGCACAGATTGTCTTCACAGTTTGGGTTATTTAGCAGCATCCAGTGAACCTGCAGCAGCTCGGTTCAGTCAGCCAAGAGCTGGGTGTATGTTGTAAAGGCGTCTATGTCCAAAAGTGGATTGGACTCATTCCCTAATATGCCTAATACCACAGCAGCCACTTGAGCATGAAAGTTTTCTATTAACTTTTCCAACTTTTTACTCAATCTATTTAATTGACTTCCTTCATAATTATTGAAGCAAATTTGTTTTATTATGGTAAGAATTTGAATCAACATTTGGATACAGTGGATGAAAAAAAGAAAAACTAATGAAGACAGTTAATTTGGACAAACGATCTATGAATTTATGCAAGAATAACTTCAATGTTCTTGGTAATTGTCAAATAAATTATGTTAAACAAAATTAAATGATGCTGAAATTGAAAAAAACCCCCACCTGAAATACATTTTTTGGGAGCGACAATAGATAATCATCACATATGCTGGAAACCATTCATAAATTACGTTAAAAGATAAAACAACATTTTTCAATGATGTACAAACATAAGGATTTCTCAACTTAATTTTCCTAACCACCATATAGTGCTAATTTCTACTTCCATACATACTTACATTTGGAAGGCTGGGAGAATGCCTATACAACTAAAACATGTTTAATTAATCAATTTAAACGTCAACAGAGAAATGTAGGAAAAGTGATAGAGCTGAAAGAATCTACTACTTGATTGAGAGATAATTAATCAGAAGCTATTTTGATAATTGATTAATGGTTTCAGTAATTTAAATAAAGTATAGTAAAAATGCTATAGATTTTCTGGTCACAGTTCCTCAAACGTGAGTATTTTTCTGTTAGTAAATTAAATATATCCATGGATCCTATGGACTGTTGGATTATGAGGAACTGGGATGAGTGATTTTTACTACTTTTTGACGTTCCATAAACTAAACGGTGATGCCAGACAATTAACTGCAGATTAATTTATAATAAAAATAATCTTTAATTAGAGCGATAAAATGTTTGCAAAATAACTTGTCAAAAACCAATGATCTCATAGTTTGTTAGAGGTTTGTAGATTTTAAAACAGCACAAATCATTTATGGGGTCAAAAAGACCACAATAAGACAAGAAAATGATTTTAAAAACACAGTGATGTACGTAGAGGAGATGAAGACACGTGGTATACTTTGAAGTTTTGAAAAATGTTTAAAAACCTTTAAATGAACAAATTAGAAAATGAGTGATCAGGATGAAATTCTGACGTTAGTATTGAAAGGATAGTGTTTAATTTAGTCTATGCCGCCTATTGTACAAAGGTTAGCAACCTTCAGCCTAGACCTCTTGCTCGTCTGTAAGGCATCTCTATGTGAATGAATGAGTAGCAACATGAGACGGGATTTGGGTTTTCAGCACTCAGCTAATGTGGTCTTGTCATTGCCATACACAGAGCTATATCAATAACCTATCAGCAGCTGCAGTTGTTATGCTAGCACAGCAAACAGCGGGCAGACAGCAGCATTTGAGTGTTCCTTTGGGAAGGCAAGGAAATCAGAGAACTAATCAGCAGCAGCTAGGACTGTGGAGGTGAATGCAAGTGCAACAAGCTAGTGATGCTGATGGGAGCTGACACTGAGAATTGGGAGAGGATCAAGAGACACCCTTACTTATGGAAGCTGTTTCCTCAGCCTGGAAAACTTTGATTTAATGTAATGGAGTCCTCATCAGGGGGAAAGAAAAATACAATGGGAATTTGGACACTGTTTGCCTTGAAGGCCTGTGAAATTAAGATGAGAAGATCGGAATTTGTGTGCGTTTGTGTGCATAAGGTAGTAGTGAAATTTGGCTCTGGAAACATGTTTCTATATTTTCTGAAGCAGTTGGGCACATCGTGTGTTCTTGTTCTCTGATGTTTGCACAGAGTTGTTTGGGCTACGTAACAACAGCGTAATTAACATCCCAGGGGTAAATTAATACTAATTCTATGCAGAGATGTACAAAATAGCCTGATTTTTCTTCTTTTTTTTTTCCCAGTGGCTTGTTAGTGAGGAACGCCATACACACATGTGCACGCACCCACAAACTCACAGAGACACACATGCACATCCTTTCTGTACACACATGGGTATAAGTGAACATGACACACCTCTCCTCCCCAAGTCATACAAACAAATACACTACACATGCCAACATATGCACACATGAACAAATACAAACACACATCTACTTCTTAATCTCTCAGCACCCTAAACACAACGAGGGAGTGAATTATGAAGTGTGAGGACTTGGCTTGGTATCAGAGGGAGGCTACCTCGCTGCTTGTTCGGATGTTAATTAGTTTGGCCTGTTTGCATTTTTATTTATCTGGTGCAAAGAGTTTGAGCTGATAATCTATTCACACTGATATTGGAAGATAAAACTTGAGCGCAGATGAGGTTGGCCAGTGATACTGCTGCTTTTCTTAAATTATTAATAAACAGAGCAGCTCTGAGTGGCATCCCCTGCATTTCAAAGTCACTTCATCCAACCATTTATCTGCTCAAGGTACATGTTGGGGATGAATATCGGCATCTAATGATGTATCGCTCCACGTCCCTCTCCGTCTCACCCCTCAGCATCAAACACCTCTGTGATATATCACCACCCCCCTCTCGATTCCCTTCAGTTGAAATAAAATGTTATATCACCCTCAATAGCACATACTGTATGGAGATGTATGGACATGCATCCCACACGAGACATGTAATGAGAAGAGATGACAGAGTGGCCGGACTGCATGTGCACCTGCCACATACTGCCGGCCAAGTCAGCGGGACGAGAGACGAAGATGAAGATGAACAGAGCAAAAAGCAGCCCCCCGCACACCCCTCGCTGCCTGGCTGATTTACAAGTTATGGCCTTTTTCTCCTTCATTCCACTGTCATTGAAAGAAGATTAGATGGGGCCGATTGCTTTAGACATCAAACATCATGCAGTCGATCCATCAGACCAGTCGCTTTCAGCGCAGCCTCTTATGTAGAGAGCTTTCTGGATGCATTCACAGTGAGAAAAAAAAAGGGAAAACACACTGTGTGCCTTCCCAGAGTCCACCCTCTTCTTCAGCCTCTAACCTCCCCAGTTTCTCCATTCCACAGTCAACTGATGCTCACTGGGATGTAAGGGCACTATTTTCTCACTTACCCCTCCCCCCTCCCTATTCTTTTCTTCTCGTTTTTCTCCCTCCCTTTTCTTTATCGCTAACTTGTGAATGGCAGCCAATCAGGGGCAGAGTCGCCTCAGCTTCAGCCTGGGTGACATCCACCGCCAGAAGTGATGCACTGCTAGAGAAAGAGAGAGGAGGGGAGAGAGAGAGAGAAAGAGAGGAGGGGAGGAAGAGGAGGGAAGAGGGAGGGAGAGACAGAGAAACAGAGACACAGAAAGAGAGAGAGAAGAGATGATAGAAAGAAAGTGTAGAGGAGGAAAGGGGAGAGAAGCCAGAGAGCGGGGAGGAGAAATGGAGCAAGGGAGGGCAGAGAGAAAGAGAGAAGCATAGAGCGAGGGAGGAAAGCAGGCGGGAGACTCACTCTCTCTCTCTCTCTCTCTCACACACACGCACTCACACACACACTCCCATACACATTCGCACCAGCTGTGCTGTTGTCAGTCTTGGAATGTAAGCTCTGCCGTTAGGAGTCAGATTCTCCACCGCTAAGCACTGCTCAGGAGTGGGAACACAGTACCGTGCACTCAGTGACACAGATGGATGCTAAGCAGTGAAAATCAAAAAGGTAAGGGCTTTTTTTTTTTTGATTAATGTTTAAGCATATATTTATATTTTGTCTGCCTCCAGACCCCTGAGGATGATCTGCTCCTTACACTGTGACAAAGCTAGACTAATGCAGCAGCATCTCAAGAAAAGAAGTGTTGCAACTTCAAAGAGGTTGGTAACAGCTAAACCAACTGAGCTAGCACATGATTAGATTTGTTGTCCAATTCTGATTTGAATTTGTTTTTAATTTAATGATGGTCAAGGTGTTTGAAATGAGAGAAACGGCACGTAGTAGCACCAGAGCAGATTCTCAATATTTTTTTTTTCCATTGACAAAATGGAACTTTAAGCTCATTAATGATTCATGATGAATTGAACCTAGAAATTAATACCATTAAGTATTTTTCTGATCTGTTCATTCCCTTTAAATGGTATAATACTCATAATATCCATGACACCTGTCACTGCATATGTAACTTTGAGGTGGGCGTTATAGCTCGGGGTCACACTGCGCTTTCATAAAGACTAGCATTAACTTTGTCACTCAATACAAAGTGCTAGGTCCAAGTAAGTGTTGTTCTGACTACACACTGTGCCACAGTGAATGCCAAAATAGCATATGTGCACGTATATATTTGTACCATGCTTGTGCCTGTCTATGTTAACATGAAATATTTATATATATATATATATATATATATATATATGAATATCGCTAAGTGTGTGCATCTGCGTTTATGTGTGCACCTGTTCAAGTGTCCATGCCAAGCTCTGCGTGTGTGTGTGTGTGTGTGTGTGTGTGTGTGTGTGTGTGTGTGTGTGTGTGTGTCTGTCTGCTCAGAGGCAGTGCGGGCGAATCATACTTGTGATGTGCTATGAGCAGATTTGATGGAGAGGCACTGTACCATTCATATCTCTTAAAAAACGCATGGAGGTGTTTATCGTGGTGCTCGAGCGGTGCAACGAGAGCAGCTGACAGTGTTGCAGAGTACGTACATGTGCATATCGTCCACAGCACAAACTTAATCCAGCCCTCACTCTCTTTTTTCGCTCTTTCTATGCCGCCCAGTTCTCTGCATGATGCCTCATGCACAGACAGCTTTACAGTTACCAAAGTGATATATTAGGGTATAGTGGTGTGCAGCAGGTCATCCATGTAATGCCATTATTGTTTAGTGCAAATTAGCCACTAACATGCTCCTTGAATTATTGTCAGATATGGAGTGACCTTTCAGTGCTGAAATGAAAAGAGGTGGAAATCTGTTCTCCCACACTGGCAGAGAGGCTCTCATGAGCTTTCACACAGCTGGTTTTAAAGGATTAAACATGAATATTTATTTGATAAACACTAGAAATGTCAGTGAAGAAATGGTAAACTGGGAGAAGGAAATCAGGGTATCTTATCAACAAAAATATAGAAGTTATGTGGTCATTTTAATCTGCTTTTATTAAATTCCAGTATTTTAATGATATCTTTTCCCAGTGTATATTTTCTTATCATCTGGCGTTGCTAGCCTAGATAGACTTTCCTTCACATAGTAGAAAGAGCTTTAGTAAGACAAATTTTGATATGAAGTGATAATTATTACTTTTAAAATGCATATACCCTCATGAACTCACCCCAATATAAATAAGGTTATATCTGTTTTAAATAATAGTGTGTTTTATATCATACTTTCACTGTCAACATTCCCTTTTCAAGAAAGAAGGCCCTCCCTCCCTTTCGGAGTAGTTTTTCAACGATGAAGTGTGCAGTGTATCACAAAATTGCTTAGAGGATTTCAAAACATGAGTAAAGCTTGCTGAGGTTTGCCAAAGACTGCAGCCAGTGAAGGCAGACTTGGGAAGGTCTAGGGCTCCACCAAGTGGAGGTTTGTACAGGTGCTGCATCTTGGTGCATCAACGCCCCTCATGCTAGATTTACACTCTTGTCCGTGCTGGTCTGTCAATACCAGCAAGTAATCACTGGAGCTACTCAAACTGACAATCAAACGGCACTAGTTTCTCGAAGCCAACTCCCATATATGCTTAATGTTTGCGCCCGCAAAAATGCTGGATTTTCCAGTTGTAAATCATGATATTGAAAAAAAACCAAAAAAACAACAACAAAAAAAAAAAAAAAAACAGTGCAGGTACAAAGAGCAATAGCAAAGATTATTCATGACACCAGTTTGATGACCTTGCAACCTTCCCCTGCCCTCCCTCCATCTTTGTCTTTTACTTTTCCAATTACTGTGTTTATTTATGGTACTCATACAATATAGTCACTTGTTGAATTTCTTAATACTATAACACAAGGCTATAATTTGAATGGTGTTTGAATGGCAGCAGTTTCAAATTCGGTTGATGTTTGTGTAGCAGGTAGGAGGTTTTGGATGTTAGACGCTTGATCGTGTCATGCCACCCTTATGTAAAGGGGTGTGTGTGTGTGTGTGTGTGTGTGTGTGTGTGTGTGTGTGTGTGGTAATGTCCTTGGTTCTAGAGCAGTGTGGTTGTATGACAATGTACAGTAAAACACAAGAAGTAAGATATATATTTGTGGCTATGCACTGAAGATTTATAGAAATTTTTTGTAATCATTTTTCCAGTATATTAATGTTTTATTTGTCATGTTCAATGACAACTTTGTATTTTTTTGTATGTTGCAAAAAATACCAAATAGTCATATTGAAGAGGAGCACAATGTTAAGGTAAAACCACACAGAGTTGTATGTTAACATTACTCTTGGTGCAAACAACACAGAGACCAGATGGTCAATTTAGGCATTTATATCCTCCAGTGTATAGAAGAGTATCAATTTATTATGCATGCAAGACCTCTAAAAAAGGTTTACCAACCAGACCTCTGCTGCACACTACACCTATGATTACTGCCCTACTGAAATCAGAGAAGCAATAAAATTGCTTACTTGCAGGACTCGGTTTAATGTGTGTGGGGAAGCCTGCAAGTTCAATTTTGGGATCCATGTGCATACAAATTTATACAGACTAATGTGCAAGGCTGAGCTTTTCTAGGAAGCATATCCTGATGAACAGCTAGTTTATGTATCTGATCAAAGATATTCTTATTCAGCAAAACAAAAATAGATAATTTTGCAGATTACAGAAATGGGGCACAGCAGAGCTCGTGCCAGAACATGTCTTAGCCAAGAATAAGCAATAACCACCCTAGACAACACTTTTTAAATCACATTTAACAATTTTGTCCCTTCACATCTCTGGGTTTTAATGCAAAGCCATAAGCTGCCTACATCTTAATCTAATCATAAACATTTTTTTTAATAAACCCCGCTATTTAATAGGCTGAATAACTTGAGATAATTCAGCTTGAGTCTATAGGCTCTGGCATGGATTCAGCATGCTCACTCATCCTTTAATGGAGTGTTTGGAAGAATTCTGAAAAGACGCACTGGCCTAATGCTTAATAGGCACACCACATCAAAGATTAATATCCAGAATGCTATTAAAACTCAAGGACAGGCTGGAATGATAATTAGAAAATGCAATCACAAGCATCAGACTAGATTAATTGCAAGGCGGCGTTTCCTGATTTCAGAAATGCATGTGTCACACTCCTGCCACAATATGGTTATGCATAAGAAAATGACATAAAAGATGTATCAGCCATTTACAACACAATCTATATTTTATCTGCTCTACTATGGCTGTACTTTGACGAAGTCTCAGTACTTTCTGCTCTGCCGTTAGTCACATTTACAGTCTGGTTCAACATGTTTATAGATGCTTCAAGGGCTTGGGTCAGTTCTACCATACAACTGTATCTACTCCTGAGATATATGACATAGCTCTCTGTATTTCTATTTCTTTTAAGGCTTCATGGTGATGTTCATCCACAACAAACTTTGAGCAACTCAGTCAGAGCCTATTCTGGACTTGGGTGTTATTTGTGTTGCTAATTAAACAAATTCAAGTGATTACGATTGCGTGACGAAGAATGAGAATTTTTTTTATATTGAGATCTCATTAGCTCAGTTATTTCTTTTTTTTTTCTACTCACTGGATTACATTCATTCATTTATAATGCACACTTATATCATCAATGGAACCATAATACTAATTTGTTCATAGACAGTAACAGGCCTTTTGTTCATGTGAATACCCCCACTGACATTACGCAGCTTATTTAAGAGCTCTGAACAAAAGCAAAGGAATAGATAAACTAGCATGTGCTTTTATACAGCAGTCCCAGAGGTACCCAGTGAATGCTTGTCAGGATAAGTCTGGTACTCTAGCCTTCATATGGGAACCCTGCTAAATGGGCTCTTTTAGAAAGAGAGGCAAGATTTATTGGATTAACTTCCAAAAGACCATAAATTATGTATGCATATCCAAATTACCTATCAGGACCAGTCCTGGTGGAGACACTGCCTTAGTGAAGTATCGGAAGAAGACTCCCCAATAACACAAAATACCTTATCACAGGCACAAAGCCTAACAGATACCTGGGGATAATTTGGGTGTTTTGGCAATTTATAACATGTCTATATAGATTTTCCCCTTGTAGAGTAAATCACAATGTCTTGGTGGAATAAAAAATCTAAGGCATTAAGCATCACTAATGGATGCAAACACAAAAACTGGAGTACAAATTTGGGGCGAAAATGGGTAAGGGACAAGACAATTCATCTCAACATGCGTTAGTGAAATTTGCCCTATAGCTTTGCGATGTAACTGAATGACTGTGAAGCTAAGCATGAGAATAAAAACTGAGTTTCAGTGGAGCATTTTACAGTGGCGGCTTTTGCTCATGTCAGAAGCATTATGCTCCCTGAGATGCCTGTATTAAGCAATTCAAACATGCTCACTGGCTTTGAAGCACTGTTTGCATTATCATCAGTAATGCAACTTATAATTAGAGAAGCACGGCTCACTCCTTTACTCCCCAAACACAGAAAATGGATGAGATATGATAAGGGTGTTTGATTGTTAATTCCACTGGATTTACTAAACTATATGTAATTTGCATGCAAGTTTGGCACAGAAAAATGACAAAATACACATTTGTATTGATAGATTGCGGAACAGTGTGACAGATAAAACATGAATCAGTATTGTTTCTAAAGGACATCAATGTCAGTAAGAAAAGAAGAAGGGTCAGTGCATCAGAAGAAGACAGTGTGCAGGGCAGCTGCACTAAATTAATAAGACAACTAATGCAATAAAGAAAAAATGGCTGCAGCAAACACTAACACACAAATACCTCAAAGATTGACCATTTGTAACACAAAACAAAGAGCACACAAGGATTTGGTTTTGCAGTGATTACAATTGATTTGAATTTGGCATTCACAGAGTTGCTAATGTACTACAATGATTGGTGAAACATTTAAATCACAGTTGCTTGAATTTATCTACTGTCAATTTTCAATGTCTTTTATTTCCTTCAGTCGCTTTTCAGTTCCTTACAACTTCACAGCAATTTTGTGTCTATATTCTATATTCTGTCTACATATGAAATAATCATTTAATAAGTCAGATTTGACTAGTTTTAGCAGCATTCTTAGTTCTTCAATTTTTATTTCTCATTTTTAAAAACACATTTTATAATTCATTGGTCTCAGACAGTTCCCACCACTGAATTATGACTTTTAAATTCTCCTTCACTCACACAATGCACATGGATGAATTCCTATGTGCGTTGATTGCATAATTAGCTGCAGCCCTGGTACAGCTCAACAGCTTTGTGCTGCATTACATTTTGCCCTCCTGTAGTCTGCATGCTATTTCACTGCTAGGATTTTAAGTCTATTGTAGAGAAATACATAAGTGCCATTAAAAGTGCTTCTTGACTGAAGTTTCCTCTTTTCACAGGGATCTAAAGGACATCAAAGAGAGGAATACAATGTCTGTTCTGATGACACTGCCTTCCAGTGTTCATCCTATCAGAAGCTTATTACCATAATTCAGAAGTCATCCAGGACATTTCCCAGCTGACTGGATACCATGATAACCAATCAGATTCTGCTCCTTCTGATGCTCTCTATCCTGTGGCCCAGTGCTGCCCTGCCTTTCACACCTGGGAATATTGGGAATCTGTTTGGGATGGCAGAGAGTGATGGGAGGATTCTCCAGCGGTCCAAACGTGGATGGATGTGGAATCAATTCTTTCTGCTCGAGGAATATGGAGGAAATGACCATCAATATGTCGGCAAGGTAACGTGCCTGAACACACTGTCTGCAGACTAATTATAGAAGGTTTAGCTTGTTGAAGTAGTGTTTGATGTAATTGGCTGAAGACGAATGGGCTGTCAGAAATCTGGCTGTTTCGGGCACAGTTAACTGGGGCTATCGGAAAACACAGGAAGTGCACACAAACCAATCTTTGCCTCGAGTCTTTCTCAGTTTGAACTGTATGTTTTATCCTATCGTTTGTTAAATGAAAATTGAAAATATATACATTTCCTGTTGGGCACATTTCAACAACGCAATAATGATAATTTCTTATTGACGGCTTTTTAAAACTTTTTTTTATTTATTTTTATTTACTATAACGCCACTTTCATCAGCCAAGCAACTTAACCACTGCTCAATTCAGTAAATAATACCAAAGCTACATGAGTCACGAGCAACTAAGCTGAATCTTGAATCTTGCTTGTCAAGCTATTTTCCATGCCACAGCCATCAAGGACTTAGACGTCTTTATTTCAAATGACACCTTGAGGACATTTTATGGGCACTGTGACAGATACAGATGAAAATAAACAAATGAAACAAATGGACAGTAACACCTACTGCTCAGTAATTGAAATCAAACACACTCAAAACAAGAAAAATAATAATAGTGTTTATTTTTGTATTCAATTTCTTTGTAAGAACTCTCAACTATGTCAAGGCCCAGAGAAGTCTGATTCAAAACAGGCACAAGATTAAATCCAGTCTCAGATGTCAGTAGAGTGCTTTGGAGACCAAATTCAAAAACTCCAGCTCTTGCAAGACACTTTTCCTCCCAAGAATCACAAAAAAAAAGTTGAGTTTCGGGACAATGCTCCTCCTCCCCACCCGCCCAGATCAGAGAGGTTCTTGTCAGCTCACCCGTGCTAGCACTATAAAGACAGGTGTGATGGGGAACGCTACAGTTATCAACTCGAGGGAGGGAAATGAGGTGACTGTCGACAGCCAATTTTCTCAGAGGAAGCTGGCTTTCATCACACACCTCATTCTCCGGAGTAAACAAGTGTCTTGTGCAAGGTTGAGTAGGGGGATATGACAACTTCTTTTGCAGAAACCATCATCCTGATGTAGGTGAAAAGAAGGGAACAGCAAAAATAAATTGAATAGAGAAAGAAGGAAGAAGAAGAAGAAAACATATCAATCAAGAAGGCCAATGAAATTCACCTTGCTGTGTTATATGATGAAGCAGCAAAGCAAATGCTAACTATAAATGGGGCCATCCGTTGATAAATCAGTGACTGGTGCGATTTGGCTTTCTTCTCGTCTCTTTGATGCTTTCTAGCACCCAACTTCTGTGGCATGACAGCAATCACATTCGCCAGTTCTCCACTCTTCCTGTGTCCAATATAATTTGCTATTAAACTGTCAGAAAAACATGAGGCTGTAATAAATTACTGAGGGGGAAAATAGGGCAGCCACATACTGCCATTATGCTTTAGAGAAGAAGCTGTAGCGATCTATCACTAATTCCATCAGTTTAAATTTGGAGTTTTACATATAGAGACAGACTATGGTGGAGACATAGATTGATACAGATCAAAATATAGGGTGATTTATAGACAAAAACAAGGAGACCTGCGATGAATAGTCAATTTATCTCTCCAGCAACAGAAACTAAACCGGCAACTATTTTGATAACACTTTTTGGGTCCAGTGACAATACATTGCTTGTTTTGTAGTCTAAAAGCTTAAGATATTCAAACACAAAACATCACTGTGGCCTCTGACAGATTGTGAAAAAGTGCGTTAAAATAATAAAATAAATTCAAAAAATTAAAATCAATTGTCAACTATTATGATAATCGGTCCCCAAAGGAAAAGGCCAATCGTTCTTTGATTCCAGCTTCATAAATAGTTGGACATGCAGCTTGTCACTGGTTCATATATATATATATAGAAAACTCAACATCTTTGAGTTGTTTGCTTTTTGTGACCAGCAGTCATCTCAAAACATCATATTGTTTTTCAGACAAAACGATTAATCGATTCCTCACCAACATAATCAGAGAATCAATCAATAACGGAAATAACAGTTAGTTGCAACCCTTATAGATATAACGACCTACAGACAGACAGACAGATAGATAGATAGATAGATAGATAGATACAAAGACACAATGATAGAGAGACATTTTCAGATGAAGAGAGACAGAATTGGAAATGCAGACAGACAAACAGATAACATAAGAGAGGTAGAGCGAGAGAGACAAAAAGAGAGATGGAGAACTGAGACCAAATGCAAAAAGCACTTTCAAGCCCAGCACAAAGCCATCAAAGCCTTGATGGTCGCCCTCATAAAGATCATTTAATGGTCTTCGCAGAGCACTGTGGGAGACCTGTTTATTTCACATTCAATCAAACCTCTCCAATCAACCCACACACACTCACTAACTGTCACTTGAGGTTGATTTCTTGATTACGGCAATCAAATTTGATGTAAAGAACAGTCACACTCTTGTATAGCTCGCCTCTTAACGGAAAAGGAAGCAGTGCACCACTGCGACTCCAATACATAATAAATGCAACTCATATTGCTTATCAAGGTGTTCAAAAGAGATGCTGCTTTGAGGCTTACATGCTGAGTGCTGCTGACTGATACCCCACAGAATGATAAAAAAAAAAAAAAGAACTGCACTAGTAAAAGTGAGGTTTGGAGCACTTATTCTTGCTCAGCAGCAATTGTCAACACTGAAGAAAAAGGCTAGTATACTTTATGACTGTAAATATACTATGCAGTGGCTGTGCGTGTATGAAGCGTAAAACCCTCAAATCTCATTTTAACTGACTTTCACGGAGCCATTAATGAGTGTGAGCACTCACTGTGTGCAGCTGTGGTGCCCTACTTCTTAAGCAGGGCTGTGAAGTGTGAACACTTGCAATGCTGAGCAATACAACCACAAACTTTGGATTCTGGAGCATTTCAGTGGTGTGTTTGAAGTGAACAAAATCCTATTAAATTCTTGGTACACTGCATTGTCTTGTGCCTTGTAAACAAAATGTGCTGCCCTAAATTTGAATATTCAAGGTAGCTCTCTTTGTTGTGTTAATATTTTGCCAATAAGTATCCTTGAGGTTTTGCACGGCCTTGTTCTATACTTTCATGCACTAATTTTGTAGAACTTGAATGAACTATGCAAAAGTACAAAAAACACAACAGATAATGTAAGCTATAACTTTAACCTGCATATAATATATTATAGTGCAGTGCCCCAATACTAAAGAATTTTTGTCTATGTCTTAAGAGAAAGAAGGAGAGAGGGAGGAGGAGTAATTATTCTGTATCCGTTCTCACTCTATTTTCCTATCTCCTCTTTGCAGCACTGAGCAATGCTTACCAGAGACCTGACAAGAATTGCCAATGATTTTGCTGCTTTACTGACAATTCCTCAGTGTTTGTGCAAGGCGATTTAACTCATCAAGGCACTCTTCTGTGCTTCTGTTGTAAGGCCTTGAAAAGGCTGTGTTTGTGCTGCAAGGCCTTGAAAGGAGAGCCTCTAAATCTCTGTAAATATAGTGAGGTAGTGCTAACATTTGATTTTGTTAAGGCTGTGTGAAAACACTTTGTGTCACACTTTTGAATACACACAAGAGTATCAGTGCCATTTTTTTTTCTAGCTGTACTACATGTACTATGTTTACTCTGCATGTCAGATGCAGAGTATAGTGCACTTCGGCGTATGAAAACTCACCTCTGGTATATGTAAAGGTTGGTTTTTTACACTTTGAGTCACTAAATTAAATATGTAAAATTGATACTTCATCTTGATGGTGCTGTGATTAGGAAGTTGATGTAGTTGAAGCTAAGGGTTTGCATAAGACCAAGACAGACTAAGGTAAAAATGTAAAACACATACCACAAGGTTCTACAAAGAAATGTAAAGTTCTTATTATCCTGTAGGCAGCCAGCTACATAAAGTACAAGCTCCTTTGATGGCTCACTGTTTGTTGTTTTTGCCTCTCAGGTTCTTGTTTTTTTTTTTTAACACAATTAACAGGGACTGGGAAATGTGGTAATAATCCCAAAATCAAAAGATTTAGAAAATTGTAATTCCTGCAGTGTGGCATGATCTGAAATTGCGTTGTCCTAATAATTACACTGTAATCACAGGAGTGTTTTTGAATGTCGCAGTCCTGTAACAAAATATGTTCTTATTATGTTGCAGAGGAGTTCAGCATTGCGTACTAAGCATGTCCTAATGCATCATACAGCCTACACCACTACATAGACAATGAATTTCAAAGTGGAGAAAAGGTGACTGCAGCATTGAACAGATTTTCTTTTTTCTTTAAAATAAATTGCACATACTGCAGATATAAAGCCCCATTTTAATGCAAAAATTCGTACAAACACTCCCCTGCTTGCCAAAATTAGCCTGTCATTCATAGTCAATAGCAGTTGCAGCCTTCACATCCATAACACATCATAAATCCTTGGTTCACTGTTCTCCAGCTCAGGAGAGAATTCATATTCACAGACAATGAATAGGCTGTCCCAGAACACAAATATATGTGAAAATTCAAGCTGACTGATATTCCTATTTAATAGACTTTGGATAATGGAGTTCATCTGCATGAAAATATTTTCAAACAACGCCAAATACTGTGCATATTGCTCATTTGAACTTGACAGCATCTTGTTTTCACATGCGTCCCCATTTTTTAATTCTGCCTGAGAATAGCTAGCACTCTGGCAATACATTTCTGATTTCCATCCAAAGTTGTACTGTTGACATCACTCTTCCAACTGCAGGAAAAATAATTAGTTTCCTCACAGCATGCAGACATTAATATTAATAAGTTACTGACGTATATTCTGTGTCCCTAACTACTTGTCATTTAAAATGTGAACCCATGAGATAGTGCTCTAAATATATCTGCTGACAGATCCAGTACAGTAATGAGCTTGAATCAAGTGTCTGTCACAGTACGCCACCATTACTCCTCCATGACACTTGGAGCCGCTTCAAGGTGATGGATAGGTCAGAGGTGACTAATTTTAGCAATTGTTGCTGTAGGTCAGGTTTTTCGTCATTTTTCAAAGGGACAATTTAGAAGAAAAATCTAAGACTAATTTGATCTGGAGTAATGGAGTATGTCACACTTGACACTGCGGGTGCCAAGGCACTGTTCTGTTCTGAGACAGAAACAGATAGATTTCTCAGTGGGTTTACACCACTATCTCACTCTCAAACAATAGTGTCAAATCTTTTCCGACATCTACACTATGATTTAAATGTAGCTGAGGTCCCCTTAGCCAGCAAATTTATTTAATGTATTAATTCACAAGAAACCCATGCAGCATGTAATCTTTATTTACTGCATGTTCAGCAAGTGAACTTGAGGAAATGTGTGGATAAGTTTGGTCCTTGGATATTTCAAATAAAATATGAAGCAAAGCACAAGGCCAGTGAAGTCAAGTCAATTATGTTTTCAGAACTCACAAATTGGACTCTGAGGACTTTTTCGGAAAGTGTACAACATCTTCGATCCTCAGAGAGCCTATCCGATAGGAAAAAAATAAAATGAAATAAAAATAAAAAGAGAGCTTATCAGGCCAACCTAAGAGATTGCAGAGAGTAACAAGTTCACAAATGTTACCTCTACCTGTGCCTGTATTAGTTTATATTTATTTATTTATTCATTTATTCATTCATTCATTTGAAAGAAAAAAAAAGAAGAGAATTGCAACCAGGGCATGAAGCTTTAAGTGGGGAGTTGTAGAGAAGCAAAATTCTCTCAGTAATGCCTTAGAGAAAAGATCCACAAGAACAGGGTCATTTTACATTTATTTTATTCTATGTTTTTATACTGTTCACATTTTCAGTCACAGTCAAGAACAGCACAAAGTATTGCAAACAGACTTGTTGTTGGCAACAAGGGAGGCAATGTCTTGTTATTGTGTGGAGTGGTGCTCAAGGGCAATGATTACTCCACGTAAATATTCTTGCTAACTTTTCTCCTTCTTTTTTTTCCCTCCGTAGAATTTGACTTTTAAAAACTATCTAGTGTTGCCAATGGTTACAAAAACTTAATATCTGAAACTGAAAGCTGAAACTACAAGCCTGGAGTGAATTACGGAAGAGTGTGCAATATCTCCCACAGCATCACTGTATTTCCACAGTGTTTGACTGTAGTTTGTTGTTTTCTTGCATAAAATGTCTCTCTCTAATTTTCAGCTGCACTCCAACATGGACAAAGGTGAGGGAAATGTGAAGTACGTGCTGACTGGAGATGGGGCAGGCACACTGTTCCTGATTGATGAGAAGTCTGGAGATATTCACGCCACCAAGAGGTTGGACAGGGAAGAGAAAGCTATGTACACGCTGCACGCCAAGGTTCTGGACAGAAATACCAATGTGGAGCTGGAGCCGGACACTGAATTTAATATAAAAATTCATGACATCAATGACAATGCGCCAAAGTTTGCAAAGGACATCTACTTCGCCAGTGTCCCTGAGATGTCTGAAGTTGGTAAGTTACGGTTTGCTTTTACTTTAGAGCTGAATGGATTAGTGGATTAATCATGTAGTCAACAAAGTAGATCAACAAAAATTAATTGTCTACTATGCCAAATGTTCGCTGGTTTCCAGCTTGTCAAATGTGAGGATTTGCTGCTTTTTCTCTGTGTTATATCACTTCAGACTTATGCAAAATATGCAGCTTGAAGAAGTCACCTCATGCTCTGGCAAACTGTACCTTTTTTATTTCTTTTTTCATTCATAGACCAAAAGATTTAACGATCTATTGAGAAAATAATCAGCATATAAAACTGTGAGGAAAAATATCGGTCCTGATTTCATTGTATATTTAAGAATTGATGTAATAATATAATTAACAGGACTTTTACAAGACACACTTGCCAGGCAATGCAGAAAAACCCAAACACTGAACAGTGTTTTTCATCAGTCAGCTAGACCGGCCTAATGTGACACTGTATTCACTTCTTCAAAGTTATTTGCTGCTTTTGTGATCAGCCAGGCTCATTGGGCATTCATAACAAGTAATGCCATTTGCCATTTTTAATAGGCATAGAAATATTGAAAGTTTAGATTGTCACAGTCTTTCCAATTAAGGATTTGCTTCATTGCACTCCACTTCAATCCATTCAAGTAATATAAATAAACCAATCGGCATGAATATAAACAAAGCTTATGAAAATAATGCATGCAACTCGAAATCAATCCTCAATTATGCAACCACAAATTAATACACAGGAGCAATCAAGGGTAAATCAAAACCCAATTGTCTATATGACAAATAACAATGTCCTATTTGGAATTCATAATGCACTGCTCTTAGATTTCTCAGCTGCATGGATAATGGCGAAAGGTGGGTCAGGGTCACCACTGCTCGTCTCCGGACTAATAAACTGCCTTATATGTTCAGACTGAACACATTGGTTAATCAAGCCAGCCAGCCATGAAGAATCAGCGGCTCCCTTTTATGCTATCAGTGCTGGGGCTAAGTGGGACAGATGTTCAAGGGATCATTAGTATGCACGGAGACAGTCAGACCCAAACAGGACACGGCAGAGGTCCCCTGAATGCCAAGGACAGTATTTGCAATGTGGCATCATTGAAATGCTTGGGTTGATTATGCAGGATATAAAATGGAAGAGACTACAATGACAGTGTAGAGGAACTGAGCTCCTTCTAAGCTTAAATATCTAGTAATCTTAATTATTTTGCACACAAACAGCACATATTCGAGAACCTATTACTTAATTGTGGAAGCCGGGCATCTATATGTACTTTGCACACTTTTTTTACACATTTTATTTTTTCTGTTTTCATGGTCTATGCTTCAACACAGTTGATTTGAAATAAAATAATGAATACTACATTGAAGTGCCAAGTCTCAGCTTTACTTTGAGCAGGTTTTCATCAATATTGTCCAAACTGTATGGATGATGTAGCCCTTTTAACACATTGTGCTGAAACTGCACAATGTGTTATAAAGTCAAAAGTAATTGGACAACTGGCTACAGAATGTTTCTTGGGGAGCTGTGTATGGTGACTCAGAGCTGACTGAGAGTTGCCATTAGATTGAGGTGGAGTGTCTGTCAATGAGGAGTGATGAGGGGACCATGTGAGTGAAGAGGAGACATTTGACAATATCATGACCCTAACCTCTGAGGATACACCACCAAGATGCAAACCAATGGTAAACCTCAGAAACAGAAAGGCCGGACTGCGGTTTACAAAAACACATAAATAGAAACCATCAGAAAGTTCTATGGACTGATGAAACAAAAATCAACCTCTATCAAAATGATGGAGAGAGGAAATTGTCGAGAGAAAAAAAAACAAGCAGCTCATGACTCAAGGCCACCATCTCATCTGTCAAACATGGCGGTGGTTCTGTAAAGGCTTGGGCACGTATGGTTCCAATGGAACAGACACATTTATTGATGATTTCACTGCAGACAGAACCAACATGGTGAATGCAGAGGTATACAAGAGGATTCTGTGAGCTCAGATTCAGCCAAGTGCATCTTAATTCACGGGTCATATGTGAAATATGGTGGTTATGTCTGACTTCACATGTATCTATCCAATTACTTTTAAACCCCTAAAGTTTGGTCATTAAGTGCTAAAAGGGCTATATCTGAAACTGTTTTTTTTTTCTACAATCATGTAAACCTACTCAAATGAATGCTGAGACTTGGCACTTTAACATTGGATTCCATTATTTAATTTTCAATTTGATGTGATGAAGCACAAAGCCTGAAGAACACAAAATGTGTAACTGTCCAAATACTTAGAGTCTGGAGAATAATAAAGCATCCATCAGCCCAGTAATTATATTTCAGCTCCTCAACTCATCAGTAGAAGCTTGTCAGTATTTGCCAAATGTTGCCACACCTCTGATTCTGACAACATATGAGAACAAAAAGAAAACAGACAGAAGCTTTCAGTCTCACTGATATTTAAAAAGGGATCCAACTACTAGGACACCATGGTTTAATCAAAGCAATAATTTTCACTGAGGTGCCAAATGAGACCCAGCCACAATGCAAGCCTATCACTTACATTTCACAGTTTAAGCAGCTGTGGCAAATACCTTGTTGTTTCTTTAAAAAGGAAAGAAAAGATGAGTTATGCTATGTTCCTGATTGACTGTACCAAGACATTACTTCCTCTTTGTAGCCCACTAATTTGACTTTCTCCAGATCCTTGTTGTTTGACATGAAAATTAGACATTAGTCACTGGGTATCACTGAAAGACGAATAATATCAGGAAACTGCTGGTATTAAAGCTGTCAGTAGGATTGCATTGTGCTGATGGGTTTGCAGCAAACTCCATTTTTATGACAGTGAAGCAAATAAAAATATGTTGAGTCAGTTACTTGATCGTGTCTCGACTCAAAGTGTGTGGCATCACGGCTTTAGAATTGACTCTGCATGTTCTATTTGCAGGTACATCTGTTGTCACCGTTACTGCCACTGATGCTGATGATCAAACATATGGGAACAGTGCCAAGCTTGTGTATAGCATCCTACAGGGACAACCATATTTCTCAGTGGATTCTGAAAATGGTAAGCCAAACCCAGCAGGATCTCTTTGCATCTTCTAATGTAATGCAAGTCTATAAACAGATCTCACGCGCTGCTCGGGTAAGTGTTTGTGAGAATTAAACAAGCTGAATAAGGATTTGCCTCTCAGTCAGACTGATCTGGTAAAAACTTGAGATTTTAGTCTAAGCTACTACTGTAAATTTACTTTAGGAACACATCAATGAGATTCCTCATTTCATCTTAAATTTCAAATTCAGTTTTCTTTCTACTTTTCAGTACATTAAATATCGTCACCTTCCTAAAATAATGGCCTAAGTCATGTTTTGACAAAAATGTTTTTTTTGCCTAAATCACCCCCTCATGATGCTGGCCACCTCTGGTAAAATCGCCTGAATCCTCAGTTGAGGGGAACATGCAATTCTACCCCCGGTTGTATAATGGCCTATGTCAAAAGTGTGACTCTTTTGTTGAGTTTTTTGTGTTTCCTGAAAAACCTGAAAAAATGACTTAGGCCATTATTTTAAGAGGGTGTCGATATGACAAGCTGAACCTTTTCAAGAAGATAGTGGTTTTTGTGGTTATCAAATTTCTATAAACATATAACACAAATTTTCTTTTTACTTATGTATGTACTTATTTATAAGCCATTCACTTTTACCGTGACTCAAACTTGAAAAGGAAAACTCTTTCAAAGCCATTATTTACAATATTTATTTACAGCATTTCTAACTAATATCTGACATATTGTGACATAAGCTTACAGTATTTGCCATCCTAAGATGAGGTAAAAGTTTTATCATTATCTCAGGCATACGGAGGTGCTTCTGTGATGTTTTTAGCTCGAATTAGGGTGAAAATAGCTAGCCTGTGTCCGTCCATGACAAATTCCAAAAATTGCAAACTGCCTCATTGGATGTGTTAATTTAGCCTTTAGCGACAGTTAGAATATGCAGGGTATCTGACTTTGTTGACCAACAACAGTTGAGGTCCATATACGTGCAGCATTAGTCCTTTCTGATTTCAACAGCAAGTGTGCTTCTTTAAGAAATATAATGGCACCTTGACTATTCTTTTATTTAAAATAACGAGGAAATACTCGTTAGGAATCAATGAATCTGCCAAGTCACAAAATGTTGAACCAAAAACTGTATATTGTGGCACTCACAGCGCATGGATGAGTTCAGGTAAAGATAGACTTAAATACTGAAAAAGTCAGAAGTGATGTTAAAGATGAGACAAGCTGTGTTTGTTTTATCAACATCAATTAGAGGCTTTTGTTGTTTTAAACCTATCCAGACGCAAGACTCAGGATGCTCTGCACTTTGTATGCCCACCAATCACCCAAACCACCTCCAACAACAAGCATGTGGTAAATAACTGTAGCACTTGTAACAGCAGAAAAAAATTGCCAGGGAACATAATCCAGGCAGCTATTACATTTTTCCCCTCAAAACACAACTGACAAACCAAATTAATAGTATATAAATGCAATTTCCTACAAAAATAAGGTTGAGAACAGAGATGGAACTGATCATCTTATCAAATTTTCAGGAAGACAGCATATAAATTTTCCAGTTTTCTTTTAAACTGGCAAATGTGGGAGAAAGAATGTTATTTTTTCCAGGCACCATCAAAACAGCCCTGCCTGGCATGGACAGAGAAGTCAAGGAAAACTACCAGGTTGTGATCCAGGCTAAGGACATGGCTGGACAAATGGGTGGGCTTTCAGGAACCACCACAGTCAGCATCACCCTCTCTGACGTAAACGACAGCCCACCACGCTTTGCTAACCGTAAGAGGCCATTTTCTCATAAGTTCATAAGTGAACTTTTGTTCAAAGACAACTCTCTTATAATACTCATAATACATCCAATTCCACAATAAATTTGTTTTGTTCACTCTCATGTACAGATTCCTTTCGTGTGACTGCTGTGGAGTCGACAGAGATTGAAGGCGCTATTGGCCGTATTAAGGCTGATGATCCAGATATTGGACGCAATGCTGAGATGGAGTACAGTATTGTTGGTGGTCATGACATATTCAATATTATCACTGACCAAACCACACAAGAGGGAGTCATCATAATCAAAAAGGTGAACCCAGTTTTGTGTCTTTTTTCCCCTCTGAGGTGCTTTACAGCCTTCTTTTATGTATTTTAAAGGAGCTGTTTGTAAGTGTTGCTATTGCTACATAGCCAGTGTTAGCATCAACAGCTGTTTACTTACGAATCTTGCCAAGAACATCAGTCATCGTTGCACTTACAATAAAAGAGGTTAAAATATGCCCACTGAGCAGCGCTACATCTTCAGGGCAAATTGGAGGCTACAGCAGCTTATTATCGGAAAGTGACGAGATGGGCCAATTGGGCGAGAGCTAAATTTTTAGCATGCTAACTTAAGTTAAAGATAGTAAGTAACAGACACAAAAGTATAACAAGAGTTAATGTTAGCATGCTTTCCCCCGCTGGAGACAGCTATTGCTAAGTAAAGGAATTAAGTTTGATGCTGAATTGACAACATTTCCTCTCGACTGGTAAGTAAACAGCTGCTAATGCTAACACTGGCTATGGACCAAGAGCAAAACTTACAAATGGCTCATTTAACTGCTTTGTGCTTTGTAGTCTGTAACCAGCAGCAAACAGTCATGTAAGTATTACTTCAATGATAATGGCTGTGCAATCAGACAAAACACTTCTTGGCACAAGTGACATGCTTTCATAAAACTGAAATGAAAAGCCTGGTCATCAAAAAATGCTCAAGTGTTTCAAGGAAAGCCTTTGAATGAAACGTGTTTATACATCAGGTAATACCTACGATATCTGTTTTTAAACGTATATGAAAAAATGTGACTTTTAAACTCAACACTACATTAAGATGTTTATCTATCACAAGATTGAAAGTGAAACTCCTAAAAGGTTGAAGAATTAACCTTTAGGAGCTTCTCTTGACTGACTTGACTCAAGTTGTACTATGTTTAAATTTAAATTAAATTTGAGCTCTCTCTTTTTTATCTCTTTTTAATATGTACGTTTCACTTCAATGGAAAGACAGAATAGTACAGTTTGAGATTAGAAACCACCCCTGATAACGTTTATTCATGTAAGAAAGACGACAGAATTTATTTTTGAACCGCTGTGTAAAATCAGATACCCTAAGCCTGTGAAATGAATAATATAAAACAGTCTTTTGCTAGAAACTCCTTTTAGTTTTCCCCTAAGACTTTCCAGATCAGTATTCCTCACTTGGATTTGTAACTTAGAATTTAGAGTACGAAAAAGATAAAGGCAGACAAATGAAATGCAATAAATTGCCTATCAAAATCCTAGAGGCTGACTGTTTTTATGGAAAAGTCTACAGCTTGACTTCTGATGCTCTTTCATCTCCAGGCACTGGATTATGAAAGTAAGAAGGACTACGAGTTCAGAGTGGAGGTGAAAAACACCTACTTAGATGCAAGGTTCATCCTTGGTTTGCAATTCAAAGACTACGCCACGGTCAAGGTAACAGTAGAGGACGTGGATGAGCCCCCTGTTTTCACCAGGAACCCTTACATCATCGAGGTGCATGAGGACACAGCTGCTGGCAGCTTTGTCGGCGTGGTGTCGGCCAGGGACCCCGATGCTGACAACAAGCTAGTCAAGTACGCTACAAGAGACAGATAGATGTGTTTAGACCCTAAACAGAGTCAGACTGTTAAAGCCAAATGCCAACTCTCTTTTCTACCTTTTCACAACAAATTAATTCCCCTTGGGCATCGAGAACTCACACTTTCGTCAACTTAAAAATTAATCAATGACCTGTTAAGCAAAGATTTCCTCACCAAGCAAGTGAGTGCAACGTTCTATTGTGGTAATTTGATTGCTTCAAAACTCATTGTTCCAGCTTTAATTAAACTGGTATAAAATCAATAAGAAAACAGGCAACACATGGTAGAAATACAAAGTCTCCTCTTATCAGTTTCTTAGAGTGAGGACAAAAATGTGCCCACTTGGCTAAATCTAATCCATCAGCCTAGCCATGTGTCAGTGTGTGTGTGTGTGTGTGTGTGTGTGTGTGTGTGTGTGTGTGTGTGTGTGTGTGTGTGTGTGTGTGTGTGTGTGTGTGGGGGTATTATTCATGGGTCCCTCCTGGTGATTTCCCAGTGGAAAATGGCAGCGGCCCTGTGAAGTGAATACAGACACTGTTTATTTCCCAGAATTATGTAAGCCCTCTGTGGCACTGCACAAAGTCAAAGTGAAAGAGCCTAATTTGCTGTATCGATTCACACAGCTCAGTGCCGCCATTCCACACATATGGCGCCTGCCCGTCTCTGACACAGAGAAATGCCACTCTCGGCCCATGCCACATGGTGTATTGTGTTGCATATTCAAATTTCAGTGGAATATGAAAGCTGACGATGACAAATGAGGGGGCACGCAGACAGATGTATCATCTCCTGACAACGGAGAGAAAAGAATACATTCTCTTTTGGAAACGAGTGAAGCACAAAACACATCTATATGAAGTTAAGGTGTGAAGACAGATCTGTGCAAGACAAAAGGATTAAAACTGCACTCAGTTTTATTAGCAAAACTATATGTACTCAAATGGCCAAGACAGTGACACATAACCTTAATGTGCTCTGCTTACAGTTCTTCAGGACATATATGCTGGCATAAATAACAATTTTTTGTGTTATTGTTTCAGATATTCCATTGATCGGCACACAGATCTAGAGAGATTGTTCAACATTGACTCTGTGAATGGCACCATCACAACACTGAAAGCACTCGACAGAGAAATGTCCAAATGGCACAACATCTCTGTGGTGGCCACTGAAATAAGTAATTTCAATTTCTAACATACTTTACGTCACAATCAGTGATTTATGATTTTGTATAACTTTTATCATTAAGGTTGATTTTTTGTTTGTTTTTTTCGTGTATTTTGTTGTTTTCCAACCTTGACTTTTTATTTATTTCAGATAATCCACGTCAGACAACTCGAGTGCCTGTGTTCATCAAGGTGTTAGATGTCAATGACAACGCCCCTGAGTTTGCAATGTCCTATGACACATTTGTCTGTGAGAACGTCAAAGCAGGACAGGTGCTTAAAATCCATGATCTCTCGTCTCTCTCATCTCCATAAGGATTTGTTAAATTAATAATTATCACTGAAGCATAGTGTAAGATCTATTAAGACAAATTCTTAAGTTGTGGCACAGTTAGAGATATTTGTCAACATAGACTGTTCCTTATTATGTTGCATAATTATCAGCCTTTAGATAATGTGAAGTTATATTGTATGAATTAATGCAAATGATGCTGAGCAAACAGGGTACAGTATGATGGCTGACTCTAGGTAATTTCATGAGTCCAGAGTGGTACAGTATTTTGTATGTGTGTATTCACCAGAAACCAATATGCATTGACATACATTAAATGAACCTGGAAGCATGTAACATGTGGTTGACATTATGCTCTGCTCTGAGAAGAGCTACATGAACAAGTCAGACAGTTTAACCAAGGGAGCAGTCATCCACCAATCACTGCCTGTCTCTGTCCACAAAACTCACATGCCATGTACATGGTGCATACTCAGAGAGCCATCACTCACACTAGAGCCATGTGTTAATTGTTGTGGAGTTTCAAGAGACAGCAAATCCCTTAATTATCTAAACACTCCTCACTAATTACTGATTAGTCTAGTATGTATCTGATTGGCCTCGGTTTATTCTCAGTAAATATTTTCTTCTGCAACACTGAGGTTAAAACATGCAGTCTTGCTTTGCAAAGAAATAAATCATAATGGAGAAAATTGATTTGACTGTAATCAAAATGCCACTTTGTTTTGTCAAAGTATTTGTAGTGCACATTTAAAAACAACAAACGCTGGCCAGAGTGATTTACTTAGAGATTAATTTATGGGATTATTTGATGAATGATTACAATGAAATAAAACCACAGAAGTGATCAAATGACAACACAGACAAATAAGAAGATATAAGTAAATTACTGAACCATATATTATACGGATGATAACTACTGGAAGGTTAAATATAACATATGGGTTTTTAGAGCTATCAGAGAGGAGGAGATCTAATAGTGAGTAGCAAACTGTTTCAAAGTTTAGGACCAACAACAGAAAATGCTGGTTCACCTTTGGATTTTAAATGGGTGTCTGGAATGGAGAGCACTGACTGGTGCAAAGATCTGAGGGGTCTGGAGGTGGAAAAGGGGAGGAGCAGTTCAGAGATACAACCTGGTGCTAGTACATGCAGTGCTTTAAAAACACATCAAAGAAACTTAAAATATAGAGGCCAACACAGGGGAGATATGGTCTTACTTGTTGGTACCAACGTGTTTTAGATTAGATGCTTGTAGATTTCCCCACCAAGGAGGATAATTATGAGCTTTTGTGTGTTCTTTTTCTCTCTCATACTTTCTTCTGTCGTTTGTAGCTGATTCAGACAATAAGTGCTGTTGACACAGACGAACCCCTTGTTGGACACAAGTTTGTCTTTAGTATAAGCGCCACCAACCCAAACTTCACCATCGAGGACAGGGAAGGTAAGATAAGCATTTTTGCAACTCCTAAACGAATAGAAATAATTTTCTATGTTTGTTACAATAAACAATTTCATTCCTGGTTTCCGGCAAATGGGGGAATGCGGTTTGAAAATGTGGTTTGATATGATGTAAATGTTAAGGGCCTTAACCTTAATGTGATGTAGAAAATCATAGATTAGAACTGAATGTATTCAGTATATTTGACAGGAAAAAATATACATTTCTATTGTGTGATTGTGGTCTTTTGATTGACTTTGTATTGTTGGTATCCTTTCTCTTGATTTGTTCAGCAAAACTTCATTTACAGTAAAGCCATGGTGAAAGTCGGTCTTCAGGCAGGCATCCCACATCTATCATGCACTGTGTTATAGAGGGATTTTAGTTTTTCTGTCATACAAAAGAAAATATTTAGTTATCGAAAAATATGTGTTTTTTTTTTCAAATGGAGAGAGAAATGCAGCGGTAGTTGAAAAAGCTTGCAGTCACAGTTTGGACAACTCTGATGGCTGGATCTGTTTATTCCCTTTATATTTAGTATAACTGGTCAGTATGCCTAGTCCTAGTTTTAGCATCGAATCAGAGTAAATTGTGACTGAAACTGGGATGGCATTGCAGTAAAGTGAAAAGACTGCATCAGAGACTTAAGATGGAGACTGAGTGGAATTATAACAAACAAACTTTGGACTTTAATTAGTTTTGCATGAGTGTTGCCATGCGTAACCTAAAGGCTATTGTCTTTTTAGGATGAGGACAACTATATGATTACTAATTAAGCAATATTCAAAATAATTTGAGGAATTAAGATTTTTTAATAAACAGCATTGTTATTAATATTGCTTGGTGCTTTGTTTGAATTAATATTTAGAGACCTTAGTAATTTTCAATGGCACTGCAAAGTTATTATGAGCTGTCTGTCACAGGAGAGACAGAAAAGGAAATAAAGACTGCAATTCTTTCCTGTAAGATCATCTAGCTAACTGAAATATCTCATCCCTGACAAGCTTTGCCCATTTGCATCTTTCCGCAGATAACACTGCCAATATCCTGACGCTTAGGGGAGGTTTCAGCCGACGTGAGATGAGCATGTACTTCCTGCCTGTAGTAATCTCAGACAATGACTACCCCATTCAGAGCAGCACCAGCACACTGATCGTGCGCGTGTGTGCCTGTGACAGCCGTGGAAACATGCAGTCATGTAGCCCCGAGGTCCTGCCCTTCTCAGATGGTCTCACAACTGGAGCTCTGGTTGCCATACTGCTCTGTGTCATTATTCTCCTCAGTAAGTCCCCCTTGTGTATGAGCATGTGTATGTGCAGGTGTGTGACCATGTATGTTTTAACCCTTTTTGTTATTCCTGTAATGTTTGATTCTTGTTTATGCTGTGGTCTCAACTGTTGCTTATAGTAGCATCTCAGTTCTTCTACTGAAGTCTATATCTTTTCATTTATATAGCCTGTGATTAAAAATTGGCCTCAGAGAACTTTAAAATCTATACAATTTAGAGCACCCTCTATCCTTAAGGCTCAGAGAAAACCCTTCACTATATCTTGGCCCACTTAGTTACTGTTGCTATGCCAGCCAAGCTTTCTATTCTAGCATCGCACATATCCAGTTTACAGTGATAACAGCAGCAAATTTTGAAATTTGTAATTACTTATGAAGTAATAGGCATTTCACACAAAATTCAACAAAAGCAGTCATCTCAGTTCTGTTGGTTTTGCTGGATGATATGAGAGCCGTCGAGGTATCGGCTATATCTAACTGGCTAATTGATGTCGGCTCCTTGAGTTGGCTGAAAACTAAAATATCTCCAACTGAGTTCTATTTTAAAACAACAACCCTGTAAAAAAAAAAAAAATAAATAATAATAATAATAATAATAATAAAAAGTCTCATGTTTCCACTTAAGAGGCTGAAGACAGACTAAAGCTACATGTCCCAGGCAAACAGTCAGCATCATGACCAGTAAATGTTCCTTGTAGAGGACATGTAAATAAGGAGCAGCCTTCTTGTTGTATAGCAGGGTAGCAGGTCAACCCTAGTATCTTATTACAAAATTTTAAATAACAATGCAATATATGCTGGTATGGATGCTTAGTACCTAAAAAGTCCCAATGGAAAGATAATACAGGCTAGATTTGAGCTGTATTGTCCATATTTTCAAAAAGTGTCATTTCAAATAGAATAACCTTAGTAGTATTAGCACTGAGTTTGAAACACATAACCCTAGGTCAAGTAATAAGGTTGGGGTTGCTGGAGAGTAAAGTTCGCTGTAAAGAGATGGAGAGACCATTACCATAAACTTGGATATAATAGCTTCCATTCTACTTTCCCACACAACAAACATGTCAGTCCTTAACAGGCTTTTGTAACATAACCTGTAACCCCACCTAATAATGTGGTTAGCTAAAGATACGCTCTTTGGCTGTGCAGGCAATGCTGGGTCTCTAATAAATGGTAAATTAGGACACCGGACTTGCTGATATTTGCAACTTATGTAAGAGCAGACAAACACACACTGTTGAAACCATTCCCTATACTTTTGCTGGTTGTGTTTTTGGGATTGGATAGGCAATTAAATAACCAAATATTTCATTTACTGGAGCTCAATGAACACCTCTTCAGCTTATGGAGAAATCCAATGCTTGAAAGCCCTTTGTTTGCTAGGCTATGGTTGGACAATCACTGTTTCTGAATGGGGTTAAACGAACAGTAAATTCTTTCAACTCCAAATTCCTGCAATGTTAAGTACTTTTCCTTTATGAAAATTGAATTTTTCCAAACAGAGATTGACCAGACTTGAGGTCACATAAATGTCAGTAGCATGCAAGCACTATGGAAGCATGTATCTGTCCAATCTACATGGGCCCCCATTGCCACACTCAGAAACAGCTCTCTTTTTAGCTTAACAGCTCCTAAGCTCTTGGTCAGACAGGAGTCAGCCAGTCTGAATGACCTTGCCACAGCATTAAGTGGTAGTCAAGCAAGTGGTTTGCTTGTGGGTCCATAGTGTGGGCACATGCCTCACAAAAAGACCCCAGACAGACCTAACTTTCATATGCTCCAAGGTGCAGCCAATTCAAGTCAATAACATGTGAGTTGCTTGCTCAAGTACATGCTGCTGAGTGCCCACATGGAGGGAATTAAAATCACATGGTCTATCATTACAAACATGACATCGATTGAAAGCTTGGACTCCCAACTCACTGCAATCTATAATATGTTGCTGAAAATATGACATTCTGCCAGTGGTCCCCCCCTTTGACTGACAGCAGCTCAGCATCTCAATACATTAATTCAACATTAAATACAAACAATTGTTGGTAAAAGGAGATGTTTTTTAACAGTGTTCTTATAGTATTAGAAATAAAGCACTGCAGGGATTGAAAAGAAGCAAATTATTGTTATAATAATTTGAATTATACCAGCAACTGAATACCAAATTTTGAAATTGAATCATTACTGGATCATATGTGTTGTAATTTAAACAACACAGGATTTATTGCACTGAACTATTTGATTTTGGAGACTATCTCTCTGAATTTCTGTGGTCTGAATTTCTATCTCTGAAATTCTCAATATTCATTTCCAAGTTGTGCAATTTCAAAAAACGTATTTCAAGCATATATATGTATATATATTGAGGTTGTTAAATAATATTTAAAAGCTACACTGAATTTCAATTCGGATCGAAAAATTCAAGTCAAGTGATGCATCCAGGATGCCAAGAAAAAGCAATCGAGCCTGAATGGAATTTTGGCAGTGCCTTCCCCAATGATCCATATGGTCATTAGAAAAAAAGACACAAATGAGCAGTTAACACTTCATACTTGAAACATCATAGTTATCATTAAAAGAAAACTGCCCTGACTCTTGGTATACGATGAAATGTAAACCTTAGACACTTGGTACGCCCAACTGTCCACCTTGATGAACAGTCATTATTCACATGACCACAAGAGGTCACTTATCAGGAAAAGATAACAATAGGCCATTTAAGGCAAAATAGTTGATGCAGAGATTTTTAAAAAATAATTAAAAATACAGCCTGTAGCCAACAGCTACAGGAGGACTTGTTAGGTTCCTTTTAACGTATGAGTGATCATTAGTAATTAAAGGAGATTTAATCAATGACAGGTTACTTTGCATTTTTGGTTGTTTTCAGCAGTTCTCCCTTAGAAAATACTACTCTGGTTCTAAGCTCCATCCATTTGCAAATAAATCCACTTAATGTGAATTTCCCTGGTAAAGTAGGCCGCGTGTTACTTCTTGACATTCTGAAGCACCACATCAGCCCTGCTCGTGATGTAATGCCGTATGTAACAGCATACAGGAACAACAGCGGCAGTGCCTATCGTTTTACCCAGCAAAAAGCTGAAATGTGTAGTGCTTATGGTCAAGGGCATATCAATAAGTAATGGGTTTCAACTGTCAATGAGCCTCACCTTGCTTGGTCGAGTTCTTGATAGGAGTATTTCTGACTTACCAGACATTGTGAATGTAGAGTCCTTGCAGATTGCTCAAAGGATTGCAATTAGAAATGTGTATGTGTGTGTGTTGCCCTGTATATGAGACCTTAACTATTTCCATGTGTTGAATTTGGATCCTCTTCCTCATGTCACGATTTCTTGCTTTGGACTCTGGTGTGTTAGCTGATCTACACCCTGAGTAAACTACTCATATGAGCAAATTAGTGTTGACCAGCTTTTCTTCCATCTGCTTGTTTCAATTCCAAGTTTTAAATTCTGTATCTGATGGTGGGCAGATCTTCTCTGACACATTATGTGTACTAAAGGTTAAATTCCAAGCTCTCCTCTTGAGCAAAATATCATGACATCTGCTCATTATCTGACGCTTTTCGCGCTTGAACCCCCCTGACAGACTGTCTCATTCACCTCTGCTTGACTCCGACAGACAGGCGCTGAGCTGGAACGGCTCTCCCTATCTGGTCGTTCTCATTGCAGTCCTCCACACTGTCTAAAAATGTGGCACTAGTCAGTCACACATGTCCGCAAAGAACCTTTTAAACTGCCACCCCCACCCAAACCATGTTGAAGGCATTGTAATTAACACCCAGGTGGGAGGCAAGCAGACAACTACAGTACCTGCTGATAGGACAAAAAAGGGAAAGTAGAAGGAGAAGAGCACAGGTGTAGGAGGATGTTGTGCTTGTCCTAAATGAGAGATTGCTTCCTCTTTTTCTGAAGACTTATGAGTTTATTTAAAAACTTGCTACCACACAGTGCCACTCTCTGGAAAAATGCTCATTCTGCAATCTCTGATTGTCTTTTACTGCTGAAAAAGAATGAAGGAGATGAGATATGAGGTTGTGTGCTGGAGAGCATAAAAAAGGATCTTCCAACCACTGTGCATTTTATACATCGAATATGCCGTTAAAGGGAAAAAGAAAGAAAAAGCTTTTTCACTGAATCTTTAATAATAGGAGGTGAATGCCTGAGGCAGTGTTGGGGATTTATCACTGGTAGCAAATGTGTCTCCCCTCTGTGCTTTTGCTCCCCTGTGCTCTTTAATGCATGACACATGTTAGGAGGCACGCATCTTATGCTGAGCTTTCTCTCTCTGTATTTCCCACTGTTTTTATGTAGTGATCGTGGTGCTGTTTGCTGCCCTGAGGAGACAGAGGAAGAAGGAGCCTCTGATCATCTCCAAAGAGGATGTCAGAGACAACGTTGTCAGCTACAACGATGAAGGGGGTGGAGAGGAGGACACTCAGGCCTTTGATATTGGCACACTGCGCAACCCAGAGGTGATGGATGCTAACAAGCTGCGCAGGGACATCATACCCGAAATGCTGTTTCCCTTTCGGAGGACATCACCTATAAAGGATAACAAGGATGTCAGAGACTTCATTAATGGGAGGCTTCAGGAGAACGATTCAGATCCCACAGCGCCCCCCTATGACTCCCTGGCCACGTATGCTTATGAGGGCAGTGGGTCACTGGCAGAATCCCTCAGTTCACTGGAGTCTGCTGCCACTGAGGGGGACCAGGATTACGATTACCTCAGCAACTGGGGACCACAATTCAAAAAGTTGGCAGAGATGTACATAGGGAAAAGCCCTGACCGAGAGACCTAGAGAAGCCATGAGTCTCTCTTTTATTCAAGCCCATTTTTTTCTGTCTGTTTATCTAACTAGCTAGCCAGACAGCTATTTGTCTAGTTAGTTAGCTGGCCAGCTAGTTGACTATCTGTCTACCTATCTATCAAGCTATCTATCTGTTTATCTGTCTAGTTTGCTAGCTAGCTAGCTAGTTAACTAGTTGTCTATTTGATTCTCATACACATGCGTGCGTGCACAGGCACTCAAACAAAAATTCCTGCAATCCATGTGTGGATGCTGAAATGGAAATTAAGACTTGAACTGAGTTGAATTTTCTCATTGATGGAGATACAGTATAATTCTCACTGTTTTTGGTCATAATCAGTAAAGATGCCTTTGACTTTTAGGATTTTTTGTGAACAATGGTGTGGACAATGTGTTTTGTAATTGACCTGAGAGATAGTAGTATTGTATACTATCAATGTTTAATGGCACTGGACTTGGTTTGGGTGGGGGAGGGAAGGAGTCAAGCGGCTTTTCCAGCCAAACTCCATTAAATGCTGTAAATGTACAAAGTGTTTTTAATGATCGACATCCTATATACTATTTGCTATCCTTGTTTGACAAGCAATGTTCATGTGAATGGTTGGTGCAGTTTATTTGTCAAACTATGAATTCATTTCATCATATAGGTGTAATATGTAATGGAAAGTGTATGTTGTAGGAAAACTGTCATACACTGAATTCATGCTGTTTGAATGCTGAGTCATATTGTTTTATATTTATATTTTTATACTTATTTTCTTAATAAAATTATTTAAAAAAAGAAACAGCTCCATTTCCAGTCCAGTGTGCAGTGTTTTTTTCCCTGCTTTTTCAATATCACTATGAATTTAGAAGGGTCCTACATACTGATAGGTTCCCTAGGCAATATGAGTTTTTTGTTGCAGTTTGCATCGTGGGAAGACTAATGCAGTTGTGGTTCATTAAAACTTCCATATAACTATCTGTCAGCAGAGTGATAATAGTGATAATAGAGGCCATTTTGAGATTTAGTAAAACTATTATATAAAAACATATAAAGCTCTGCTCAGTGTATTTGGTGAGGATTTTATAACAGGATTGGATTTCTTCCACTGTTTCGGTCTTTAGTGTTGTTTAGTAGTGGCACACAATAAACAACACAGAGGGAAAACATATGTATGTAACATGTAAAGAGATAGGTGAGAAAAGGAGAAATTGCAAAAAGTGAGATGTCACGTGAGGAGTTGCATTAAGTATTTTAAGTGATAATACAGTATTGTGTATATTTTTGTGTAGTTGTGCTATGAATCCAGATTAATCTGTATTTCTAGCAACGTCTAAGGCACAGGACAGGATACATTGTTCTTGAAATATCATTAACTTTCAATGACATGAAGAAAAAAAAATATTATATTCTTCAAGGGAGTTTGATTTAGTTTTTGACGATTTTTTTCTTAAGTTTGGGGTTTTGAATGGGGTTTCTGTTTTCTTTTTGAAAGCTAACTTTAAGATGGAGGGTTGCTTGTTTGTGTCACACACCAGAGAGGATCCACACGCAGAATCAACAGGCAGAGACGGATGTAAGGCAAACAGAAAAACTTTACTGAGTATTCGCTGAGCAAAATACAGTCAGTGTCAAAAAACCAAAACTGATCAGGCAGAGGTACCGAGGGGTCAGGCAAAAACACAATTCCGAGAAACAGGCACAGGTCAAAAATCCAGAAGTCAAGAACACGAAAACAGGCGGGATACGAAGCAGGCATAGCACAAACAATGATCTGACAACAACAGAGAGAAACTGACTGGTATAGGTACTGAGGGGGTAATGAGTCAATGCGGAACAGGTGTGTGGAGGCAGAGCAGGCTGGTAATGATAGGAGGATGAGTAGAGGGGTGTGAGCAGGAGGAGCAGCAGGAGGGAGGGGCTAAGAAGCTCCGGCAGAGTCCATGACAGTTTGTTTGTTGTCTGCCATACCTATTTAGAAGTGACAGCTGAGTGAAAGAGTTACTTTGGAGTACATTAATGATTAAATCGCTATTAATTTTGTACCTTGCACAATATTCTGCATATTGAACAAACCAAAGCTCAACAAAACTAGTTACCAGAAGAAAATGGTGTTTCCCAGCTTACAGTACTCCAAACTCCATGTGGTTAATTACACACTCATCTGCAAATGCTCTGTTATTCAACACAGTACTTGCTGATTGTTGGGCAGCTGTGGAGAGGACAATACCTCAAATAAATGCCCTGCTCATGTCGATTCACTTGGTTTCAAATCTTAACAGCTGCCAGCACACCGTCACAGTATGGAGCTGCTGTTATTTTTCATGTATAATGTGTACCATACCCAGAGGACTTCTGTTGTTGAATGTATGTCTGTCTACTTAGTCTGTCTAGATAATGATTTTTCCCACTGTATTCATGAAAGTTTTTAGCTTGGCTCATTTATTTTTTTCAGGGGGAAAATTGTGTTAAAAACAACACTTAGTGCTTTACGTTGTGCACAGAGGACTGGCAAACAAAGAGAGGTTAAACTAAAATAACTAACTCAAAAAGAAAATCAAAGGAAAGCTTCACTGAAGGAACTAACAGCAGTTATATTGCTGAATATAGAGGAACTGTAGAAGTGGCTTGGACCACAATATAAAAAAGGCAAAGACACAGTTTTTGTTAAGTTTGTTAAGTATTGCAAAAACCTAATGACACGTCTAACTCTTTCTGTACAAGTAATCCATCACTGTTAAAAAGAAAGTGACACTTGATTTGCAAAGTTGAGTCAGAACTCTACAAATTGCAAATTAGAGAGTTAAGTGGTGATTAGGTACACCTGTACAATCTAATGTGAGCCAATACAACAGCCAAGCAATAAATCCCATCTCGCTGAAGCTTTTAATGCCCAGCCATCACACTGAGCTGGTGACCAAACCCTGCAGTAAAGCCTCAGTAAGTGTTGGTGTTGCTCAGGAGTGCGTGGTGTGGATAGGTTGCCCAATTGTCACCATCCATCATGATGTTTCACTGTAGACATCAACATATGCCAATTCTGTAGATATCGCTCAATCTTAGCATACTTCTTTTAAAAACAATAGATGAACTGATCAATATAATAACATTGGTCAACATAACAATTTCAAATGTGCATGATGAATTCGTTTTAAAACAAGTAATCCAATGATTCCTTACATAAGAGAGTGGAAAGTTCATTAATGAATGTGAAACATTATTGTGAAATGATTTAGTTTGTCATAAAAGAATTTAGTTATCTGTCCAGTGGGATAAATCAAAGGAAATGCTCTTTCTTTGACCTGCTATGCAGGGATTCATGTGCCCAGTGAGAAGTGATTATTCTTCCATCATTTGATTTATGGCGTATTCCCATTATGTTCCAAGTCTTGGTGCTAATTTGACCACAGTGACCTGTGTTGAGCCCAGAACATAGGATGGGGGCTTCTGTTCTCCTCAGGGTCTCTAGTGGCTTTCTAGGCAGAAAGAGAAGTTCCTCAGCTCACCCAACTCACATGTGACTGCATGATTATAGCTTAAGTAGAACATATCCTGTTTGATGTAAGAAAGGCATTTGCATGTCAGATGGAATAATACATGACTGAAAACTCCTGATGGTAAACCAAGTGTGGGCTACTGCAGCTTTATTAGTTCAAGCGACGTCCATAAAGGGAGACAAAGACTGCTGATATCTTCCTCTGATGGACAAGGTGCCAGGTGTGACTGCAGATGCTCATGTGTTGTATATTATTTCCATAGATTTTTAACAGTAATTGCGATGGATTGTCTCTGCATAGCTGCAGAAGGATTATCACAGGCAGACTACAGACAGCAGGTTGATGCCACAACTTCAAAACTTCAATTTTTAGGATGTTTTTTTGCCCCCTGCAAGGCTCATAAGAAACAGGCCTCATGTCACGATTCATAATGCACGTTGTTTTTTATGGGTCTATTGTGGCTGAAAAAGACTAAAAGATGCAAAGTACTGCAATCAATAATGCAGGTGAAATATTGTTATGCAGACAAGATGTGACAGCACTGGTGGACCACCTGAGGCTTTTTTTTTCTTGCTCTGTGACTGGACTATTTAAAATAGTCATTTCTTGTACAGCGTTTCCAAGAACAAGTTACAAGCCGATACCCAATTTCTCACATTGCCTGCTTAATGTGGCTAAAATGGAACTGAAAGGGCGTTATTTTTAACGCATATTGATTACATAACTGTCCATTTGGCTTTACTCGTAAAGCCTCAGCTACCCCACTTGAGTACAGAATTGATTTTTCCATTAACTGACCTTTAGCAACTGAAACCCCGATGTGCCAATATAGGCAGACTTCAGAAATATGTTGTAAAATAAAATCTGCTTTAAAATAAATCAAATAGCATTGTTTTTTGAAGCTACTGTTAGAAGCCTACAGCTATAGCTATAGATGGTAGAGATCTATAATGATACTAATGTTGTTATGGCCATAAGAGTAGCAAGTTAGTAAGCTCTATTCTACTTACTTTTTTTTCCTTTTTATTATATTTGTTCAACTTCTGATTACCTGCAATCCATCCATCCATCTAATGCAAAGCATGTCATAGCCTGTAACCAGTTTATCTTAGGTCTGACTATGCTGTGTCTGTGTTGGGCACAGCTTAGTCAGTTTTAACCAGGTTGTACACCTTGGGACAGACTGTCGCATATTTGTGAGCCAGACAAAGTCACAGCATGGCCAGGCGCGGGTTAATGAAGAGAGCAGAATACTGTGAAGCTTAGCTGAATCCTGGGGTCTTGACATGTGATGACACCTGCTTTGACTTGCACACCTTGTATAATGAGATGTGCGCTTTTGATGCAATGGACAATTTACAAAGGATGAGCATGTATTAGCCAGAATAGTCTCAGAATACTAAATAAAGACAGGATACCATGTCTCATATTGTTCACATGAAGTGTGTTCGTGCAATGGCATGAACACACTTCATGTAAACAATATGCAATATTACACCTCATGTAATTACACTGATGATGTAAATATTTTTCCTGTGGTGTAAATATTTGCTCTCTGATTTTTTTTCTCTTCATAGGCTACCTACCCTCATCTATGTCCTACTGCTGCTGTAATGACGCAAATTTCCCCCCCGTGGGATTAATAAAGTTGATCTTATCTTATTCTAGAGAAACAGACTGTAACCTATGATAACCAGTGACTACCTTGAAGCTAAATCTGTCTGAACTGGCGTGTTTAATCAATCCAGATACACTTAAGATCGAGATTCACACTTAGAAGGTCTGTTGTACACTCTTGGACCAATTGACTCAAATGATTAAAGTTATTGGTCATTATGAAAACAAAATATCTGAAATTAGAGCTGATAACAAGTAAAATCAGATTTCCATTTCCACCATTACTATTTGTGGTGTAATTTCAAACATCACTATTAAGAAAATAGTTATTACACTTTGTTTGCAATTACATTTGTAACTTCACATGAATTTCATCACAACAAAAACTACTGCTCTTACCGCCTCTTTTTTTTGTAGCTGTTGCAATCTTGGAGCCACTCTTCCAGATTTAAAGCGATTTCATTGCTTTACTGGCTAGTAGTTATGGACGTGGGTTGAACATTAAAAAAAACACAAGGCAGCTTTTTTCCCTTAGGAAAGGAAAATTACTTCTGAGCACAAAGGGAATGCATCAGTGGCATGGCATACTGCCTAGTTTGTTATAATTACAAGCAAAAGCAGTTCTGAATAGGCATCATAATGACGAAACAAATTATTGCATATTTCAAACCCATCTGGATAATTTTCTTAGGGGAAATGTAATTGCTGTTCAGAAATTGTGAATGGTATCTTTGTTGTAGTGAGCGCATATGCGCACATACAAATACACATACAGCACCTGAGACGATGCATAAAAACCACTTCCTTTCCTGCCAAAGGAATGTTATTCTGTCAGGTTTCATATAACACAGTTGCACATGTTCCTGTCCCTTGCCTATCTGTCAATTACGGCTGTGATAGCCTGTTAAAGCTTGGTTTAAAAGCTGATGTTGCACGTGGTTTTGTACTTTTGTAATGGACATGATGTGGTTTTATTCAAAGCATGTTTGTTCAACATTAAGTTGAACTTTGTAGCTTTGTCACCTGCCTACTTCCAACATGTGCCATAGTGAGCTTTAAGTCTGTGGTACATAAAAGTTTAATTTCTTTCATGAGTATTTGGCTCCATCTCCTGGAAGACTAAAACCACAACGAGATGCTGTAATACTTCATCCTAATCACTAATTTTTCAATTTCTTTTTTCTTTTATTTAGTTAGATAAAAGTTTCTGGATAAGTAATATAGAAATTTCAAGATTGAAGGAATTTAGAAAAACACAATTGATGGTCAATTTCTCAGATACAGTTTGTCTTTTTAAAATTTGACATACAGCAGTTTCCTGTTCTACATAGTAAGGGCACTATATGGTATTTATTTATTTGAACACTTACTTCCTTAGCATCTTAATTATACAGTATAAGTGCCTCTTTTACACCAACAGTTGTGATTACAGACATAATGTATGTGGGCTGTTGGGTTTGATATCCTTGACCGTCAGCAGAGGGCAGCAGACATCTTTGAAAAGGTATGTTTTGCTCTTGCATGCAGACTTCCCTTAACCAACCTACAGCACATAACATGGACAGGAATGATTTCAAATAGCAGCTCTTATCTAATTACATCAAAAAGTAGAATGGCACTCAGTAGTGTGCAACCCCTGCCAAGTCCAAACACTCTGACACACATCTGTGAGAGACAGATTATTATCTGGGAGTCCACCAAATTGGGAAAACTCACAGACCCCAACACCATAGATAAATCTTTTTTTTTTTACATCAACATTTATTAATGATTTTCTGAAAAATTGTGTAGTCCTGCTGACAAGTAGACCCAGGTGAAAACATAACCTCTCTGGTGGAGGTAATGACTGTGAAAACCAGAAAATGTAAACAAAAAAACCTTGCAAAAAAATTTACATACACTTACTGAAAGTGTAGGTGTAAGTGTTCCTATACTAACTCACACAAGGCTACAACTATATAACAAAAGTCTGATGTTATAAAGGTTGTTATAATGTTGTCAGTACAACAGTTAATTTATTTCAAATTGCAATCAGTTCATAAGCACTCATTTACTTTATATTTATATGCCAATCTCAACTATGTGGTTGGAAGTTATGAGGTGACAAAATATTACAAATTAAGACTTGAAATTAATTCAGTGCCATTTACATTGCATGACCAACATTAAACGAATTAACCTTCCAATTACTGCATACCTATTCAAGTTTATGAGAAAAATTCATCTTAAACCATATCAAAGAGTAAAATTTCAGACAAAACAAATTTTTGCATGAGAAGATACCTGTCTTTTCTTGAATATAAGACTTTGTAGAAGAATAGTTAAAAGGTGTAGCAATATAAATTTTTATCTTAATCCTCTTTGTCCCTGGTGGGACATAAGGCTTCGGCAAAGCAATGTAGATTCCTTATCTAGAATGAATGACTTCACAATGAATGAAATCTAGCCACTTCATTCATTGCCAAAGGTTGAAAATGGTTGCAGGTGGTGATGAACCCACAGAAAAAACGCTAGAGCTTCCCTCAGCTCAACAGGGCATTTAAGCATCTTCCAGCTCATTGTTTTGTCTTAAAACTACTACTACCCTATACCCAAAACTACTTTTTAGCCTGGAGAAGGAAACTCCTGATCCCACCCAAGAAACAGCCATGAAAGGGCTTCTTGTCATTTTTACACTTCAGTAATTCTACAGATTAAGCGGACGAGATACAGCATGTTAATTAGTGAGCTTTAAAGGTGCCGGTTGGCAGATTTTGTAACCCTCTGACAGAGTGAGGCTGGCTATTCCCCCCCCATTTCCACTCTCTAGTCTTTAGTAGCAACTACAGACAGTATTTGCTGTACAGACATGAGTGTGGTAAAGATCTTCTTATATAACTTTAGGCAAGACAGCAAATACATGTGTTTCCTAAACTGCCCAAAAATACATTCAATACATATATTTTTGTCAACTTCAAGTAAGTGATGCATATGCAAGTATACTGGTACCAAAAGGCTATTTCTCCTGTTGTTGAACTGGTAGTGATCTAACTTGCAAGAATTCACACTCCACTAATGGAGTGGAATTAATGGAATGCTTCAGTTATCAAACAATGATAAAGCATTGGCCATACAACATGAGGTGAGAAATTACTGCAACAGCTCTGGATGCCTTTGCATTAGGTGTCTTATGAGTTGAACCACTGAGCGTTTATGATCATGGACATGTTATTGTCATGTTCCACAGATAGAATGTTTGCCCTTGCTTTCACCCTGCTTACTATGAAAATGAACAAAAGAGTGCCCACTTCCATTATAAAACATGTGCATGAAATCTTTAAGATGTGTCAACTTTCATCGAACTTCTTCGAATCTGCCTGGAGACCAGTCCCTACTGTCCTATTTAACTCATTAATAATCTAATCAAATGGAGTAACATTTGGAATCCTTCCATCCTTTCCAAAAAAAACATTCCCTGAAACTTAATAAAATCATGAAAAATATAGTGGTTCTGCATAGAACATAGTATATTAAGAACGGCCACTGGGTTTTCTATGTGTATTTTGCCGTGCCAGCATTTGACAGATTACAAAATGTTCATACCACCCCCTTTAAATAATCTCTGTGACTGCAGCCTCTGGCTTTTGTGTACGGAGTGTGTTCCAGAGGTCAGCTCTGATCTAATCTTCTCTTTTCTACGTTCGTTAAGCTCCATTCTACTAAGCGTGTCCAAATAGGGTAATTCTGTGTTCAATTAAGCAGGGCAGACACAGGACATTCAACACAATGTCAATGAGGTGCCACTAAGAGTGAGCTATCAATTTGATAGACAGTCAGAGAGGTGGATAATAAGCTGTTGTATGTCCCCTGATTCTGCACCACCCAAGGCCATCCCTACAATTGAATTACACCGGTGCCTTGGTAAGTCACAGCTGATAGGGACTCATGCATTGCAAAAAGCCACCTTGCAGTGACTGACTGACTGACTATGTTGTATAATTGTGCAGTTGTCTGTAGCTATCATGGCACTGTCTTCCTACCAGCCATGGCCATGAAGCCAGTATAAAGAGACCAGCTAGGCCACACAAAGCACTGCAGTTGTCCTTAGGCAAGTGGCCAGTGAGAGAGACACAGAGAAAGAGAAAGTGAGGGAGAGAGGGGGAGAGGGAGGGAGAAAGAGAAGTAAAGCAGGGAATTAGGGGGATGGGGTGATTCTGCTATGCACAGTGAGCCAAATATCCCTGGGCCACAAGCCAAGTGGCCAGTCACAAGGATGGTGTGCCAAGAGAATGCCATCCGGCCAGGTTGCACAGCCAGATAAAAAGCTCTGCGGGTTGCCTGTAGCTCAACACAGACATCCCATAATACAACACTCTCTTCTTCTTCTCACTAACTAGCATCTTTCCACAGCCCAGTTCACAGCAATACACATGTGCTGCAATCTCTGAAAGCAAATCAAGAACAGAATATTCTGATGGTCTCGAGGTAACTGCCCAGGTGTGAAAATGCAAGTTTATCCCAAGGTTGGCAAAAAGAAAAAGATGATTCAAGGCTTTGATTTTGCTTAGACACAAAGCCCAGAGCTGATGCACTGACATTCCTGTTGTTGGGCCTAGCTAGTAAGCTTCTGAACAAAAGTTCCTTGGGGTGTATCTACCTGCTGTACTTTCTGAGATACAGTCGGTACATGAAATACTTTGGAGAAACTTTCAGTGGTGCTCAAGGTTCATGACTCCATAGGCTGACGACTGCAGACTACAATGGTTAGCAATGATGACGAGCAAGTTGTCTTCTCACCCAGCATGCCCATAGGTTAGAGTAACTACATTACAGCTGCAACTAACAATTATTTCAATTAAGTTCACAATCAAGTAATTGTTTTGTATATAAAACAATTCATGATTTCCCAGAGCTGATGATGATGATGTCTTCCAATTCCCAAATTCAAAACAAATTCCCAAAGTTTGCACCAGTAGACATATTTTTAACCATGTAATGTTATGTAATGAATAGATACTGTGTGAGTTATACTAAAATTAACTATAGATTGTGCAGCAACCCACAGGTCTGATTCATTGTGCTACTTTGTAAGTCTTCAACTTTCATTAGTAAAACATGGGACCGCAAGTTACAAACATCCCACATACATGTAGCAATTAGGAAGGAGAAAAGCCATTCAATGGCAAATTACAAGGCAGAGTATTTGAATCACTTGATGAAAATAGTAATTAAATGAAAAGCAGTCAAACAACATGATAAATTCTGTCAATACAACTACTCATTTAATGAAGGAGTATTAGCATCATTGTGTCAAGGACTTTACCAACAGGTAAAAATTCATCTAATGGGTCTGATATTTTGCAAAAACCTTGGAAAACATAATTCCAAATAAGTCTGCCTTCAGTGTTTCATTTGACATTGCTTTTATTGCAAGCTTTCAATTTAATTAACAAATCCATTTACCTGCATTTATCCATATACCATTATTGTTACAATGCATAATACTGAATGGGCTATCCTTGCACCATTAGGTCCACATCATTGACCTCTAAGGGTTAGAAGGATTACAAGAATAAAAATGAAGTCTTGAAGGGTAATCAGGTACTTTTCTTTGTTGCTGTTGTGTTTTGTTGCTTTTTTTTATTTTTATTTATTTTTTGTTTTTTTTGTCTTGCTGTTACACTGTCAAAATGGCAAACATGTTTAATCTTTCGCACCACTGATTTAAAAGGCTGTGCCTTTAGCCAGGATATTTAGTCGGCCCATTTACAAAAGCGCATTTTCTTTTTTGTACCGGAGTCCTTGGAGTGAGAAAAAGGTGGCAGATGAGTGCCAGAATGATGTCAAGAAAGTAGCTCGAGGGTGGCAAGGGAGCAGCAGGGGGGTGTGATGACAAAATTGGGAATGACAGAAAAGTGACAAAAGCTAGACAGCAGGAGCTCAGAATTACGAAAAGACCAGAAGAAGCCACCTTTTTTTTGGCAATACAAAACCACCCTCTCCTGCTCATGACACCGGTCTCCTTAAGAAGTCACGGTACATGTACAAAAGTGAGGACAACAAATTTTCTCCCTCTGAAAGGATTATGCAAAGAAGAAATGACTAGAAACAGGTGTAAGCTGATCTGAGCTGCAGCTTGGAAAGTAAGCAGATAGGGTTTTGCATCAGTCTCTTCATACTTTCTGTGACTATATACTGTATATATAGATGTGGAGTGGATATTTTGACACGTGGATATCTTGCAAGTCAATGTACATGCACAGTTTACTATTTAAAACAGACTGGTCCGGGTTTCAGGTAAAAGTAAGCAAAAAAAATGCAATTACTGCGGAAACTGTGTGGATCAAAAAGCTTGGGACAGAATCATTCCTATACAACTGCTCGTTTTAGGCCTACCACTGCAAGCTGTCATCTGCTCAGGCTCTCTTCTAACTTATTTGTACAAGGTTTTTGGACTGCCACAGTGGGTAACAACCGGTAACGACCATCCCTGCCTGCTCTTCCAACGTAAGTTCACTGCATGAGAGTTTGTGCATGTGTGTGTGTGTGTGTGTGTGTGTGTATGTGCGTATGTGCGTGCGCTTGCTGTGCGCACACATCATGCGCTATGTGATATCTTCACCTCCATGGTTCAGTGAGTGTTTTTGCCCTCCCGCTCCTGCTCTGCTCACGTTTTGGGACTTTTACACTGAGTAATTATCGTCCCCGCTCACTCACATAACCTACCTGCTGCTGTGAGAGGAGTGTAATGCTTTCACCATGACCATCCAGATTTGGCTTGGTGCAGGAGAAGTCCACAGCACAGTTTATATTATTTTATCTTTAAATCAGTAAATAGTGAAGCTGTATGTTTCATTACTTCATATTCATGCAATGCATATACAAATGTCAATCAGATGTTAATCTGCAAAGACTTCAAAAAAAAGGAAAAGCAAGAAATGGTATAAAAATCATTTGCTTATAGTGATCGATTTGACCTGGACAGCACTGTAAGTGGTTTCCACTGTATTATTGTGCCATCTTACTTTAAAATCAACACATTAGCACTAATCTATGTAAAAGATTTTATATTTTTGGCAGCTTTTGCTAAATAAAGACTGCCCTCCCAAGAAAAAATGACTTCATTTGTTGTTTCAGAAAGGGCCCTAAAACAGCATATATATACACATGATAGAGGTGAGGTCACTAAGGGAGGCAGACCCCAGACCTATAACCTATAAATGATTGAATATTATTAAATTTTGATGGAGCATTTCTAATTTAATCGGCGCAGCTTTTCCAGCCTTTAGGGCACTGATTTAGTGGACCAGGAAACTCAAGGACCAATTGCATAAGTTGTAACTCAGCCAGAGAGACAATAGCTGATGAAATAAGTGGGGAACATGAGAGTGAGAAATATAAGAGGAAAAGAAAAAGAAAAGCACATGTGAAGTTGTTCAATTGTTAAGATGCATTGAGATTGTTTATTATAAAATGGTTAAGACTTAAGCGGAGTTAACAAGAAAAAATAAAAGAATTCAAGCTACAAGCTCAAGATTTTTCAAAAGCTTCCTTATGTACTTATTACAGCCCTTATTTTCCTTGAAACGAGAAAAGAACATTTAATTATCATTAAAGTACTTATTAGTTATAATCCTTCCAGTTCCCTCCATAAAATATGTATAATTATAAAATATAAGTTAAAGGATTAAGCAACATGTTTCACTATAGAACAATATGAAAGATCTGAACATCCTCACACATTTACACTAGTGGGGACCATATGTGCATCGCATGTTATGTTGGCTCTGACATCTGACCACTGAGAGTAGCTGCTGATGTCCACTGAAAGAGCTCAAATTGCATGCTTCCTTGGGTTGATGCTGAACTCCCACCTCCCACAGGTCAATCCACGACTTACTGGGAATACTTTCTAAATGACCCATGAAAAAAAAAAAAAGTGAATCTACCATTTCCACTACACTCTAAATTCCTTTTGGGTGGCAACTTTCCTTTCCCTTTTCTTCTCTGTTGAGATTCAACGTCTATGGCAGCTAGGCAGGTATGATTTAAGAATGAACATTCACATAATACCTCAATGACAGGATAACCAGCAATGTAAACAATGGGTAAAATGTATGATGTGGCAAAACATATTCAACTCTAAAATTATATTTTGAGGCTTAGACACAGCTACATTTCCCTCCTAACCCATAGGTATGTTATTTTGACAACACTGCCTGTATTAGGTTTTGTTTTCAATGCGTCTTAAAGATGACTCTTCTGTAAAAAGTGCACTGTAAATAAAAAATAATTTGTCCCCTCTCTTTGCAATCAATACAACTGTTTCGTCATCAATTATTTTGCCAATATTTGTCAAACACTGAAGATGACTGTCCACTCTCCACTTGGCAGCACACAACCTCTCAGCTTGCACACACACACACAAACATTCATATGGAGCATGTGGTGACGGGACTGACACAGACAGAAAGGCACGTTTCTCTATCATCATGCTTGCACTGTTTTGAGGCAGAGGCTAGTAGTTGTAAAAATGTACACACAGACACACAGCGAATTGCAGTTTGTCGAAATTATGTTATTAGAATCTAAAATTGGTAGCCAGCTGGACTTAAATGAGTGAGTTGGCTGTTTGGCCAGCAGCCCGCACTTATGGAAAGCTCGTGAGTAAAGCAACTCTTTGCCACTGTGACAGATCACAAATCATCCAGGCAGAGAAAAGAAATATCATCGATCTCGGTTACAATTATGTTTTGAAGTTGGCTCAAATATCATGGCAGCTCGTTGAATTCAAACGAGTTCTATTCCCTTTCCAATTAAAAAAAAACTGAACACATATCCTAGTATTCTTTTTCATTTTTGCAAGTCAGGATGAGGCAAAACAAGGAGGCTGGTGCTGTTGTTTACTGTATTAAAATAGACACATGGGTAAAACCTGTCAATGGAATCTACATGTTTTATTGCTGAGGGCATCTGTGATCCCCATTATAGAGCATATGAAGTCCATCACTCGATGTTCCCAAAACATTCTGTGGTTGGTTGTTTTGTTTAGTTTATTTATTTCGATTTTTTCCTTTTTTTTTTTTTTTTTTTTTTTTTTTTTTAATCATGAAGGAAAGAATCCAATCCTTTTACAATCATTACTGTAAGCAGTATTTAGCAGGAGCCCAACATGAGCAGATTTCACCTTCACAAAGTATGTGTACAAAAGCGACCGCCCCAAGTCCAATAAAGGGCAAAGATGATAGAGGACACTTGTCTGTTGTTTCACTGCAAGCTCTCCTGATGACGGGTGCCAGCCTGGCTAGGCCTTGTCAATACAACTCATATGTTTCATATTTATAACCTCCTCTCCTTTTTACCCTAAGAGCCTGTAATGCATTATTTATGCTGCCAAGACGATATATTGAATTTTTGCTCTGACACTTCAATAAGGTATTGTCTGTCCAACTTCAAAGGGATATGGCGAATCATAACATTGGTTTAGGAACATCAAGCATATGGTTGTGTTTTAATTTTATCTAAGTATTCATGTGTTATTAAGTAATAAACCCCCACTCTGACAAAAGCAGACTGACAGGTTGTTTTGTTTGATGACTGTTTACACTGGTTTTCCAACACATGTGTCCTAAACCTGTATTGCCCCATTGTCCTTTGTCATGTTTAACATTAAAGGACCATGAATATTTAATCATCAACATGGTAACAGTTGGTCTTCTGCATTGGCCCGAGAGCTATCTTTAGCGCTCAGCTCAGTCAGAGAAGCAGAAAGGTTGGAGGGAAGTAATATGACCTTAATGTGTCAGACCCAAAGACCTCGCCTGGCTCAGCTCCTGTCAATATTACATCAGGATCAGCACTTTTGAAACAGCACAGAGCCTCCCCACCTGAATCTCTGCAGCAAGAAGTGGAGAGCTGTCCTCGATTACTGTTTACGAGCAGTGGGTTGTATTTGCCCCTGATGTGATGCTGTTTCAAGTGTCTCTTTCAAGAATACTACGTGTTTCACATTGGACATGATAGGGCCATGTCAATAGAAGATTTACTGGAAACAGGATATAAACGGTGGTGCAGCAAATAAGTCAGATGATCCAACTTGGCACCAGCTATACATCATGCCCCAGTTATCTCTAACCACATTGAATTGCTTGTTAGATATTAAACTGCAGGTCCAGTTTTAAGATCTGTTCTGTGTCATATATTTAAGGTTTGACCTTGGTTAAGTTTCAGGTATGTTCCTTTAATGCATATGTTATCTCCTCAAGTAATCAGAACACAAGCAATCTGGTCACCTTATTCATAGAGGTGTGAGGCACCCAAGCTTGAGGAGTGTATTCATTTAAACATCAAGTGACACACATGGACAGATTATGAATGCTAATGGTCTTATACCCAAGGTCTCAGTAATGCACTGTTTTCTTGTGCTCCCATCAATCTTACAGTATCTTTTTGTTAGCAAGCAACAAATGTCCTAGATGGGAATCTAGCAATATTTATGGCAATACAAAATGTTTGAAGATTTATACAGTGCCTATTGCAATATTGCTTTTGATCAACCAGAAAGATAAGGGTGCAGTTGATTTTGAGTTTCAATGTGCACTGACCAACTGAACAGATAAATGCTGGTTTCTAAAGTCCAGTTAAAAAACCGGGTGAAATAAAAAAAAAATATGTTAACAGATTGAAAGGAGATGGGAAAAGATGGGAATTCAAAATCTCCTGGAAACCAAACCTTGATATAATACCGAGTGGCTTCATTCACACACAAATCACAAAAAGCCTTCCAGTTGGGAATATTTCGCTGTATTTGACATCAAAAACCTCCACTTAGTCCACTGAGTGCAGGTCTATGACAGTAGTATGCCCTAGAGAAGGTTAATTATGTAAATATATGTTAAATTATTTATTTGGACTACAATGTGAAAACAAATGAAAACAGAATATAAGATCTTAGTCTGTGTTATTGAATACCTCTACTGTATTTCAACACTACACCTCAGAAACATGCATGTTTACCAAGAAGATTTATTGATAGAGATATAAACGCTATGTTGGAATAAAACAATAAGTCTCAGGCAGAAATGCCTGCAGCAGCAACAACCCCCCTCCCACCAAGTATTAAAACAAATAACATCTGCTTCTGTTAACACCACCTTCACTGCAGCTGTGTTGATTCCTCATAATCCTCAAAGAATATAAACCCACACCGGTAATGCTTCCCCAACTGTCAGTACTGTTTCATCAACACAAAAAAGTATTTGTTTGCGCTCAGCCCATCTTTTTTATTACAATATACATCTGAAAAGCTTTATAGTCTGCTATGTGGCAACAAGTTACTTGCCTTTTAAAATCATTGCAATGTCGTCTCATATTTTCTCACACAGCTGTTGTTTGGTACAACTTATAATAATAATCACAGACTAAAGTTAAAGTCTACAGATGATGTCAAAGAGACACTTTTTTTTGTTGGTGACAGTTGTAGACCAACTTAATTTTGTCAGATCACATACAATTTATAGAAAAATGCTAATTTGCCAAGAATAGCACTTCTGAAAGTGCAATGTGGCTGATGTATTCATACATGTGATGGCCTAGATATTTAAAGCAGTAACCACAAGCTACAGTACGCCGTAAACATATCATTGTAGAATGAATTCCTCTTATCTGACAACAAATATACTCATGTCCCTCTACAGGGAGATACAATATCAACCATGTTTTCTTTTTTCCTCCCTGTTCTGCCCTTATAAAGTCTTCCACATTAAAAAAATAAATAATTCCTCACAAGGTTATGACTCTTGTCAAAAACCTCAGCTGAGCTTTGTCCTCTGGGTGCTAGAGTAATTACACAAATACAAAGCAAAATTTGTTTTTGCAAAATTATTGTTTTTTGTGTAAACCAAAACTGCAAGAAATTGTAAGTTGAAAGGCCATCAATACTGCAATGTTAGTGTTATATCTTTAAATATAACTTTATGTTACCTGGAATTGACAGAAACTCTATTGCAAAGATAATAAAAAAAAACTGCTCAATATATAGACTGAAGATAAATGTCATATCTGTGAGGAAACTGCTCCAGTCAAAACTGATTTAATCGGAAGACACTTAAAATAAAAGGTTGTATAACACAACAAAAGGTATTGCACTTTTATCCTAATTACATTCCACACAATTAAACAGAAATTAACTGTATTATTTTTCCTAAAATTACAATCTAAAACATTTGTGTATTGGTCATATTTTCTATTTAAAGATGGATGCAATTTAAAACTGATTCTAGAAATATTTTATGCAAAAAGTGAACCTGGCTTTAATCCCTAACACTAAAACCACAGGTCCGCATATAGTTTATTGTAAAATATATATACTAATGTGTCACAGTATACATTTTGGTCTCTCCCTCTGTGAGTAGATTACACCTAGAAAGAACATACTGTATCTATGATATCAGACTGCATCAGGAAACTCTTAGTTGCTCTTAGGCTCAATCTTGGTTCACTTACCTGAGCCGCAAAGGTTACTCGATTCTGACCTCCATTTTTGCAATCTCTAAAGCAGGTGGATATTGGTCCTGCCACCATGTGGCCCTAATAGCTTTCTTTGGAATTCATTGTCACCCATGTTCAACACTGAAATAATTTAATCTGTATGAATCCCAGCAAAACTAATCTCTGATAAACTCACCTTTTCCATACCACCCTTTTAAGTGTGAAATATTCTGGGCATCAGATATGATAACCTACAGTGGCATTCTGCAACTTCGAACCTCAGAATACCAGGAGGCCATGTTTAAAAAGTAAGGCGGAAAATATCCCTGGGTGTTGCGATGCCAGCCACTGATTGCACCTCACTGAGCATTCACCTCATATTTGTGATGCACTTCCGTGCCTCAACAAGGAGTGGGATCCCAGAGCACTCTGTAAATTGGACAATCAGTAATGGTATTTGATGGCATTAAGAGTGGAGATGAAAGGGAGGACACTTCAGTTATCAACAGGATAATGGGAGTGCTGCCTTGCACTTTGTATCCAATGAAATGGGACTCAGTTCATTATCCTTGCCATTAATTAGGCCATCCCATCAAGGAGAAAGGGGTTACTCTTCATTGACTATATACCGTATTATATTGAATTATTGGTCTCAAGAAATGTGAGGTTTTTTCGTTTGTTTTTCAATTTAAATAGCTATGCTCAAATAGCTACACTCTAACAGTCAGGGGACCAAAACTCCCAGGAATGACCACACAAATTAAAGCAAATAAATCCATACTTATTTCATACATACACATTTATCTGTACAACAAAAACGTGTGCTATGGTGGGCTCATGATGGACAGAGGATAACTGGTTAACAATGGTAAACACATTCACCACTACTTCCAGTAACCATCATTCTTCTTAAGCATTATAACTAAAGTACTTTAATAGCTGTTTATAATAATGTTGGCTATGTAACAACCGTAAATTTATAGCTCCTCTTAGGCACTAAAGAGTTCTACTAGCTACTCTTCCCCCTTACTTAGTCCCACCTATATATTTGTCTAACGTTTTGATAAACATGCTTGAAACAGCATGCTATCATGCTGAGGTGGCATGATCCATTAATATCATGTTGCATCTCTTTTCTGCTGCACATTTAACTTTTTTCTTCGTTTTTGCCATTGGTGTGAGTTCCCTGCTGAGATTTCCCCCTGCTTCTTCCTGACAGCAATAACCAGCTCACTTGATGAGGACACTAAAAATCATTGCGATGCCATTACAACTTTTCAGGACAAGTTGATATGGAATAGGTTATAAAAAGTTTGTAGGATAATCTGAAATTCCAGTTAAATGCTTAAAGGGATATATCAGATGCTTTTGATGATGACTTGTGCTCATATACCTATGAAAGACATATGGACATGTTATTAAAATATGTGCAGCTGAGAACACACTCCTCTGTATAAAAAAAAAAAAACAAGTTGTGGAAAGGCTGCAGCAGCAAAATGTTCAATAATGTGCTGTACATCTAAATGTATCAGGTTATTACACTAAGAGTTAAGTAATAATCCTGATTTTCATCTGTTTGTTCAGCTGTATTAGCCAGGGTTTTTCCTATGATAGCAGAGCTTGGGTTTTAAGCTGATTCAACATAAAAAGGCATTTAGACAAGATATCAGAATGAAAGTAAAAACAACAGTCAGTTCTGTGTGCTACCAAGAAAAAAGGAGAGTTGGGTTGATCTCAAACGGAAAGGTAAACTGGCAACAGGAATGACATGGTAATCAACAAAGACTGTTTGGATGAATGTGTGTGACAGATGCTCATCGCCAAGCTAATCAAACAGCTGACTGGATATTCCTTTGTACTATAATTATTGTGGATGTCACCAATTGTGATACCAGCTAGAGTGAAGACTAATGTACCTATTTTACAACTGAGGAAATTGCAAACCTGGCCAACCTATATGGATGTTCTTGTACTGCATTAAGTTACGTTAGCTAGTGAAGCTAGTTCATTAACACCGCATTAAGATATGTCAAGTGAACTACTGCTAGTGTCCAACGTGGTTTGCTTTGAGTAGGCTGAATGCAGTTGAGAGCGTCTTTTGTTCCCATAACTTACAATAGCCTAGTTAATGTTAGTTACCAGGCTGCTTTTGCTAGTGACTGAAATAAACAACAGCACCAAACAGAAACTCTTAGGAGCTGTCCAGTTTTACTCCTCAAATGGATATCAGTGATACAGTTTATCTGCCATGTCATATATTTCACTGTTCTCTGATGATTCAAACATTGAATTTCTCCACTGCTTCACTCTCTAATTCTGACGTTGCTATGGGATGTGAAAGGTCTCACTGCTGCTGTCCTGATTGGTCAGCTATTACAAACCTGCTGGACATAGGAAGTTTTTTTTCTAATTAGTTGAAGTTCTTTCAACCAAAAATAATTGCACATGTATTTCATGATGTTTATTCTTCCTTTGTGACCAAGGAGAGTTAATCCACATATGTTCATTAATCTCATTTTTTGACTACAAGTACAATAAGTGCTGCCAGCTTTCTTTCACACATATGGCAAGGATAATGGTTGTAACAATGTGAAAAAAGCTTACGATAAATTAAAATCCCTTCTAATAATTGCAAACCCTTTAACCTTTGCCACCCTCCAAATTCAGACAGCACCTAATTCCTCTGAAAACTTTTGGAAAACCCTGCATTCGCTAAAAGAAAAAAAAAACCCTTAACGCAAATTATACACTTCCTTGTCAATGAAACGAACACAAACTACACCAAAGCTGAATGTTAAATTTCAGTTGAGTGAATTTCCAGCATAATGTGACTCATGCTTCAAATTGAAATGTGCATATTTCCCGTGTTAAGTCTCATATAGTTGTACAATGTGAGATAATGTTCTTTTGGGAGTGCCCATGTGATGGACAGACATGGCAATTATAATAATGAAAGACTCTTAGAGGACTTCAGCTCCTACATTCTGAATCCACTGACGTGCAGATACATAGTCTCAAGTGGGCTGCCCAACATGGGAGAATAATTTGATTTTATTATCAACTATCAAAAGGTGGTACTAAAGGTGTGTGCTTCAAAGACTCCCTTTATGTCTTTAGTTTATGAGGTAACATCACTAACACACTGGTACACAGCTTAATGAAGAAAAATGCAAATGAAATGAAAGATAAATCCTTACTTCAGTTTGTCCAATGCAGAATGATTGCAATGAATTATGAATTACCTGACAAATTTAAACTTTGCAGTTGTATCAAATTAACACCACAGTTTCCCCAAATGGTTTCAAATTTAACACCAATAGGAATGTGCTAATTCAAAGTTAAAATCTGCCCTAAGAAAAATCCAACGTTCTTTTTTTTTTTTTTTTTTTTTTTCTTTACTAATTTCTTCTGCAACAAGCTATTCTGCCAACCCCAGGTCACATTATATCTTAATTTGGCCTCATGACAGAATCACGTTATTAGTGAGAAAGATGAGAGCAGCCACAGGCAAAAAAAAAGGCAGGCAGATTGAAGATTCTCGGCTACATGTCAAGTTTACTATCTATTTAGCAGGCTAAAAAGATGGCTCAAAGGCCATAACATATTTCATCCATGATTGCATTTGTGTAAACCTCAAGTCCTATTTTTTTACTGCCTAAATTAATGTAATGACAATGAAAATGGATGGCACATCAGAAGTACCACAATAAACAAAGTATGTGGACTACGTAATCTAATAGCAAAAGATGACTGGGTACATATTTGTACTCATTTACAATGACCCCCTGAGTATGTGTATAATTGTAAGGGTAACTACATTTTTTGGAGTGATACATGCAACGGTGTATGAAATGACATATTCTATTAAATCACACACTGGGAGAAAGATAAGAGATGTATGCATTCATTCCAGTTCAATCAGCAATTTTATTTAACAGTTAAACCTATGTAAATACACACTACCAATGTGTTCTGTGTTGCAAGAGTAAAAGGGCTATTATAGTATCTGTGTCAGAGCACTTGCACTTTAATAATAAAGTTCTGCTTTTAGAAAACGGAGACCTCTACATATGTGAAAATGATTCCTCAGTAAGGCTGACCTTTCAGTATTTTTACTGTTCAAAGAAATGACAACTTGTGGAGTCCCTCAAAAGATATGTGCGACACTTAAATTTGCACTGCAAAAGCCAATATTATATGGAAAAAAATGAGAAAATTTTAATGCACAGTATTAAAAATAACCAGCTGCCAAAGCTACCACAAAGGGGGTTTTAAGTACTATGGCAGGTGTTTATGTCTGTGGACAGGCTTTGTCACAGCAATAGCGTCACAACTGTGTAAGATACAGTCACGAAACTTGACAGGTGTGCAGTTGAGACCAAAAAGGCAGAGTTTGAAGATGGGTGTGAGCCGACCCATGAGTACTGAATGCTAGCAATATTGTAGGAATAATAATTACTGAGTTCTCATGGGTCGGAACATACACATGGTGATGGGTGTCACCATTAGTGATCCCACTGCAATATGGTCTCTAGTTTGTTCTATGGAGAATGCAGTGGTATTGGGCTACATGACTATTAATGGTGGTCGCTTCCCTGGTTTTGTGTTTATTAAATTACATTTATCAATGGCAGCTGTTGCGCATGGTCATCCACTTATGACAGGGTTGATGGTTCAGTCCCCAGTGCCTCCTGTCCACATGTCAAAGTGTCCTTGGGCAAAACACCAAACCCGAAATTGCTCCCCATAGTTGGGCCAGCACCTTGCATGGTACTGTAGCTCTCTGCCATCAGTGTGTGTGTGTGTGTGTGTGTGTGTGTTTGAGAACGGGTGAATAAAAGGCAAATTGTTCAGCACTTTGGATAAAAGTGCTTTTTAAATGCAGCCATTTGCTATTTGACATTTTGCAGGCGAACCACACATCTAAAGAGCTGCTGTTTCTTGAAAACTTGTTCTTGCCGGAGATGAAGAGAGGCAGTTCAAATTTAGTCTATGCCTTCCTTCCAGAAGAGATTCATACCGACACTACCCTGTCCACAGATATTACCCAAAGGATTGTAGGAAACTATTATAAATTTAACAGGAAACCATCAAAGGAAAGCTGCAGGTTCCATTTTCCTAATTCTTTATTCTTAAAATACTGATATCAGCGGACATTTGATACTCAAGGACATGGCGCAACATGAAAACAAAAAACATTACCCGGATATCTATAACTCTGATATCATTTAGCATCACACTTATGGTGTTTGATGTCAACAAAGCTAGTGCTGTTATTTTAAAATTCAGTATGCACATATATTACTTCTTAACCCCATGCTTCGGCTGGAATCATTTTGATAGTCTCAGTTTGCAACGATACTTATGATGATGGTAAATTTGCAGATTCGCTGAAATTTACTACCTGAGATGACACTTGCAGCAAGTATTCAGATGACAGAAAATAGTCTCTAAATGCTCGTATAACACTGAAACCTGTGACCTTTCCATTTTAGAACAGTTCTCTAATTATTAAACCATCCAAAGGAGTATTCAAATGGCCCTAACATTTGCAGCTGCAGACCACTGACATGGTTTCACATTATCTTCTGGGTCTGAATATATCCTTGGGGCAACAAACCAGCATTTTTTTTTACTGGCAGTCAGTTCTAGCATGGTTATGTTACTGCTGCTCTTGTCAAAAGCACTGAAATGTAGAATACATTTACAACTGCTGACCCTTCTGTCAGTTTTGCTGCTACATTTATTCCACTAAAATGGTGGTGAATGAATGCACCATACCACATCTTCTCCTTTTTCTGCACTATTTTAGTCTCTTTGCAGGAACTTTGTGCCAGCGGGGTGAAATAGTTGAAATTGTCCACGTTGTTCTGTACACTGTGCAGCCTTGCACCCACCTGAGCAACATCTGCCACCATCTATGAAAAGAATGTCATATTTGACACTTAAAATGCTCCCCATACCCCTGTAATGTAAAATAATTTGCTCTCTCACAGGGACAGGTGTGTAGCCTTTGTATATGGCATCAGCCAATGCCTGGCATCACGATGCCTAGAGTAGATGAAATTAATGATAAAATAGTTCTGGAATGAGAGGGAAAAACTGAAAACTGAGAATATTTCAGAAATGAATCCTACTGCAGCCCTGCCCATCCATCCATCCATCCATCCATCCATCCATCCATCCATCCATCCATCCATCCATCCATGCATCCTCATTGCATTCTTGCAAGTGTGTGTGCACGTGTGATGAATCATCCACAGCTACAACTTGCAAGGCCATTTTCTAGATAGAACCTGAAAAGTGCTATTTTGAAATATAATGCAGACAAAAGGATAGCAGACCAGGATATAAAGTAGAAGAGCAAAGTACGTGGATAAAAATGCTTTTGTAAATGCAACAGTAATTGTGTGCTATGTATTACTATTATTTTTGTTAATTATGTTCCCATATTGATAATTTGAATCAATGATGCCTCCTTTGGTAGTATTTCAAGGATGCACAAATATGTGGCACCATTACTCATCTCATTTTGGGGCTGATAAGTTACTGGTAGGCTCTTAATGATACATAATTCACCAATATATTTTGGCTACAGAGGCTGAAATACAAATCAAACACATTTAATGCTTCTATTTGTCATAGTAATTAACAAATAGATTGTTTTTTTGTTCTATCACTGTAGTCTGTAACTGAAGGTTTGAGGTGATAAACATTTCTTAATAGAAGACTATGCTTCCAAATTTGTCCAACAAAAAGATCATTGAGATACAGTTTTATTTGCATGCATGTTTCATGGGCATACTGATGAGGCTTAATTTATAAAATTTCATTAGCCCAATAACAAACCAGTGTGGATGTGAACATGCAGGCTGTGTGATCCAGAGCCAATACACTGCAGTGTTTAATAAAGACCTTTTTTTCAGAAAGTGCAGAGGGAGACTGATGCATCCTTAGCTCAGTTAAGAACCAGCCACTCATAGCAGTTCACTTTTCCGCTGGTGAAAATGATAAGGTATGTTTGCTGGTTATTTATATGAAAGGTCATGTTCTGAGCATGTTTGTTTCTAGAAGAAGAATGTGCATTGCTCAGTGCCCAGCAAATGAGAGTAAAACCCGAACGTTCATACATCTAATTCTGATGGACGATACCATGAAGCTGCTTACTATTTTGTTTCCTCTCTTGCCTCAGAGTTTGTTTGTTTTTGTTTTGTTTTTTTACTTTTTCCACAGTAACTGATGTAGGAATATGAATTAACTTGACACTCCAATAGGGTTTACACACACCTGCACTTTCCTTGGCATACTGCGATACATAAGTCAGACAATGTACAAATGGACAGGCTACAAAAGGCCTCCGAAGGTCACCCAAACTTTTGCCTTTCCTTCCCAGTGGTCTCTATACATTTCATCAACTTTGTCTCTCTTGTCCTCCAGTGCCATTGATCGAGGAGGACATTTGAGGGAAGGGCATCTTTAATTGTACACAAAATAAAGCTCCCTGGACTGTTTTTCCCCCTAGCCCATTGTTGGATGGGAAGGGATTAATTAAGTACATCTACAACAGGCAGAGTTGACTGTGCAAGCAGTCAGTGATTATCTGTGATGGGTCTTGAGACCCAGGAGGGGAAATGGCTGCATAGCTGTGAAGCTGACAAAAAAAAATGTTGGCAGAATCACTGTTAATTCAATGGCAAGTTTTTCCCACCTTATACCTTTATCATCCAAACTGAAATAATATCATATCTATAAAATTAAGATACCCTAGGATAAATATTGCACTAGCGTCATGTTTCTAGCCATGTGGTAAACATATGTGCAATAGTCACTTTCCTTTTAGCTCGGGTTTGCTCTGCACAAGCAACTCAGAGAACTGTCTTGTTCTTTCTCTGCTAGACGTTTGACTATCTTCACAAGCTGTAACACAGCTCAACACAGTTTCATTCCGTCTGTGGTTTTGCAGGGAGCATACACATATAAAAAGCCCCGCAGTTGCCAATGCACTGTAGTGCTAATCTTGAATTATTTGGCAAGTTACATGTGCTTTATCTTTTGTTCTATTATTTTACAGGTTGTAAAATTCTGTCCTTTGATATGATGTTAATTTCATGTCATGACAGTCCTAATAAAACAGACAGAAACCAGACACTACCACTGAGTGCTTCTGTTAATGTCTGCCCAGCATGATTCATAACAAATCATTGTATTCCAACAGCTTTGATTCTCTAGGTGGCTGTCAATCTGCATTTGCTCAAAAATATTTCATTCCTCACATGGCGCCAGAATGATGGCCTTGAAAAGTGTTACCCTGCATTCCGAACATTCGCAGTAATTCAAATCTCTGCATAAACTAATGTTGTTTGACAAGTTATGTGATAAGATTCACTTTATTTAATTTTCCCACTTTTTCCCTATTTTTAATCTCAGAACATTATGCCTGTGGCAATATCATAATATTTCACCTTCATAGAGGCATTCTGAAAAAGACAAAAATGAAGTTTCACAAGATGGACGATTTTGGCCTGCAAACCACCTCAAAGTCACATACCTTAACGTGAACAAATGAGGATGGTACCCTATCAGTGGAGGATGACTTATTACTGCAAGGCAGCCTATAGACAATCTGTCCCGTGATATAATGTGTGTGTAAATGATAATGTTAAAGGTTATTGTCATGCTTCGCTGATGACTCAAAATACATTGCCTCTCTGGAAGCTGGCTGATCATTAACTCAAGGTGTCAGGAGACATGCATTTGCTCAGTGGCATTCTCCAAAGCAGTATGAAATGCTTTCCCTCTAGAGGAAGGCACAGAAAAAGATGCTCTAGTTGTCTGATGTGTATCAGTGCTGAATATCTCAGAAGCAATCTCTCTTGAATATTTTAGGACTTTGCTTTAACCTTGAGGTATGTTTTTTTTTTTTTTTTTTTTCCTGTCATTTCTTTAACTTATTCTAACTTTCAATAACAGCCATTCATCAATTAGGGTCCAGTGTGGTATTTCACCTTAATATCATGGATATCATAGCAACAACGTTTTGTATGGAAATAAGATTGTACATGACAACAGAAAGGATGGTTTCTGAATTGCTAGATCTATGCTGTAAGCAAACGTTGATTTTATTTCTAATTGGGACACTAATCGACAAACGCAGGACTCAGACAAGAATGTATTTGTCTAAATCAAAGGCAGTAATAGAACATAGCAGACAGAAGCAGGGACTCGTAATTACAGAACAGAATGTAGCTTTGAGCTTGACCTTACATGGGTGATGAATGGTTCAAGTCCTAACCATGACATACAAGTACAGAGTCATCAATGTTTGTGGGCAACTGCAAGGTATGAGGTAATTAATCATGCAACATGGGCCCAGTCCTGATTTTAATTAACGGAAAAACACATGTTCTTGCCTGTCTTTGGGGAAGAGAGAAAGGGCTGGTCTGAGCCGAACTCTCTCTGCTTTTGCAATATTTATGATCTGACCATTGCGGCTCTTTGACTGCAATCTGTTATACTTGACTGAGAGCTTTCTACACAGTCATGACATGAGAATCACTTGTTTGCACTCTTTCCAGGCAGAATGACCAGTAAGTGTGTGCTGATAGGCAATAATTTCAAGTCAAATTAATAAAAAGCATTTGGCAAATATACCCAAGCAGGAAAATGTCATCAGCTATCTGCACCATCTCTTGTTATGCTACAACTAAGTCTACCTTGCCCAGAACAACGTAGCAACACTGTCAGTTAGCACATTATTTATATGAAAGTACATGGAGAGAAAGCCACTAGTAAGCAGTGATATAAATTAAAGACCTTTTTAAAGAACTATGGCGTCGCATTCACATGTGAATTAGCAGACATGTAATACATCATAATTTTTGTTAAACAGCTGCATCACATGTAAATATGGTCATAAATAATAAATAATCAACAAGTCAACTAATTTGTGCTAGAAGCAATTCCCACCAGTGCAAAAGCCTGCGGATCTTTGGCGAGAACCAAGGATTTGGGGGCTCTGGCATGACTCAAGAATGTACTATTTACGTTATTTTGGACTTAAATTAAATTAGGTTGAAGTTAACGATGAGTACCATGTAATATATAATTGAATGTTTTGATATGCCCTGTGCAGCTGCTCTGATGGTGCATGATCTATCCTCCAGCAAAACCTTCTCTGCATAAAGATGGGGGCCTGTTTAACACTGTGGCGCTCCAGTCGACGGTGCACTTCTCAAAGAGAGTTACATTACGATGGGTGAACTCATCACATTTATATAATCATTCATGTCATAGTATTCCGGCACACACTGTGAGTATTCCTGGAAACACTGGCCTCCCAGCCATGTTGTAGGTTAAGTTACAGAGCCAGGGGGATAATTGTATCAAGAATGAAGGTGTTTCACATAGCTACTCTGACACCTGTCTCAAATGCAGGCAGCTCGGCAGCTGGAAGAACAGAAGGCCTTCATATGAAGAGAAAGTAGATGCTCCTCGGTTGGATGACCCCAAAGCTTGAGCCAAATTATTTACAATCAAAGCTCCATGTCATATCTGTTTAACATTCAGGATAGGAGTTATATGCTGTACTGGTCCTGAATGTCAATGGGAAAGACATTCTGTTCTGAGAGCAATGAGTAAAATTCTGGCAAAGTTGAAAGTTGTGAGAAATGTGAAAAATAATAAAAGGCAACAGATGTAGTACTTTCACAGGGCACACCGGCGCCAAAATGAAATGTCTTGACCTTTGTTGTCAAGATGCACCAAATGTTATTTTATCAGATCATCTGGCAATGATCTTGCATGTGAGCTAATCAGCCTTGGAGAGGTTTCTTTATCAGCCATACAAAATCATCCACATGAGCAAAAAATGAAACCCCCCCCTTTGGCATCAAGTTATTTGCTTCATGCACTAAATGATCACATCCATGATTCATGCACATATTCATATACTGTAGACGGAAAACTGGCAAAAGAGAGGGGGGAAGGATAGACACGGAGATAGAGAGAGGAAGAGAGACTGAGAGAGATTATGTTCCCCTAAACCAAACAAGTCAGGCAGCACAGAAGAGAGTCCCATGATAACACCAAGAGTGACGACCTCTGGGCTTTAAGCTGCTTGTCCATGCTCCCGTGACTTATATCAGACAAAGAGAAGACAGTGAATCCAGGAAATAGTATCCAAGTATTTTGCTAATTTTTTATTTGAATATTTGTTTTTTTTGTTTTTTTAAACCTAACTTTTGCCATTTCATGTTTTTGGAATAAGTTTATAGCATTTCTGTGACTAATGCAGTCTGACCAATTACCTGAAGGGCTGATAAATTGATCAAGTCTGTATATATGAATACACAATTTTCAAACACATCTCTGTGAACGTTTCCTGTAAGTACTTAAACCAGAAAACAGTTTTGATGAGGGAAAATATTGTGAAATGAAAAGCTCTTCTTTGTGGCCAGGAAATCTATGCTGGGAGTAGGGTTTCAAATGGAGCACACAGATTTCATTGAGATCCATTAAGATTTTACAGTTTTTTATTTCCCTCTTCCAAAGTTGAAATTTGCCTCTAATGAAATAATAGCCCAGCAAGTTGATGATGATGTTTTTGTGTGGGTATCTCCTGTGTTAAATAGAGAGTTGAAGTCATGACACCACTGTCTGGCTTTGTGTCATGAGCTTCTGTGACTCAATGCAGTCTCTCATTTACTGAAAAACTGAAATGTGCTGCTGTGGACGTTGTTAACTTTTGTGGTTAAAACAAAGTTAAGCAACAATAACAGCAGCTTCCTCCAACCGCTTGGGCTTATTCTACAGGTTTGCGGTACCCCACAGGTTTTTTGACCACTGATGGTACCATAGAACAATGTTTTGTTGAGTGGGGTCCATGTAAGAATTGTATTTCATGCTGTATCAGCACATATATGAAAATGCATATGTATACCAAATGCACATTTCTGCCAACTACAGGACTGTACCTTGTAGTTCTGTTGTTGTACCCATGGGACTTGAGGCATGAGATTGGTATCCTCATTTGTGGTCTCAGCTGTGTTGGGTCTGAGCTCTATTAGTAACTGGAAATCATTATTACTCGGCCTCACACGGGGGCATCATTAGTACTCGGCCTCACCCGGGCGGCACCATTATGTTAACAGTACTCTACCTCATGAGCTGGACACCAAATATGTTAGATTTCGGTTGTTTATCAATTTATTGGCTATCACAAATTAAGAAAATATTAATATTAAAAATATTAATATTAAAGAATAACTTTAAAATGAATTAAAGTTCACGGGGCACCAGCCTAAACTAATAGGCAAAATAGCCAATATGGTTTTAGTCTCAATTTATTACCATTAATCTGGAACTCTGATTAACCATTAGCTTACTAACTATTACCAAATTACCAAATCAATAGTAAGTTACAGTTGAAGGATTGGAATTCTACCGAGTAGAGGTTGGCAATATCCACGCTTGTGCAACATTAAACACACCAGTAGTTATACTTAAAAAGGCATTTATTTACAATGGAGCAGAGTAAAGTACAATGTCTAATCTAGCATATACAGGTGTGTGTGTGTGTGTGTGTGTGTGTGTGTGTGTGTGTGTGTGTGTGTGTGTGTGTGTGTGTGTGTGTGTATGTGTGTCTGTGGGGACACAGACAAAGGCAAGATGGCCGACTCAAAGTGGTCACTGTGACCACATGACCTGAACAAAGAAGACTACAAAGATGGCGGTAAACAAAGAAACTACTAAAATGGCCGCTGAGACCACCTAGTGTGTGTGAGGGGGGAGGTGTGAGTTTCTTTGTTAGCCTAGCTCATGTAATCTAAAGGTACCAGGTTAGAGGGGGAAGGTTAGCTTCATGCAGGTTCTAGGACTGAGACGTACTGCTATGTGTGTGAACATACGAGTACTCGATTAACTGTATGACTGACCACAACCTAAGCAAACATTACAACAACAAGACATCAATCAACAAGTACATTAACAAGTTAAGGCTTCTGCTGATTAGCTATGCTGTGCTGTGCTATGCTGTGCTGGGAGAGGTTAGGCCCAGTCCGTTAACGTTACCCGATCCTTGGAACAAGCAAAAAGGTCCTTTCCAGTGGTTTGTAAAATCCAGTGAGTTTGGGGGGTTTCCTGGTGGAATAAAGTCCTGTCTGGCTGTGTTGCTTGCTGGTATCTCCTTTGTTCTCCTCACAGAGTTAGCTATTCCATGCTAACTCTGCTACGACTCCTGTTGCTTGGAAAATCAGCTGGCCTTGTGTTGTAGCCGCTGATTCTGAAGAGGATTTGGTTCACTCACAGTTAATCCGAAGCAGGTCGCTGTTGTGGAGGAGAAGAGTGTTTGCAGGCTGCTGGTTGCAGGCCGGCGAGAGAGCTAGTTTCTCAGGTAGCAGAGCTGACCTGGGCTGGGGCCTTGTTGCCCTTTGAAGAACCGAGAGGAGAGGGCTGGAGCTGCTCTCCAGAGCAAGCCAAGAAGGGAAGAGAGAGAGAAGGGGTCTAGAAGACTGGTTTTGTTTGTGACACCTTAGGGGGTCACATGTCACACGCTGGCCCACACTGGCTGGCCAGTGGGGTCCATGGGGGGAAGGGTCATCCCCAGGTGTGAACCGTGAGGAACTGTGGGGTGTGAATTCCTTTGTCCAGTGGAGCAAAGAAACATTTGGTCTATTGAATGACTGAGTCCCAACAGTCCCCCCTTTGTTGTCAGGATGCCACCTGACGTGTCATCCTGAGAGCATAATGTATAGTTCATTTGTCAGTTCATTAAAGGGGTAACATCCGGGCATTTGTCAACACTATCTATCTTGGCTAAGCAAGAACAATCAGGTTACAAAGCACACTTCAGAAAATAACCACAATGATCAAATAGTGTAAAACAACTAACATGTTTCCTAGTTACTCATGGTGTTAGTGAGGACAGGAAAGTCAGTGATGTTAGTTTGTTAAGGTGAGATATAGAGGGTGGCACCTAGAATGACAAGATTTGGAGTGTCTGGGTGAGTGTGCCATGTATATGCAGTGTCCTAAACTTGTATCTGACTTGATTCAGAATTTAGTTTGCTGCTGCTGCTGCTGACAAACCCATTGTGTCCATCTGGAAGAGTGTAGGGTACCCTGAGCCTACTTACTGTCAGTACTCAGTGCGGCGAACTCTGGAGCGCCGGTGCTTTAAGTTTTCCTTAACTTGTGGCACAAAGCTGTAGCACTTTGAGTAGCTGAAGGAAGAACATTCAGAGGCATTGTCACTGTCTGAGTTAACGTGGTCAGAGATGACGTGGTCATTGTCTGATCCATGTGTTGACTGGTCCTGTGTCTGAGCCAGAATTTCTGCGTAAGGCCGTCTCCTGCTCCTATTGTGGGAGTGCCTATCTCTACGCACTTGGTGGGCGTGGCGGTTACGCTCAGCACCCATATGTGGCCTTTTATCACCCCCCTTCGATCTGTTCTGAGGGTGATCTTTTGAGGTTACATGGCTGTGTGACGCTAAGGTGTTTGAGTTGCTAGGCTCAGTTGTTTTCCCCCTTGCCTTGGAATTGACCATGGTTTCCCAAGCCATTTTTGTCATTTTCTTTATTTCCTGCATGGTGGGCTTACCTTGATGCGTCATCAGTGTAACATGAGTGCGTACACAGGGATGGAGGTTTCGTAGGAACAAAGACTTGAAGGTGGAGTTCTCCTCTAAGCCTGGTGTGTTCCTACCCTGAAAATATGCATGCCTCAAACGTTGGTAAAAGTCATTGGGATGTTCATGGCGGGAGTGTTTTATTTGAGAAGCTGCAACCAAAGATTCTATCTCATCCGCAGCAGGAGAGAATTCTTCTGTCAGTGCTTGACAGAGCTCTTTGTAGTCATCTCTGACACTGGGAGGCAGTGATTGCATAAACTTGTGGACTGCTTTTGAGCTGGTCTTCCACACAAGTTTAGTTTTCTCCCTTTGGGTTGCATGGGGCAAATCAATTAAGTTTTGATCTAACTCCCTAAAGTAGTTTTCAATATGTTGATCAGAGCTGTCTGGATCAAAATGTTCAATGTCCTTTGCTAATAACTCAAGCGCTTCGAGGCGGGGGCACTGTGAGGTCCCTACTGATGAAGGCGAGACTATGCTAGCTGGACTAGAGGAAGGAGCTGAACAGCGGTCATCACTCTCATGGAGGTGCAGAGAGGAGGCTGAACAGTCCGGAAAAGTTTTGGTCCTTCTGTTGGAGGGGTGAGCACAGGTGAAACTGTTATGCATCAGTGGCTGATGGGAACATGAATATCCTCTACCGGATAAACTACCTGTCTCTTCATTGTCAGTTTCAGGAAGATGGGAAGTCAGGTGGGTGTAACCTCTGTCTCTCAGTGGAGGTTGAGGAGCTGACTTCATTTCCCAGGACTTAGGGTCAGTTGGGAATTTGTCCCATCCTCTGAGTGGAGGCGGAGTTAACCTGTCATTAAGGGAAGAGTGTGAAGCAGAGAAACCAGAATCACAAGCACTGACCGATCGTGGTGGAGCAAAGCATTCTGATTTAACCCTTAACAATTCTTCCTTGTGTGAACAGAGGTCTACCTCTGCTGCATGCAGGTCTCCTAAGTAGCGCATGGCTTTCTTGTTAGCTTCCTTAACTTCCTGGAGGAGAAAAGCATTTTGAGCTCTAAGCGATTTTACCTCCTCCTCTAGGGCTGCTTGGCTCTGAAGTGAAATGCTGGTTTGCCTGTGGAAGTTCAACAGTACACATCTTAACAATGGGCCTTTGGATGCAGTCTGAGCATCACCTTTGTCACTGCGTAGCAAGTCTATTTCTTTACTGCACTCACTGGAATTTAACTTGCTGATAAATTCTAGGTAGCCAGGCTTCAGGCTCTGTGCTAGGGAAGAAATAAACTGCTCTACACAGGAGTTCTCCATTGTTGTGTCTGGGAAAGAGGGAGGTTAAACAAGTTTTTACAAAACAAGAAGGCAATATAGTTGGCTGCGGTGTTGCGCTGGCAGACACCTTGTAGTGTAGTTTGGTAGTACACTAGCCTAACTAAACAATGCAGTGGCCTACACTATGGGGGGTAGCTTCCTGTGGAGGAGGGGCAGCTACACTAGTGGGCATAAAGATTAAGGACAGTAAAGGCAAGTGCAGGTTTACTGTCTGCTTAAGAAATGTTTCAAAAAGCAATGACTGAGATGCAAGGCAGTAACAGTCCAAAGATTATCTCTTCAAGTTGACTCAGGCTGTAATGCAAGGCAGTAACAGCTAGGTGCAGAACTTGGGTTTCACAGGGCTGATAGCACGCTGTGGCTCTATCTCAGGCTCTATTTCTTACTCAGGCTGAAATGCTTGGCAGTAACAGCCAGGTATAAGCTCTCTGTGTTACACGGGGCTGTCGGCACACAGTGTTTAATGTTAAAGGGAGCAGCAATTCTGACAGCTTTACTAGATAGCATTGAACACGTGGTATTCAAATGCTGGACTGAGGTTCTTACATTTCCTACAGAATAAACTCAACTGGAATTGTTAGCAACAATAGCAGGCTCTTGATACTAAGGCTTATGTGTTAGCTATTAATAACTGGAGGACGTCTAATATTACTTCAGGTAAAATTAGTAAACCAATTCTCACCACAGTGCACTTGTTTGTAAGTACACCTGGACGTTTACTCCTGTGGTGGACTAAAAAAATTTTTCCAACCTTTGCGGTTTTGGCCAAATTATGAATTTAATATTGCACAATTATGAATATTTGCCAACAGTACTCGGCCTCACACGGGGCACCATTATGTTGGGTCTGAGCTCTATTAGTAACTGGAAATCATTATTACTCGGCCTCACACGGGGGCATCATTAGTACTCGGCCTCACCCGGGCGGCACCATTATGTTAACAGTACTCTACCTCATGAGCTGGACACCAAATATGTTAGATTTCGGTTGTTTATCAATTTATTGGCTATCACAAATTAAGAAAATATTAATATTAAAAATATTAATATTAAAGAATAACTTTAAAATGAATTAAAGTTCACGGGGCACCAGCCTAAACTAATAGGCAAAATAGCCAATATGGTTTTAGTCTCAATTTATTACCATTAATCTGGAACTCTGATTAACCATTAGCTTACTAACTATTACCAAATTACCAAATCAATAGTAAGTTACAGTTGAAGGATTGGAATTCTACCGAGTAGAGGTTGGCAATATCCACGCTTGTGCAACATTAAACACACCAGTAGTTATACTTAAAAAGGCATTTATTTACAATGGAGCAGAGTAAAGTACAATGTCTAATCTAGCATATACAGGTGTGTGTGTGTGTGTGTGTGTGTGTGTGTGTGTGTGTGTGTGTGTGTGTGTGTGTGTGTGTGTGTGTGTATGTGTGTCTGTGGGGACACAGACAAAGGCAAGATGGCCGACTCAAAGTGGTCACTGTGACCACATGACCTGAACAAAGAAGACTACAAAGATGGCGGTAAACAAAGAAACTACTAAAATGGCCGCTGAGACCACCTAGTGTGTGTGAGGGGGGAGGTGTGAGTTTCTTTGTTAGCCTAGCTCATGTAATCTAAAGGTACCAGGTTAGAGGGGGAAGGTTAGCTTCATGCAGGTTCTAGGACTGAGACGTACTGCTATGTGTGTGAACATACGAGTACTCGATTAACTGTATGACTGACCACAACCTAAGCAAACATTACAACAACAAGACATCAATCAACAAGTACATTAACAAGTTAAGGCTTCTGCTGATTAGCTATGCTGTGCTGTGCTATGCTGTGCTGGGAGAGGTTAGGCCCAGTCCGTTAACGTTACCCGATCCTTGGAACAAGCAAAAAGGTCCTTTCCAGTGGTTTGTAAAATCCAGTGAGTTTGGGGGGTTTCCTGGTGGAATAAAGTCCTGTCTGGCTGTGTTGCTTGCTGGTATCTCCTTTGTTCTCCTCACAGAGTTAGCTATTCCATGCTAACTCTGCTACGACTCCTGTTGCTTGGAAAATCAGCTGGCCTTGTGTTGTAGCCGCTGATTCTGAAGAGGATTTGGTTCACTCACAGTTAATCCGAAGCAGGTCGCTGTTGTGGAGGAGAAGAGTGTTTGCAGGCTGCTGGTTGCAGGCCGGCGAGAGAGCTAGTTTCTCAGGTAGCAGAGCTGACCTGGGCTGGGGCCTTGTTGCCCTTTGAAGAACCGAGAGGAGAGGGCTGGAGCTGCTCTCCAGAGCAAGCCAAGAAGGGAAGAGAGAGAGAAGGGGTCTAGAAGACTGGTTTTGTTTGTGACACCTTAGGGGGTCACATGTCACACGCTGGCCCACACTGGCTGGCCAGTGGGGTCCATGGGGGGAAGGGTCATCCCCAGGTGTGAACCGTGAGGAACTGTGGGGTGTGAATTCCTTTGTCCAGTGGAGCAAAGAAACATTTGGTCTATTGAATGACTGAGTCCCAACAGCTGTTTTGCTCCAGACAGCACTGTCTGCTGAGGTACACATGCCAGCAACAGAAGAATGTGGCAGAATAATTTCCATTCTTTGGTATGGAGTTGTTTGGCTGTCCTTGTTCTGCTCTGGAGCTCAGGGCAGCAGGTGTTGGATGAAATTGGTGAAAGAAGAAAGTTAGCAGCACTAACAGAATGAGAACTGAAAGTGTAAACATAGGTGAAGCTCTTTCGTGGTGAACAAAGCCTAAAGCGGAAAGAGGATTTTATTCAGAATTGTTTTTGCTTACTGGATGATGGAAATAATGGCTGTGTTTTTATCTAAAATACAACCACAAAGGAAGCTCCTCAACTAATCTCTCTAATATATGCATGTACCAAAACATTTAAATAATGCTTTTTGAACATTTTCCGAAATAAGAATTACATTTAATATGTATTTTCAACCTTAATGAGTAACTTAACATCAGGGTGAAAAGTAGTGTTTCACTAGCTCCTCTAGCTTAAAGATTAAATTATGATTTACCTCTGGTTGTCTGTTGTCACTCGTGTGTTTATTGCACATGTGGCCAAATCCAACATGATATGTGATGATGTCACAGAGTACTGACCACACCCTACAGTTCTACATCACTGCAGCATGGTGAGGAGTTAGACCATGTTCTTTAAGGGTTCACATTCAACATTACAAAGTAGTCATAATGAGGTGAAAACAAATACAAAAAAAACAATATCCATGTTTAGAATGGCAAATAACCACAAAAATCCTTATCAGAAAATAACTGTTTAAATTGCATGACAACAAGCAAAACTAGGACTCAATAACAACTTGAGCTGATTAGCACAACTGGAATCACAGTCAACAAAATCCAAACCCAACTTCACTATTACAAGGTGTATGGCGCCACATCATTTACATAAATATTGTTGATTTTGAAAATGATTACCTATGATAAAATGGTAATGAGTGCATTGAACCATTAAATGTATTATCATGGGGCATGGCGTTCCCAAGTTGCTGAAATAAAGTCTTGCATCAGCATTATAAATAAATTGCCACTTCTTATGACCTTACAGCTTGATCCATACTGTTGGTTTGCTGCAGTGGGATAACTGTTTTGGATTTTCCCATTACCCTATGCAAAATTAGCCATTAGCGCTAACCACAATTCATTCTGCGGAACATATGAAAGGGGCTGTTGCAATTCATTAGCATAATATGGACACTCATCATGCATCACTCTGTGCCCATTCACACACACACCCCCTCCCCAACCCAGGCCACTTACTCCTCCCACCTCACGACACTAAAGTGACCAACTGTGGGGACAAATACGATTGCTCTGCTCATCCAGTCTGAAACTGGGATGTTATGGCAGATGGTAGAGAGGGGGAGACGTGCATGACCCAGCATACTGATGAAACTAAATAGGACATAAGCACAAGAGAGATATTGGCAGAGAGAGGTGGAGCTAAAGGTGAGAACAACATTGAAAAAAGGAGGGGCTCTGTCCAGCAACAATTTACATCAAGCCATATATCTTAACAGCACTGGCTTTATTTTACATTATTTGATTATCTAGATTAAATTTGTTAATCTCTGTCTGCAGTCTCATACCATATCGGTTACATCCCTATCACATCTGGCCCAACGCTGGCATCAGGGCCATGTGAGAGACACCACTGCACAGATAAAATTCAATAATGTAGTTTTAGGGCTGGAGTAGGATCTAATTTCATGCTAGGCCACTCATAAAATTGTTGTATAAGCCATTGTAATTTAAAAAGTACCATTATGCTTTTCACATAGCTTGCAGAAACATGCTCTGTGAACACCCTGTAAGATTTGCATGTAACTTCCATGCAGTCTGTACTGTTTAAAACATGTTCCAACATGTGGGTTGGGTACTCCTTTTTGTTTTATTTAAAGCAATATTTTTATTTTTTGTTGAAAAAAAGGTAGAAAAAAGAAAAATAAACTATGTATTTTGTTGTTGTTGTTATAACCTTAATTCTATGGGCAAAGGTGGAGCCCTCTATCAAGACTAAGTGAAAGCAGCATGCCAGCAGCAGTCCTCTGTCAGTGTCTACAGTGGATCAGCTCACATACAGGATCAGTTCAGCCACAATACTGATGTATACTCTGAAACATTTTGACAGCGCTCACAGCCCACTACACAATCATGTGGTAAATTTCAGTCTCAGTCTTTTCTTTTAAAGAACCTGCTCCTCGTCCTAAATCAAAAGCGACCTCACCATCCTTAGGTCCTGCTGTTACTGAGACAGAAATTCTGAGCCATATCATTATTTTTACTATATCTGGGTCTAGTCTGGCAGCATTTCACAGCTGGCTAGCACATATTCACCTTAAGTGAGAAGTAGAGATCCCAGGAAGGCTGTAACACTTTCTTAATTTGACGGTCACAACAGACCACAATCCCTTTTACGGTATTAAATATTCTCAAAAGATGAAAATAACAGAGTACATTTCATACATATAGGCCAGTGTACTCTATGGATTTCTACTAATAATTTAATATGATGTAAAGGATAGAGTACGAAAACTATTTCCAAACATAAAAAAATAATCAAATCTAGAGAAGCAATGCACCAAAATGCAACCATGAATAAACCTGACGGAAAAGGTTTCAGCTGTGCAACCTGTTCAGCTTTCACGGGGAAAGTTGATGGCCCTATCTTAAAGAAAAAATACTGCAACATTTAGATTTTACATCAGTGACTAAATAAAGGCTGGATTTGAAATATACAAACTCTTGGGCCAAAAATAAAACAACAGTTCTTCCTCTTCTTCTTCAGAAGTCTGAAGAATAAACACCTGAAGCAGCTATGTGAATTGATAAAAACTGAAACACATCAGTTCCATCAGATATTGCACCATATTAGAGGGTGGATACTCGACAGAGCCCGAAAGGTCGAGCTGAGTTTGGACACAAATATGTGGTCTGTACAGTACTGTGCATCACATCCATTTTGACAACCTTACAATTTTCACTCTTCTGTACACTTCCAACTTCTATGTGGCCACAGTTGCATTCAAAAAAATGTAACTGTGTGAAGAAGCATGTTTACACACTCACCTACAAGTTATAGCTGTCCATGAAGCTGTTTAGACAACATGCCTTGACCTGTTCTTGTGTAAGCTGAAAACGAAAGTTCAGCTACTGCTAATGTGTCTTTTCTCTGTCAATGTTGCACATCTACACCGATAACAGTGTGGAAAAAGTTCTTACATTGGATTAAAATTACCTTGGCTGTGATTAAACTGGAATCTGACCTCAGAACAGTAAGTGGTACACATTTCTGTGTCCTCTGGTTGAGCAGTGTGACAACCTAGCCTTGTGACAACATACCCTGCTGTTCCCGTTGCCATGTCCACTCTTTGAACAACAGCCTTCCTAATAGTTGTAAGTATGTAAGATACATTGTTTAGTCAGTCAGATCATTTATAAAATTTTCAGATTTTGTTCATATAAAACAACAATTTTATGGAAATATGTCAAGTGTTTAAAAAGTTCAAGGTTTGTTTTGGAGACTGTACTCTGGCGAGGGCCGTTTAGGAAATGTTTCTAGACAGCATTTTGTCATGAATCATATTTACTGCAATAAGCAAAGTGTCCATCTACATCAGTGAGTCATGATGAAGTACCCTTAAGCAAGAAACTAAGCTGTTTTTTGATCACTCACGTTAGACACTCTGGACAGCTTAATGGCTGGAAATGCAAATGGGAACGATCCAGAAATACACAAACAGAAGAAAACCCTTGTTAGGTAAGCAAGGAAAGTTTATTCATAAACCACTGTTTAAACACAAAGGAAACTCAAAGAGCTTAAATTGCACATACTGCAAAAAAGTTATTAAATAAGAAACACAGCATAAGAAATTAATTCAAGGAGCTGGCTCTTATGTAAAGGAAGAAACAATATATTTGAATATGCTTATGCTCTTGATACTTGTTTTTGTTCTGAGTGCTGTGAAATGCAGGTGAGCTTGAATCTGAGGTTTTAATTATGAAAGTGCTGCCAGTCTGTACACTGATGTACTCAATAAGATCAAAGTGAATTCAAGACCCACCTACACTCTCATTTCAGATGAGTTATTGAGTAAAATCGCTGCAGTAAGCAGTTCCCCCTGTTCCATATCAGAAAGTGTTTAAGAAATTGTTTCGGCAGTCTCTGAACTTCAGCAACTTTAGAAATTGTAATACAACGTTGAAGAAATTCTTCAAACCAGTACTAAACTGAAATTGAGGATTTGAACAGAAGTAGCTGTGTCTAGCTCTCAAAGCATGTCACATCATTAACATCACAAGAGGCCAGAGGAGGCTGCATCGACAATAGAGTAAAACACCGCCCATGTGATTAAAGGACGGTTGTGGAATACTAATGGTAGCCATAATTAGGAAATTGAAACTCGCGATAAGTTGACTGTTAAGTGAAGGGACTGGCTAACGGTGAGTCACTTAGCGGTTCGTTAGTGTGACCTTGGGTTGGCAGAATAATGAGGAGCCTAAAAATAACTGGTAAGAAAATTCCTAGAAGATTAATTATCAAAACAACAAAAATACTAGCATTTTATACACTGGACACATCTACCCTCCATGGTCTGTCCATGCAATTAATTTACTGTAAGCTGCTGTGTCATCTCTGCGGACAGCAATCTGCACACAGTAATGCAATAACAGTGTTTTGTTTGGAAACATAATTGCTCTATAGATAGCCCCAAACAGAACCGAATGTAATTACACCCTAAAGAGCTGCATGCTCTTGCTACCACTGCATGTGCTATCCTTTCAATAAGGAGATCTGGCACATCTGACCATATTTTCAGCATAGAGATTACCCCACCCATGATGCCTCTGCAAGGCCAGCATTTATGGGGTGGCAGGGGTGAGCCCTTTCTAGCTGCTGTGCAGATCGGTCTGTGAGGCGTGCAGTTGGGGGATATCTATCTCAGATCTGTCCTATCAGCACATTGCAAAAAGACAGCAACACCAGTGTGACAATCACAGCTGGAAAATGAAAGTGCTGTGAGGCAAACAAACTCCATTAATACAAAGAGCAGCATGGAGCACTCGATGGACACAGATGTCAGAAAACATTGATTCAGATCGCCTTCTTTCTTTTTTTTTTTTATTGACTACTGACCACAGCGCTGCCAATGGAATTTTACCATAGCTGTTATGGTCTCTCAAAGAAGATTGAGGGAAAAGATCAATTACAATATAGCCTTTAATTAAATTTGGGCATATCAACGTCAACATGAAATCTTTTTTTTTTTTTTTTTTTTTTAAGAACGTGCCCTTTCCAAAATTATATGTAAATTAAACCAATTGTATCTATCATGGAGCCAATTTATTTTTTAATCTGGAATAAAACAACAAGCAACATACGTGATATTTCAAAAGTGGTCAACAAAATGCAGTGAGGACCTTACAATATGATGCAATATACAATCCAGAAGTCCTTTGAAGTGTTCAGTATGATGTTCAGGCATTTATAAATCTTGTGCAAGAGGTGTTGCCTCCAGTCTAGGGTTGCACGGTACACCGGTACCAGTATAGTACCGCGATACTAGAGTTTTGAAAACGGTACTATACCAGCATTTAAAAACAAACGGTACTTTCATTTTATTTTATTGAATGCAAATGAATTTGTAAATTGGAGCCTGTCTCTTTAAGCACAGCGAGGCCAGCGAGTGTGACATAGTTGCCCGAGCGGATGTAAGCCGCCTCCCACGCGCACTTAGACTGAGGAGGAGAGAGAAACGACAAGTCGCGTCTTAGACAGACGGAGCGGGTTGAAGAAAATACAGTAGATAGAGATGGCAGCTGCAGAAAAGCCCATACTTGTGGACAAAATGGGGGCCCGAAGTACGGTGTGGAAATATTTCGGGTTCAAACCGAACGATAAAGGCGAGCCACTGAACCCAGAGGCACCGCAGTGCAAGCGGTGCTACAAAGTGTGTCTCGAAAAAGGAGCCAACACTTCAAACCTGTCGAAACATTTAAAGGACAACCATGCGGACTTGTTCCGAAACTTCAGTCAAGAACGACAGGTGATAATGTTGTTCACCAGTTCACTGCACTGTAATGTCAATGAAAGAAGTACAAAGTCCCTCCCAGCCCAGTAGTAAACCTACAGTAGCCTGCATACAGAGAGCTAAAACATGTCCATGGTTAATAAATACATTAAAAAATATATTTTTAAAAATGTAATTACATTCTTTAAATATTTAAATAACCCATTAAGGCAATACATAATATAATGAAATATTTTTTACAAAAAGTATCGAAAAGTATCGAAATACATATTGGTATCGGTATCGAAACAGAAATTTGGTATCGTGACAACCCTACTCCAGTCTATAACAATTTCTCATATTTTATCGACACGCATCCACCAAACATTAACTGGAATATTGTGCCATGTCTTGCAAGTCAATATATGAACAAAACAAAGTACGATATTACATGCTGAATTAACATCTGACACAATCTAATTACTTTCCAACTTACTTATTTACTCATTTAGTTAGTTACTTTATCAGATCTCCATGATACATAGGGACAGCACAGATTGTGTTGATTACTCTAAAATTGTATCCCCAAAATGACATTCTCCTATTCCTTCAGACTGTAAATGTGCACCAAAGGTCACTTCTGAACATGAAATCACAATAAACTCAAGAGATAAAATTAACTCATTGTGTTTGGGAGGGCCAGTTTTCTCTGCTACTGCCGTGGTTTTTGTTGCTAGGGAATAGATTTGACACACAGCGTCCTTCTGCTCCAGCTGGCTGGTTGCCCAGAGGGCCACTGTGTCTTCTATGATTAGTCAAAAGTGAGAAATGCAATTAAAATGGCAGGTAGCTGCTTCTTCTTGTTACGACAACTGAAAAGAGATGTGTGGTGTCACAGGCTCTGGCGTATGCACTGCTGCAGAGTTTGTCTCCTGAGAGGACGAGAAGTACTTCTGGAGGACTTATCTGCGTTTATCCTCAAATGGGGTTGTGATTTCCTTGTTATTTAATCTGCAAGTCAACTGAAAAGTTTAAACTTAAAAAAAAAAATCCCCTACCTAAAATTTCATACAATTCATGGAGTTTGAATGTAAGATGGCATAGTTGAAGCCTGATAAGTTGTTGTAAGTCCTTACCCCAGTGCTCATAAAGTATGGGTAATTTCTTCACTTTCAATTTATGCCATATAGTTGTATCTAATTCCTCAGTGACATTTCAGTTTAGCATATCTTAGCTTATTTGAGCTTAGCATAAAGAATCCTTTTTGTAAGTCTTTACTTATCCAAACTTAACAAAATTAACCAAAAAGCACCTCTTAAGTTCACAACTACATTAGCAGAGTGCCTGGGCTGGAGGGATGGTCTCTGGTCTTCATGCTAAGCTAAGATAAGCTAACTGGCTACAGGCTGTAGTTTCAAACCAAGAGTCCAACATTTCTGAAATCATTAAAAGCCATTAAAATGTGTGTCCCAAAACAACTACTAACATAAAATCGTCAACATCAGCTGTCGAGCGTGCATGTGGTAGATGAACTCCATGTCATGTTAATTTGACAAGACGGCAGCATCAGTCATCATAACCTCCCATCAAATTCACACTGACAAGGTGGGAAGCTGTACCATGTTTGAATGCATTGTCAATGGCGAGCTGAATCGATGCACAGTCTTCAGGCTGGGTAAATGATTTTCTGGTTGACAGAGCTGCACTTGGGCATCATTCCATATCAGGATGCTTTTGTCATCCTTTAAAATCTCACGACCTTCCCCCTCAATGTATGCTGGGAGTACTCGCAGAGTATTCTCAGAATACTTCTTATTATAAAGGACAGTGCAGTGATGGCTTGCCCTCTCTAAGCCCCAGTGAATGTGCTATAACAGTGTGTTTTCAAGGCTTGTCAGCTAACAATGACACACTTCAGTCTCCATGCTCTTCAGGGCTGCTTTTAAACTCCTCATCTGAAAAGGAGTGGTTTATGTCCACTCCATATGGCAGGCTTTCTTTGTAAACATCACAGACATATTTCATTAGAGACAAAAAATGTTTTATCTTAAATTTAATTTAACCTTCATTATTTTCCCATTCCCATTCATTACAGCATTTTTTAGGTGCTTTCAAATGTAACCTGCTATTCTTTGCTCCTGCAATGACCCAACGTTTCCACAAGGATCAACAGTTCCTCCCATAACTAAAGTAGCGTTTTAAACCAAGGCAAACAAAATAGGCTGACCATGTCCTTCTCTTAACTATAATATATTTCCAAGATGCTTTTCATTTTCAGACCAAATGCCAAACACAGAAAGCACACAAATTGCTTTGGAGCCCATTGCGTTTTGTAACCTTTCAAAGAACAGTTTCACTGTGATTTGAAATGCTTTCCACTACTAATTGTAATTTAAAACAATCACGGAAGTTTACCAACTTTTGTTTTTTTTTTGTTGTTGTTTTTTTTCTGAGAAAATGGAACTGAGACAAATAATAAGTCAACATGGGAGAAAATTATTTTATTTGCACCAATAAAAAGGTAGATTTTCATGTTCTTCTCCCAATGGACATAAACATACACACTGTGCAGAACAGTGAACATAAATGACTACATGTCCACACTGGTCACATTTGCACATTTTTATGGTTTGGCACAAAGAATTTGATTAACATTGATAAACAGTCACTAAAATGAACTGTCTATAGAGGCAACACAGGCCCACATCAGCCAAGGCAGCTGGACACAAATGAACATGTGCCGGGTATGTGTCCCAACACCATAATGAATTCATTTTTTAAAAAGGAATATAGTGAGCTGCTGTGATCTCTTGAACATTTACAGCACTGCATAATGGCTCTTAATCACTTTTTAGTGACCTACCAACCAATATAAACTTAAGATCTGGTCTGTCAAAGGGAGTTTATCTGCCACAGTTCTGAACTTTGCCCCTGCGTTTTGAATCATTCACAAATCCCTGATCCTCAGTAGCAAAAATATGGTGTTCATTTTGTTCTTCTTCTTTAATTGTGCCTACCTCTTGTGACTCCATGTATATTAGTGGAGCCTTCACTGTACTATCTTGGTATTGCCATGTGACCAAACTGTAATTTCACTTCTAAATTTAATTAGCATTTCAAACGCATAACAATCCCCTCTGCCAATCCATGTCTCATTAGTGGTCCCTATTGAAAAAACTCTGAAGTTGCTTCATTAACATAGGTACATTCCTCTGAGTTCCCTTGGTTCTTGTTGATGCTGTTTCTCTTCTGGTGTTAAACAGAATTAGAATACCATTAGTTGCTGGATAAGGCTAAAAAGATGAAATGCAGTGTTTTTATCACTGTGTTTCCCCGGGGGGGCACGATGTCATTGGGAGCAATAGTTGCCTGCGACTGCTTAAATACTCTGCCACTGCCTTACATATCTACCAAGCCTTTTGTCTATTGGCATTTCAGCAAGGGCTTATTGTCATATTTAAGAAATAATGTGATAATTGGAAGTTGAGTCATTTCTTTTTATTCTCTGTCAGTGTTTAATTGATTAAAAAAAGTTTTAAAAAAGGAAGAAAAAAAAATTCACTGTGAAGCCAGTTTATTAAAGCTCTTACATGTATAATTCACAATACCACAGAAAGTTATGTGTTTCCATCACCAGATACAAAAGTGCTTTATATGGAGAAGGACAAATAATAAGTTGCACTACCTACCGTGAGAAAAACACAAATAAAAAAAAAAAGAAAACAACAATTATTTGTCACTCACTAAGGATGTAGCTACCAAATGATAATAGCATGTTGTGGGGTGCTGTGATGCACCCTGCAACTACACTCCACAAAGTGAACTACTGGAAATGTGGCCATGCATCAGCAGTAGTAAAACATTGCATTTAGCAAGGACTCTAAGTAGGAGGATGGGAAAGATTTGATCAAAATAAGAGAAGGATTAGGGGAAACATCTGTTTATATAAAGAGACAGATGCCCTCAAAAAAAGTTTAATACTCATAATAGAATATCTCATCATCTGCTGACTGAGCTACAGATTATATTGTCAGTTTGAGGAGGGAGGATTTTATTTTTTTATTTTTTTTTTTTTGTTGTTGTTTTTTTCTTTCCCAGGGCAGAGGGAAAAGGAAACCTATTTCTTTCAATAAATATTGTGTTTAAGTCTTTAAGTGTAACATTTTGCCGGAGCATTGATGCTCAACGTTACACATGTTGGCATTTTAAAGTGATGGCACTGTCTGATGGAGTTGACAGAGAGATTAGTGAGCATATGTGCATTTTTACATTAAAAAAAAAAAAAATCTAATTAAATGGTGATTGTGTGTGGAGGACAGTTGTTTGGTGACTGCACAATCACTACAAGACACCAAAAAACAAATTCTTTAAAGAACATAAAATATGTCAACTTATAGAACTAACTCCTATCCTTTACAACGGTCCTGTTACATGTTATGTCTTCCTTGAGTCAAAGTACAGGCTACAGATATAACCCCTGGAGAAGTTTAATCAAAAGTAAAAACACAATGGAGCTGTTTAGTGTCTTGAATATATAACCTTTGCAAGGTTTACCTCTGGTTTTTGGCTTCAGAAACAGGTCGTTCTTTTACTTTGATACCGACGAACAAAAATTGTTGGAAAAATACTGAAACTGCTGTGGCAGTAAACAGTATGGATTCATTTTGTTTAGGCCAGAGTTTGCCCAGATATAAAACACAATGTTTAAGTTGGATACAAAAATAAGTATTCAAATGATGTACCTTGGAGACACAGTGCAGCTGTCATTTCTTGTTTAAAACTTCAGTTAGTTTAAGTGAAGAGAAGTGTGATAAATTGCTAATGTTCCATTTAAATGTCTTTCTGCTTCCAAGCTTGTATCTACTTCCAAGAGTGAGTAAAGTTCTGACATAAAAGAGATGAGGATTTAAGAAGTTGTATCCCTGGAGTTCCTCTGCTTCTTCCAGTACTGTCACTCCAGTACTATCTGGCTCGTTGCTCTTAAACCTAAGCTCATTATCCCAAAGACTTAAACTGAAATGTAATATTACCACTGGACCTCTTCTTCTACAGGCAGACTTATAATTCACTCATCGCATTTCCTCCAGAGAAGCCAGTGCCCATGCAGGACTTGTAGTAGAAGGTAATTCAATTAAAACCAGTTCACTTAATGAACTATGACCAAAGGGTGCCCTTGATGAAAGTTGTCGCGCTAATGACATGAAAGTCAGCAGCACACAGCCAATCCACTGGTAGGCAAAACGCATCCGCTCCGTGGATGTTGGGTTGTCGGTTGCCAATTCGGTCATATCTTCATCTTTTTTTACAAATTAAGGCAAATGTCACAAATCAAAGTTATAGTACCAGCATGAAAAAGCAGTCAAGGTGATGAGTCTCCAGTTTTAGCTGTTGAAATGTTTGGGGGAAATGCTCACAGTTGGTTAATGAAAGGTGAGGCAAGTATAACATTTCTGAACCATTTACCATGAACCTGAAGACTTTTTTTTTTGTACAATCCTGATATATTATTATTATCATTATTATTATTATTTATCTCTCCTCATCTGCTAAAAATACTGGTATTGTGGAATTTTTGAGCTACTGTATTGTTCAAACCAATTCACTTCTGTCATCAAAGAAGAGTACTGGAAAATGATAAGAGGTTATATGCAGAAAAAAATATTTTGACTCTGACATTTATTAAATAAAGGACAAATCAAGGCAAATGGAAGCCCCACTTACTGCAATCACTAGTTATTTATCGACTTTTATCCCTGTTGAATTAGAGACAAAGAAAATAAATAATGCATATTGATTTTGCCTGCACTGCGTTGTGCAGCTACACAGTGGAAAATCATAGACACTTTGGTGAAGCATCTGGCCAACATGAACAGCACAGATGAGCTCCTCCATTTAACTGTCACTACTCACCCCAGCTAAGGTTCAGCTTTGAATAAGAGTGTGCAAATATTCCCCACATAAACAATAAAGTCTGGATTGACGAATGCCTTTTTTCTGCTGAAAACACTGAATATACAGCATATGAACATGACTACACAGACAGACAACTATGTTGTTCGAAATGACTGATTATCAAATAGCTTTTGTCGGTTATGGCCCCTTTTAAAATTTCTATAGAATATTACAACACTTAATGGTAGTAAACCTTTATCATAGCAGTTTACTTCTTATTTGGCTTGGAAACCACATTATGTCTATGTTGTTGCCAAACTGAATGCAGCACACTCAAGTAATTTTTTTCCCACGTCTCTATCTAAAGATGACTGAGTTGACTTTTTATATATATATATATATATATATATATATATATATTCTTAGTCATAGTTTCAGCTCAAGTAAGGACACTGATTTGGTTGGGGAAGACTGGGGATGTTCATGTTTAACAGGAGAAAAATGAATAATTCTGCCTCCCAGGCAGAATGGTGTGCCAGGCCTGTTAGCATTTTGACAGTTTTGTGTATTAGACCACATGCTCTTGCCAACATTTCGCTGTGGTCTCTGACAGCGGGGTTGCCTTAGATTGAGAGCAAGTCACCAGCCACAACTAACACCCCCATGTTCCCTGCTGGCTACCAATACATTATAGTGCAAGTAGCTTTGGACATTGGCATCTTGTCAGTGGCAGTTACAAATGGTATGTGTTATCAATTTGGGTCAATGCTTGTTCTGTCTTGCATACATTAAAGTATAAATAAAAGTAAAAACCTTATAAAGAGAGGATATAAGCCAAAATTTAATTTGTCAACATACAGGGATCAGATGGAAATAAATACAAGGAGATTGGTATCTGTATGTGCATGAGAATGAATTTAAACAGCATAATTAAGTTGTCCTGCCACAGTGACTAATAATACCTTGATAATATTGAAATTATAATATGTGCTTGATTGCCAAAAGCTTATATGAATTGCCAATTTCTGTACTTTTTGATGTCTTTACAAATAAGGACATGCTTAAGAAACGCTCAATGCTGCTCTTTGTCTTTGTGCAATAACATTTACTAATTTTTGAAAATTTTATCCTTGTACATTCTGTGTTTTGTCTGATTTATGAGTTTAAAGCTTTACTGTTATGTTTCTCACAAATCCCCTCTGCTTCAACTATTCGAATACAGTGGGCTTTACATAATATGTGCAGTATTACATTTGATTGAAATTTGAACTGATCTGTCATGTTATCTATTTATTCCATGTTTTTAAGCCTATAGCCTGAAATCATGCATTATGCACTTGAGTGTGGTTACCATATGACAGCTTCAGGTGCTGCTATTTTTCACCTTTGGCATGTTAGGCTTTCTATTTTTACTCTCAAACATTTTTTTTTTTCTTAATTCAGCTCTCCCAACACAGAAGGGGGTATCCTAATTGGATGCAGAAAAATAATGTGGGCCTGTAAATGAATACACGATAGCTTTTGGGGGTATTGTTACTTTTAGCATTCGCGCATTAATTGACTGCTGTGAAATTAGCTGTAATTATGCATTCTAATGCCATGACTATGACTTGCTCTGATCAGCTTTTCTGCTTTTATTTGGTTCAGGTTTGGCTCTGGTTTATTTGCTTGCCTGTCTGAACAAGTATCGCCTTTCAGACCTGAGCATGAAGCATAAATAACATCATTATTTATTGTATGTAGCTCAAACTTCAGTTGAATTCATTAGCATTGTGTCTGTTTGGATCCAGACTTGTCTTGACTTACTGATTTACTCCAAATATGATCGCACAATAAAACTCGCTGTAAAAAAAATCCTCTGCATTTCCTTGTCTCACATGCTTTTTGACAAACACTATTCGAAATGTCAGATGAGGTTTAGTCTTTGTTTCTTTCTTTTAACAATCATAAAGCTGTGACTGTTGCCTTAACCAACAAACCCATATTTTACTTACACACAGATGTTCAGTTAAGTTCAATTTCTAAAAAAATAACTGACTTGATCATATCATATATCTAGTACCATAGTACTAACAAATTTATCCATACGTTGCCTATATATCATTTTTAAACTTGGTATTACATGTGCACTGTTTGTTGTTCACTTAGATGTTGGTTTTAGGTCGATACTTGACTCTTTTTGCTCTGGTCAGGGCTCAAGGAGTCAAGGACAATCTGCATTTTCACACACCTGGCCAAACAAAGTCTCACCACTCTGTGTGGAGGGAGAAGCACTGGGACTGGTATTTTTGCTATCCCATGCAAGATATTTTTTATCCTGACCCAAACCCTTGAAAATTTAATTGGAGTGTTGGAGAAAGAGGGAGTAGTAGGAGATATTAATAACACAGTCATCTTCAAATCAGATTGAATTTGCCACACTCGAAATGGACAGGACACATGAATCAAAATGATTCATTCTACAAAATGAGTATAGATTATATACTTGCACCAAATAAATATGTCTTGCTGTCATCACAACATTTTGTAAGTTTTAACCTGTGCAATGCCCCTTTATTTTATTTGATGCTACAGTATGTCCCCAGTTACGTGATCAAAGCAGTCATATTAAAACGAAAAAAAAAAAAATTATATACATATACACACACACATATATATATATATATATATATATATATATATATATATATATATATATACACACACACACACACACACATATAAAAATAAACACACATATAGTGTTTTTTCTATGACAACACAACTCGCACATGTATCTGTAAATGCGGTAGTCGAATGTATATATTTGATGACATTTACACGTGAAATTATTAGTCGATTAATTAAACAGTTGATCAAGAGGAAATTAATTGGTTAAACGGCTAAGTTATTTTTCAAACAATTTTAATAAAGCGTCAGAAACTTCTTAACTTTGAGGATTTGCTGTTTTTCTTTTACTTATGTGATAGTAAATCAATAATTTTGGGTTTTCAGACTGTTGGTCGGTCAAGCCAAGCACAATCTGGACACATCAACTTGGACTTCACTATATTTCTGACATTTATTGACTAAACAATTGATCGATTAATCAAGAAAACAAATAGAAGATTAGTCAATAATGAAAACAGTTAGTTGCAGCCCTAATGACATTAATCATTACTTTCCTAGGTCGCTAGAGGAAGAACATTTTCCCACTACTGCAGTGTCTCAGGTTGTATTCCTTGTTGTGAAACCTCTGGCTTGGCCAGGTGACCTATCAAACACCACATGAAGTGGTTGTATGGCACAATCAGTGAGGGAACATGTTCTGTGTGTTTGTCACTGCACTCCTACTGGTTAGATCAGTGGACATGGCGTGAACCCTTTCATGTGTGACGCCCTCCTGGTGAAGCTCCTCACTGACAGGTGCGAACAAGCGGCTGATGAATCTATATGTATTGGAAAAATATGGCAGTGTGTACACACCTGAGGTCAACAGGAGGTGTCAGTCATGACAAGGACTGTAGCACATGGTAGGCTGGCCTTGAATTCTGTCAAGGTAAATGCCCAAAAAGGACATAAGCATCCTTATTTTGTGAAAAATACACTGACCACACACTTTAACAGTTTATGTTCCCAATGGCTCTTGCAAAAGGAAAGAAATAATAGAGTAGCCTGCTGACAAATGTCAAGTCTTGCAACCCTCCACTTTGGGCGATATGTCATTGAATGATGTGCTCCACTCCCCTTAAATATTGCTGGGCACTTCATATTTAAAAGGCCTCTCTCAACAAATCATTTCTGTGACAGGTTTAGTGTGTATGCCCTGTGAGAAACATCTGAAAACTGTGACATGCCTATGGCAAGGCAAAGACTTGAGTGACAGAATAATTCTCCATTAATAGAGCTGGTCACTCAAAGATCCTTTATTCCTCTAGACTACACATGACAATCAATGTAGCCTTTCGATACTAAACAGCAGCAAAATAAATGTGGAAAAAGAATATCTAGGGGTGTAGGACACAGGGCATATCTGTTACCTATTTGGAGCATGGTCAAAGTGGTGATTCAGCTTACCCACCAAAAACATGAAACAATGCATCTGCTGTTTCTTTTATTCCCACTGATACTGATGAGGCTTTAAAAAGTGATGTCAGTCCATTGTTGCCAAGTGTTCAAAGATTCCTGAATTACTGTACTGCAATTCAAGGGAAACTACTGTACATTAAAATTCAGACTGCAGGGCATCTAGGACTGAGCTTGCAACATATATGAGTCTGTGGCACAGTTCAGAATACGTCCACATGTTCACTGAGTTGACTGTAATTGGCTTCAACTACAGGTTACAACTTACAGGTTCACAAAACAGTGTGAGGAATGTGACTGGATCTTTGATGTCAGATACAGGATCAGTTTTCTGTATTAAATTACTGACATAGTCAACATACAATAAATAAAAAGGCTGGTTCAAAATGTGACCACTATGTCACTATTATTAACATGTAGAAAGTATGTTATATTTTGGGTGGGATTCTGAATTATGATCATACACCGGAAAAGGGCTATAGAATAATTATTCTATAATTATTATACGCTTGGCATGTTCTCTTGATTGCATGATCCCCTGGCCTTCTGTCTAGTGCCACTATAAAGACAGAAATTCGTATAATTAAATTAAGAAAAAATCAATAAGAAAAAATATTTTAAACATAATGAATACATAATGTATTTTTAAACATCCAATGAAGATACTGAGATCTTTTATGGTCACAATTGACGCCTAATATCTGCAGAGATGCCCTGACCTTTCCTCTACCGCAACCTATTGAAAAACCTCAATTTACAAGATATTTCATCAGTAATCTCAGAGGCAGACAGGCTGAAACTAGCCAAACAGACAGACTGCCAAAAAAAAAGATATTTTGATTTAAATGATCCAAAGACCTTGGTTAAGTTGCATAGATAGACTTTCCCTGCAAAAGCAGCTGCCACAAAAATTCAACATTTGTTTCCCAATACCCATAAACCTTTATATATCAACATTGTTGCTTTGTGTTGTATTAGGGTTGAAACCAGCATCTTCTGAGAGTATCGGGGCTTGTTTTATTGTCACTTTTTAACACCTTGAGGTCTACTGATGGATCTTTAGTCTTGCCAAAGTGTGTCATGCCTCTAAAAAGAGAAGGCAGAGAATCACTAGTTAAGGGGCGGGAAAATATGGAAATCTTACGGATGCAAGCTGTCAACCACTATATAGTATGGAGACTGTTACTCAGAAAAGGTAAACAAAGGGAAAATTACATGGGACTCTGAATTCTAATTGAGAAAGATTTCCTTTTGATGTAACTTGGGAGATCTGAGAAGTGCTTTTTTGAGCTAATTACAGAGTCATGGCAGAGATCTAATTAGAGTGATGCTAATGAGCCTTGTTTATCCTTATCTGATGTCAAAATGAAATTGGTTGAAATCCAAATAAAGGTGCCGGCAGTAGCATCTCACCAAGTGGGAAAAGAAATGTCAGCAATTTTATTGTTTTCCAGTGATGGAATTGTGTCGTTAGTGTTTCACTTTATACAATCTGAATGAAGAGATCTCACATAGGGTGCCTTTCAGAGATGCTTCTGTCCTTTGATGATGTTGCAATAGAAAAACTACATTTAAGTAGGTACTTTTCCCACCTAAATTTTCACCTTATTTATTTGAAAGCCCTTACCTTATTTCAATAATAAACTAGCAATGCAACGCATTCAGTGTATCTCATTTGCATTAACTTCCTTGCATCAAGCATTGGTCCATTTAAAAAATAATAAGGCAAGCCACTTAGCTGATCTTTTTGTTCTCTGTCTCTTTGCCTCTTTGTACTTCTGTATGTCCATGTGTGTGTGTCTGTGTGTGTCTATGCATGTATGTGATTGTAGCTTAGTTTTGGAGGGTCTGATTAAAATGCCCTCAGCAATCTGGAAGATGACTTCTGTGGGTCCTCAAGAGGCCCACAGATCAGGCAGAACACCAGCTCCCGCTCCAGCCCCAGTCAATTTGAACATGACTTCAAAAAGAAAGTTTATATTCTCAATGACCTTGAGCAAACACGTGCAGACGTCCTGTATAATGAAGGCCAAGCTTTTCATTAAGAAAGAAAAATACTGAATATTGAAAAAATTCAACTTTCGACTGAGGCTTTCCAACTAAGGACATTGCAACATTTAACATTTGATTCAGAGTGTTCCTAGCTAAAAGGGAAGCAAAGCAAATGTATCCATGAATATATCCAGTGAAGAAAGTGTGTGCCCTTTTAATAAGTACTGTAGGTGCACAAATCCACTACAAACTTAAAGCAAAGTTCCCACAAGCATAATTAGTGCCCTCAATGCTCAAAGGCGACCTAAAACCAATTGAGTAGTAGTTATTCATAGGTTTGTGTTTGCCTCCATCAAGCATAGATGGGTGGCAAATAAACATAAAACAAATAAATAGAAATGTTCACTTGCAATAACATGTCGAACAACAACAACTTCATAGACTAGTAATTCAACAAATTATCCAAACAAAAATGTACATCACAACAGACTACATACACTGGCAAAGAGTTACTAAACATGGCAGCTGCTAAAAACAAAATCCAGTCAATCTCGTCAATAACAACCACAGTATTTAAGCAACACTGGTTTCACAGCATCAAAAAAGTTTAAGTTTTTAACAGAGATCATTAAAACTGCAGTACTGCCATTCAGAGACAGTCTGTATCTACACACAAAGACACATGCCACAGAACCACTGAAAGACAGAAGGTGAAACTCAAGCTTCAGTCAACACATACATCAACATCCTGACAACATGTCTAAAGTGTCTTTGACCGATTTAAAGCTAAAGAGCATCAGGTAAAAATATTCCACACATCTTGAGTGTCCTGAGATTGGACAGACGACTTTCCTTATTTTGCACCTTAGACCTAGAATCTCTTCCAGAAATTTGATAATTTATGCCGTGAGATGTTTTTAAGTAAATATATCATACATTAAAACCGAGACACAATGATATTCTTGAAATTGCTGTTTTACAGTGTTTTATATGGTTCAGTTAGTCTCATGCTGGGGATCCCTTGAAAGCATGATGAATATATCAATGAATTCACCTGGTTAGTAAGTAGTAGTAACACATTGGGCATCATCACAACAAATACAGATGTGTTGCAAATGAGTGGTGCTTTGTAAGAGCGTTAAATGGATCGGATCATTGAGTGGTCCTTATTGACTCGCTCAGTAGAGGATGTTATTCTTGAAGAAGCTTAATGTGTTGCAGCCATTAAGGGTGTGACAGTGACTCCATTGTGTGCTCATCCATAAAAAAAGAATGGTTTCGGGCAGATTCTGCTAGAGACAAAGTAAACTGCATCATGAAAAAGGTCTTTTGCCAACTACATGTGGGAAAAAAAAAAAAAAAAATGCAGTCTTGCAGTATCCCTCATTCTTTGACACAGCATATTCCAAAACTAAGTTAAAATGCTGCTTGAGTAAAGATTTATTCAGAGTTTATGTTTTAAAAAGTTCTCTTAAGGAAGCATTGGACTTTCTCTGTGAAGATAACCTCCCAACCCTGGCTGGTATAAAGAAGTAGAATGTTTTATGGTTTACATAGAGCTGAAGAGTTGAAAATTCTTGCGATCTTCATGTTGGAGTAAGATGTGATCTGCAGTGATTTATACAACCGTTCCTCATGGGCCTCAATAAATCAGGACATCTAATTTGTAAAGGAGTGAAATACGTACAGTACACTCAGCCATTTTCTGTAACACAGCCATGTGGCTACTATGGCTATAAAGAGATTACAATGACATCCTTTACACTTTGGTGACAGCTAACCCGGACACAGCCTTGATGCTCCTCTAAGAAGGTGTCAATGTCGACACACAAAATACTTTATGAAGGTGAAAACACTATTTGACACCTATAGAAAAAAAAAAAGAGATTCATTTCAAGAGGACGGTGTGAGCTTACTAGCATGCTGAATGGTGGTTTGCATACAAGGTTTTGGGGAAACCAAGGCAACGGCTGCGCTCATATATCACAGTCAGGGATTACCGGCAATAAACATTCATCTTCTTACCCTCTTAAAGCGATATTTTAAAGTCAATGGATTAGGGCAGAGCATGCTTGTAATCACTAGTAGGAGATAAAAACAGTCACATCTTCAAATGCCTCCAATTAGAGGAGATATACTACCTGTCAGGCATTTAGCTTTGCTTATCATATCATTTATATTCAAGAGTTAAGGAATTCAAATGATGGGGTTGTTTCATTAAAGTATATGGTGCGACTTTAATAAAACCTGTCCCCATCCCTGGACAGCTTTTTAGCTGAGCAGAAATTTGAACATGTAATGTAAGGAATTAAACAAGGTGATCGATCTGTGCATAATTCTCCAAAACATAGTGTGCATCTTCTTGTATACAGCCTGACAAAGAAAAACAAGAGCTGCTGTTGCATAATAAATACATGTGGTTTATCATGTCTAAGTAGTTGATGAATATCACACTGAGATAAAACCCCCTCGTTATCAAGAAAAGCCCCTGTAGTGCAGTGATCACTCAAGGGATAGCATTTCTCCTTATTCCTAACAGTGTTGACTTAAAGGCTTTAAGAGATAACCAGCAATATCTAAAGCCCACATTTTCATTTTTCCTCTGATGTTATTCAAGTACACAGTGCGACATATAAAGAGCAGACTGACCTCCTAAATGTGATAAATCATAAGACTGTGGATTATCATATATTGACGGGTTTTGTTGAGATATCTCCGACAATTTTATTGTGCTACACAGACAAAGCTATGTTTGAAGCTTCAGATTATAGTGCATAATCTGATGGACATCTTTATCCCATCACAGCAAAATTCAAGACAGTTAGTGGAAATTAGTTATCAATTTAACTTTTTTGAGTTGGTTAGGTTGGTTGATTTCAATCATTTGTGTGTGTATGTGTGTGTTTTTTTTCTGGGAAAGACTGATTTCAGTTTATTTTCATGGTTGTTTGCATTTATGATAATAATAATAGTCCTACGTTTAACACACTGAGAAACATGCTGACTATAAGCACTCCAAATGGAAACTTGCGCATTTGTGCCACTTTCGATTTTCATCTGTGCTGCACATACAAAGCTTGTATTTTTCAAAGTGCACAGATATGTGAAGGGAGAAATTTCCCAAACAAATTCTTTGAACAGGTGGAGTACCAGTCCAGCAATAATGCCTGCATCTGGCATCTGTATGTAAAGCAAACTGCCAGAGTTTTTGGTACAGATGGAAGCAATGAGGTGTAAAAAGTATTTCTGCTGACAGCACAATTGTTTTCTGGCATGAGGGCAGTGATGGTGTAATGCTGCATGCAATAGATAAAATAAAATTAAGTACTATTTTCAAAATGTATTTTTAAGTCTATGTTTTTCTGTGTTTATGCTTTTAGGTGTTTAATTTTTAATCTTTTATTTATTTATTTAATATTTGATTATATTAGAGGTGTCAATGTCATATAGCGAAAAGCAAACAGATCATGGTAACAACATTTACATCTATGACAATGTACAGCTAATTCAAATAATGCATAGTCTTACATTGGGCTCTCTAGGAGGGTCGAAACAGGAACTGAAGTACTGTGTAAGTGTTTAATGATTTATATAGACTTTCTGACAAGCTGATCTGAAACACCCCACTACACTCCACACCTTTTTCCTTTTTCATTAGGGTGTTATAAGCTGAGCCTTAGAGCAGCAAGAAAAGTTTTAGTTATTTTTTTTTTTTTATTCATCATATTCATTTGTTTGTTTTGCAATGATATGCAATATCACTAATATGCAAATGTTAAGACCAGAAAACCACTAATTTAAGTCATTTTACAAAGTTCATAAGTCCCACACGACATTTAATGATATGGCACCAATAATCTTCCCTGTGTATGCACAGACACTTCATAAGCCAGCCAACATTACCTTGTTGCTAAAACTCTGTGAAAAGGAGAGTACCACTCTCAGGCAGACTCATATTGCTATGTGAGATTATGTTCAGTGAATTATTTGCAGAAGTTATTTCATTAGGTCTGCACCAAACAATAACTTTCATTTTATGTAATCTTATTTTTATTTCCTCTATTAATTGTTGAGTCATAATATAATGATTAAAAAAAAAAAATACAAAAACTTCCCATACCTAAAGTGATGCCCCTAAATTGCTTGTTTTCAGCCAACAGTCCAACACCCAAGGAAAAGTAGCAAAATCTTCACATATGAGAACCTGAAACCAGGAAACACTGACCTTTTTTCTTTAAAAATGATTACGAAAGTAGTCAGAATAGTTTTCTGTCAATCGACTATTGCATTAGTATGATAATCATTTCAGCTCTATCTTTTGTAATGAAAGGTTGCATTTATTTTTTTCCTGAACCCCATTTTCCTCTCCCGCACCTTGCCATATTTTTACATTGATGAATAGCACCCATTCGTTACTGTGGTAATGCAGTTGGAAGTATTGATTGTTTTGACTAGTGTTTAGTGTGATGCATTCAAGTGCTGGCAGGAAGGTCTTAAATCAGTCATGATGTAAGAGTCAGCCCATTCTGCATCCTGAATGTAAGAGATCCCCACCAGCACTTTACTGCAACAACACAGACAAACTTTAGAACTATGCTTTCAACTGCAGTAGCAAGTAACAAAAAATAAGTTGGCTAAATGTTCATGGTGATAGACGACCACTAAGTCACACCAGTTAGCATCAAACAAGTTGATACTATGCTCGAGGCTTAAAAAACACATTAGTTTTAAACTGTAGAGTTTTTAAATATGAGTTGAGATTGACTCAGACTACAAATGCAACACAGCATCACAATCTATTCAATGTCCATTCATTACTCACTCTAAGAAAACACAAATCCTCAGGCAGTTTGCAGCGTCCTGCATACACCATTCCAGTCTTAATGTGCTCAGTTATGAACAAACACATTAGTGGAATAGTAGATAGGCCATTCATATTTGATGTGCTGTCACTGGCTCTCTCCTTGTTCTGTCCTATCACTGTGGCCACTTCTCCCCTGAGAGATTGTTTTACGGGGCTGTGACAGCAAGGCGGCCAATAGGGCCATTAGAGGAGCAGTGAGGGGTCTGGAGGTTGGCCACCAGCTGCCTTGCCCACACTCTCAGCTGTTCCTGCAGGCCCTTCCACAGCAGGGGCTCTCAAGTGTTCCTAATATAATTGAAGCAAACCTCGGAGGCTAATGGACTTGAGATAACATTACAATTGTTAGAGGAACTCTGTAAAGGTAAACACTTCAGAGGTTCCACAGTTATATCACAGATGTTGTGACAACCAGTTACTGCTACAAAAGTTCATTTGAACATTGACTTTGTACAATTATACTTGATAAGGAAAACACTAAAATGCAAGAAAAAAACTGCTGAAAAAGATTGTTATATGGGTGTATATAGTTCAAAGCTGTGATGCTGTGGATAAATGTTACACTAGCAATATATCCTAAAGTGAGTTTTAGTAATGAAGTATGATTATTTGCATTAAATACACTTCCAAATTATGATAGTATGCATCCAAACTGTATTATATCCATGTGTTATTGCTGTTTACTAACTCAATCTGACTGCATCTATAAGGCCATCAAAGGGCAGCTCTCAGACAGTTCAGATGCTTCGAATCCAATTTAACAGGTATGCCTTAACAATCTAATCTAAAGATCTAAAAGTATCTGCTGACAGGATATTACATTTTTGCACTGAACAAGTTTTTTTTTTTTTTTTCCCCATCCCAGACACAAGCTTTTTGGACTTTTGGAACCCAGAGGGAAGGTTTATTTAGATCCAGGTTATAGTTGAGTTTGAAAAGGCAATACACAAGGAGGTATTCATTCATCACTGAAAGGTCCTTCGGCACTTTCCTATTAGAACCTGTCAGGTGGGTTGGACTCATTATTACATCATCATAATGGTGTCATCCTTGAACTTCATCACAGTAATTGCTGCAATTTGTCACATTGAGAGAGATATGCCTGTGGACAAGTATCTGTATGTATACAAGCCTCAAAAAACAGTAGCACAAAAGTATTTTTCAAAGTGACGCAAACTCTTCATTAGTATATTCACATATATTTTGGGCCACGTGGGCAGCAGAACCAGGGCAACAAACCAGGTCTAACACAGAATAATAAAGAATCACCTTATTTAGTATTGATAACAAAAAAAAAATAAAATCCTATTTACACCTCTAGCAGTTTCAGAACAACATTGTTATTCATTTGTAAATGTGTTTTTGGCCTCCTGGTGGATGCAAATCCAATATTAACTCCTCTTTCAGCTCGGTTTTAGTCTCAATTTCCTGAGGGAGCTACTGTATCAGGATCACCATCTAAGCTGCTAACTTTTTCTCACTGCTGCCTGGTTCTGGGCAGGTAGCATGAAGCAGCTTTATTGAGCCTTTTTGCTAAAAAGTGCAATTTGCTGCTGAAAACAAAGCATGGAAAAAAAACAGTAAAGTTGCTTACGGTTTTCAATTATAATAATTAATATTAATAAACTAATTGGAAAGAATTTGTAAATGTTAGTGGATGAATTTGTGCAAATTTCTTGTGGAGTTCCAGATGGGTCTGTTCTCTGACCCATTTTGTTTATCATGTAGCTTAGTGACTTTGTCACTCATCTTCATGCAAGTTCCCATTACTTTTAGCTGATGACACTAGTTTGTTTCTATCACATGAACATTTTTTTTAACACTTCTGAATCTAATTCTGAATCAGATAAATTCTAAATGGTTAAAAGTGAACAAAATTTATTTAAACATTAAAAATTTAACTTTGATATTTACAACAAAAGTTTGTGTAAATCTACTTATTGTGTTTTCATTAGAAATAATTCCATCCCTCAGGTGTCATCAGAAAGACTTTTGATGTTTTACTCGATTAATAATTACGTTGGCTGTTACTTACTCCACCAACCTTACTGGAGTGTTCTCTCCCAATATGAATTATATTTTACATGTTTTTGTATCAACAAATGTGTGTAGCAACCTGATTTGATTTGTCAAATTCATTAATCCACACATATAATACAAGATCCGTACATCATTTATATATTCCACAACTTAGAACAGCTCTTTGGAAACAATCATCAGATTCAGGGAAGCACAGCTGTGGAACAAATACCATCATATTGCATTATTTGGTGTGCCAGACTACTTGGGTTTTGCATCTTGTAGCCTCATTTATCCTGGTATGTTTTGAGACAATTACAGAGTAAGCTTGTTATTAGCATTTGACTCATGTAACATATAATATGACATGTTTAATATTTCAGTTTTTTTTTCAATTTATGCTGTGCTAATGTGTCTCACTTAACGGATAAGTTGTGATTTTAGATGTTATCTTTTTTTTCTTTTTTTTTTTGGTGAAGGCTCCTCATCAACCCTCTTGGGGTTTTTTTAATCTCACCAGCATGGCCCTTTTTTAAATTCCTTTTTTAATCCTTTTTATATTCCTGTTTTTAGTATAATGTATTAAGTATCATTTATTTTTTTATAAGTTGTGCAAATAAATGAGCTAAACTAAAAACAAAAAAAAAATTAGCTGACAGTTGCACCCCTGAGCCGAGAGGCAGTTGGGTGATATCATCTGCAACATGTGCAACACCTTTCACATTAGACCCAGGCTTTTGATCTATTGTTAATATAAAAGTACTGATTAGTGCAGCTTTAAATTCCCTTTTGAGGAGCAGCATAAAATCTGGAAACAAATGTATTTATGAATTCCTGAATTTTTGTGTTACAATATAGTCATGGGTGAAACAGTACGTGTATGTAATAACAAATCAAAGTACTGAATGTCCACTTTGATAAGCAATGCTAACTTCTCATATTGAAGCTGTTCATATATTATTGGGGTCTGAAAGGAATATGAGGGATCTCCGATTATATTTAGTTGTTAAGGTTGGAATAGTCCTGTGGTCAGTGATCCTTATAGACTAACAGAGTAAATGGAGGAAGCAATAACTGTCACAAAGGGACCAATGTGCCTCTTTAAACAAATCTACAGTGACAGGATGCCTTCAAGTGCACAAAGGAAAAAACCAGGGTTAGATGCACTCAAAGAACCCATTTAGATATTACCCCCTGTCACCAAAACACTTTTGTGCTCTCAAAAAAGAATAAATAATAAATGTTGTTGGACATAGACAGATGGTAAGTCACCCCCCCTTAAAAGGCTGCACAGAATTAAATGCACACACCTAATACAGTTAATGCATTTCATCCTTCTCACTCAAAAAATGTGCCATTGTCATGTTTCCTAAAAAGAATAGTGTAAAGCCAGTGCATTAAGCAGGGTGCATTTGCAGAATGCATCAACCATTATAAAAAATACAAAAGACCTATTACAATGACAACTGATTAATGTTATTTTGTTTAGTCTGTGTGGGTTCGGCGTCTGTTTTGCCAGTTATGAGCGCATATTTTAAGGTAAAGATTTTTTTAAATATATTAATTTGACCTTTTCTACAAGCAGGGCCAGAATTACATTTAAGGTATACTTGAAATGGATATTATGAAAAGAAAAAAAACTCTTTATACTTATAGTTATCTGTGAAAAAGATCCAGTCTGCAGCACAGTGGCACAAACATTTTCCAGATGGGAAAGTTCCACCATGCTTGGGCACATTGATGTAAGTTAATCTGACAGCAGGGACAAGCCCAACTGGAGGCGTGTGTTTAAACTTGCCATTACGCCACAGAGAGGATCATTTGAAGGGTGTTAGGTTGTCCATTGTGTATTGCCCACGCCCAAAGCTGTAACCACTGGTCTTATTTGGAGCACAGAAGACAAACGTGTACAGTAAGGACAGTAAGGTATATCTTTTGAACTAGTCCTAAGCCAAGTTAATACTTCTGAACCGAAATATGATTATAAAATAATTTTGAATGACATATATATAAATGTATATCATGCATTAGTCTTTGTCTATCTTAATAGCTCCAGAGCAAATAACCTGTACTTTTATTACAGTATCGTACTAGCTGTAACATGTCTAAGTATGAAGGAAAAACCAAGTGAGACAAAAGTTTAAATTGCTTCTCTATGAATTTTGAGATGTGTAGGTGAGGAGACAGGCAGCATAGCACCGACTGGCTTGGCTCACTCAAGCAGCCCATATTGTAAGCACGCCAGCACATTTAAAGCATTAGTCACATCACTGCTCTTGTGTCTGCCTGAGAGAGAACCGGCAGAGAAGAATGCAGCCGGCCCATTTCTTCTCTCTACCCCCTCGATCTCCCTCACTCACTATGACTCTCACCCTTTATAATAAGGTCAGTGGGGATGCAATCATACCAACATCCATTCAGAACAAAAAAAAGTAAGTACATGTTTGACTCTCAGGTAAATGGAAATTCCCACAGATCCCACAAGTCGCATGCATTGAAGAGCTCAACGGGGAGAGGAGAGGTCGATAATGAGGAGGATCCAGGGAGTCTGTGGGTGGTGAGCAGGGGTAGGGTTGAAAGGTGGGAGGATTTTGATGGCTTTGCGTTTTCAGTGCAGTAATAAAATCTGTTGTTTACGTGGCTAAGTATGTCAGTGACTGTCCTCTATCAAAAGGTTTCAATAAAACCTCAACTTTCATCCAAAAACAATTTATGAGAATTATTTTCTATTCTTGCCCCAAATAGAACCTATTTCATAGCAGCCTTCATTGCTCTCTGTGGTATATCATATTGCCTTTATCTTTTCTACTGACCAATCCCTATTTGTCTGTCAGTCATAGATTTTCAGATCATGTATGTTTAAGAATGAAAATGGTATTCTTAATTATTAATGCCGTTTGTATCATGTTTGTTTTGGCTCTTGTTTGAAGATGCAGGAAGTTGTGTTTGCGTGTGAGGTGCTGGACAAAAATTTTGGATTTGGTCAAGGTGAATATCCATAATAGTATGGTGAGTGTTCCTCCAAATGACAGTGGTGAAGAACTGCAAACATAGTAAAAACTGATGGAATAGAAAAATGAAGAACGTACTCAAAGAAAAGGTCACTTTCATACAGCCAACTTTGGCTTTGCCCTTATCGAAGCTAAATTTTAGGCCTATTATCCGTCACTGTTTCTAGCAATAGTAGCAATACAGTCATATGTGAAGTCAAGAGCATGCAATTCTCATGGATAAAATCCTCATTAAACACTTGTGACATCCAGAGCCAGAAGAGCAACAAACAATAGTGAGACTATGTCTGTTCAAGTTGATTGGAATGAATGGTTCAAACACAGCGGTTTAGTTCTCCGATTGTACTGCGCTGATGAACACAAGATCCAGAAAATAAACCGAGCACACTTAATTAAATCTTTCCTCTGTGGGAATTATCTCATGAAAACATTTGCGTTGAAGCGTTTAGACTTTCAACAGTCAAGAAATTGGCAGAAGGAAAGCTGCTTGTTCAGCAAATGCCTCGAGCAAAAGAACAGAACACAGCAAACAATAGAGGAGGACGAGGACCAAACGGCAAAGTGGGTATATGATTAACAGCTTGTCACCAGCTACATTCACACTGCAGCTCAAAGTTTTCCAAACCCCCACCCCCTGCACATCACATGACTCACTCTGATGTTTTCTGGTTAATGTGAACAGTGGATAAAGCCCAGGACAGGTACCCCTTATAAATATCAAAATCCAAATTTCAGGATGTGTTTACAATAATGATTCCTGAACAGTCTGCCAGGTGGTACATGGAAAGACTTTGGAGTATCTCAGCTAAACAGAAACAATGATATAAGATAGTAAACTACTAGCTAGCGCTGAAACTAACAAATATTTTAATTATTGATTAATCTGCAGATTTTCAATAATTGTTTTGTCCATAAAATGATAGTAAAAAGTGAAAGATCCTTGTCATAATTTCCCACAGACTAAGGTCACGATGTCTTTTTTATCTGACCAATAGTTTACCTTCACATGTGACTAAGAAAACCATTAAATACTCATAAGAGAGGCTGGGGCAGCTTTAAAATGACTAAATTGATTGTATAGTGGTCAAAATAGCTGCTGATTAATTTTGACTTATCAGTTAATTTACTTATCATTTCATCTGTAATACCAGCTACAACAAGCCGACTCCACAGGACTGAATAGTAGAGAGGGAGAAATATATTGCTAAAAGTCCAGCTTCTGCCATTCCAGTTAGTAGATGTACAAATACAAATTTAACAAATAAAAAAAGCAACCAAAGACAATTTCACTGTAATAAAAAAAAAAAAAAAAAAACATTTCAACACATTAACACATCTGTTAAAATTAAGGGATCCTTAGCTCATCTCATAGGGGTATGGAGGTACTTCAAACACTGTTTTATAGCATAAAACCAAGGAATCCATTATATTTTTGGTTGAACATTTACAATAGAGACAATGACATACTGCAAAGATAAAGCAGTTAACAGCTGGAAGCATACCTCAATTTCACTAAAACCTGTGGCAATATAATGTATTTCAATCAGCATAAAACAAAGGACTAAAAAAAAAAACATATACATATAAAAATTGATATTAGCAAGACACAAGGCCTGCTCAAGAAAGCATTAAGGAAAGAATTGAAAAACACCTTCTTTGTCTGTCTGTCTTCAGTCCCCATGGTGATGTGCAAGAGCACTTAACCTGCCAGCAGGGTGCTCGGCAGGGTTTCCACCTGAACACAGGGCCTGTCACGAGAGGGAGGTCCATAGAGACTTAAAACAAAAGGCCATGGGCACGCAAGGCCAGGCACAATCTGTCCACCTCTGCACTTACACAAGTCGACAACAGTTGACAGGCAACGAGGGGGTTCATGTTCTTAAAGAGTGCTGAGCTACACAAGAGATATGCCGGTGGCACATATAAACATCTGACCACAGCACTGGCTGGTCTATGTGTTTGTCACACACGCTACTGTTATTGTGTGGCTTATAAGTGATGAAAATAGGGTAAAAGCTAGAGAGTCTTGAGAGTGGATATAAGAATTTTTATTGAGTCCCTTGTATGCATGCTAGAGGAATATGTGGTGAGGAAATCAGAGCCAAAGACAAAATGAAAAAAGTATTTTTTCCAAGATAAAAATACAAAGGGAAAGCCTGCATGCCTGAGGTGATGATACTAGCAGTGAGACCGTCCTAGAAATACTTTAATCTCAATATAAATGACTATTTTAATGAAAAGCAGGTAATTGTATTCTTTATATTTGAGCTTTGTTACAGATTTTACATGTTGGACAAGCTCTGACACCTGTTTCAAGTATAATAAAAGCAATTGCACCATACTTCATTACCAATCAACAAAGCAACAGACATGGAGCTATGGCACAATACTGTACATCACATTTTCCAAAATGACTTCTCGCAGGGGGGATGACAGGGATGACAATGTTGTAACGATGACCATCCTGGCCCTAGTAAGTGTTCCAACAAATCAAACCATTTACTAGGAAATCAATCAACATAATGCCAAAATGCTTAAGTGCCAGTATTTCTGAGGGGAAGGCAGAGATAGGCAACGTCAACTGTCCTGCCAAGACCGCAGTCGAGAAGGGGACTCTGGGGAGGCTTGACGAGGCTATTCAATCGCTGAGTCCGACAACTGACAATGAGGATCATGTCCAGAGGATAGAAATAGAAATTAGAACAAAGGAAATGAAGGCAGAGCACAGCAGGCTGTCTGTGGTTAACCATAAGCCAGGACTGTTATGATGGCCTCAGAAATTACAGCAATCTTATGATTCATTGTTTAGTGAAGGTTACAGATACAGTTCCTGGTACAGGGAACTGTGGCAGTATTAAGTCGACGCTGTTCCTAGTCACACTCTCTCTGTCTGAAGTGGTTGTAAATAGTTGTAAAATCCTTCTGTACCGCAGCTGCCATCAATATTGGGACTCACATACATGCATATTTTTCAGTATTGCCAATAGCTGTTGTAAATCTGTACAAATCACGTAAATTTCAAATTGACATCTCAAGCTTGAGTAAGAGAATTAATAGCCTCTACCTTGATGTAATTTCCCATAACCCACTGGGAGGGTTCCATCATCACAGAGACACGCAACAGAGCAATTTTCAAACTCTCTGAGCTGCATTTTAAATTCGGATGGAGATCAGAGTTTTTACCCAATAAGCTAGATGGAATTACAGGGAAATGTGTGTAAAATGACACAAACGGAATCTAAATACAAATATCTAAACATGTTTTGTCATACACATATCTCTGGTACAGCTCCCTCCTGTCCTGACCTTTGAGTTATGGAAGTCTAGAACTGACACAAAAATACTTTTTCTACCATGAAAGTATTGAGTAAAATAGCTAATTAGACATAAGATCCAACAAAAATATAGCATGACAAAGTTTCATATCATGGTGCAAAGTACTTTAACAATAATTCCGCTTTATGAAGTTGCTTTCTTAGCTTGAAAACATTGCTGTTTAAGCCTTTTGTAACACCTACTGTTAGCTCATTGTGCTATTCTCTTTTAAAAATTACAAATGAAAAGTACGCAGTGCCATAATTTAGTGCCATAATAATAAACTGGAGACCTATACTGAACTGTTATACTGGAGTTCAGTGTCAGTTTCATGCATCTTATGCTTTACATTTATTAGACAAAATATGCATATTCTATATTAAAGCCAATTAAAACAATTCTGAACGCATTTATGAGCTGATCCTAATGTTATGTTGGCCAATTTAAAAATGTTGATCTTTGCAAATACAATGGCTTTTATTAAAGACTGATTGGTATACTGTACATGTTTATTATTCTGATTGGAAAGTCCTTTTGTAAAAATAAAAATATTAGGATATAATTTTTGCCAGCCATATTGCTAAGATGACAATGACTGTTCTGTACTGATCTGGAAAAGAGCCATGGCCTTAAACATGCACACAGGCATTGTAGGCTCTGACAGGTTGTGTGATTGCTCTTATACCTTCCAGGGATGCTACAGTCTCTTAGCCCCAGAAAGCCCAGGAGGAGGATGAGGAGTTCCCAACGTGCACAGTTCTGTCAATGTTCCTATAAAGTAATTTTATTGAATTTGGAGGGAAAGAGCATAAATATCTCCTTTTGAAACGTGGCCAGGTGACTCAGCTCTCATAAATTCAAAATTTAATTTACAGCTCTTATGGCGTGCAGTAAATTTTCTCTGTGGACACTTCACTAGGCTCATTATGCAACGTAGAGGAGGTGAACTGAAAATAGAACTGCATGGTACTACTACTACTACTACTACTACTACTACTACTACTACTACAAGCCAAATGTTTCACTTACACTATCTGAAATACTGAAGACCATACTAATCATGTTTCATTTTGTTTCATTTAATGTTGAAATTATTACGAAAATAATTGTTTAGTCAACAAAAAACTGATAATCGATCAATCGTCAATTTTTAGAACAAAATTACCAAATATACTCTAATATAATCTTATAGAGAAGATATTAAATGATTTATGGAAAAATAGAAAATCACTGGCCAATATACTGATGTTGAAAATAATCACTAGTTGCAGTTCTACTTTGACTGTATTTACACTAGCTTGCACATGCACATTTTAGCCACTGGGTATAAATATTACTCAAATGAAGGCACAAGTAAAGCACGGTGGAAACGTAATGCAATTACCGCTCTTTGATTCAAATGGTTATAATTCGTACCTCCATGCAGATTTTGAAGGGTAGCATATGGGAGGGCTCTGTGCCCTAATAGGACGGAAGAGGCACACAAATCTTGGCCAAGCAACAAACAAAGGAGAGAAGGCTAGAGGGGTTGTAATTGTGCAGCCAAGTCTGATTCATCAACTTTTACAGTTCAAATAAAAGTGAGTGCAGCTTGCCAGCTTGATTATCAGATGGCTCTCACTGCATTAGAGAAGATGACATGCTACATTTTCTCTGATGTGTCTCTACTGCCTGAGAACTGCTGGTCTTTTGAAGATGGTGAGATACCAGGATTATAGTGCACTCTGTGTCACAGCTTGCAAATATATATTTACTATTAACCTGAGAGTGAGGCGCAATTCTCCACAGGTTCCTGATTTGACCTGAAGTGCTTTTAGTCTTTTATTTTAAGTGCTTCTAGTGTCTGAGTGTAACATGAATCTGTCTTTTAGGCTATCTGTGTAGAGAAAAACTATATCTCACTCCATGTGTTAAGATATGTATCATGGATTCAAAATTACATGTTTAAAATTTAAACTGATAATCCAAATGAGTCATTTTTATGTTTAAATACAACACATTTTGTATTTTTGTCGAACTTTGTATTCAATGGTATGTAAGATCTCAGAATGGCAGAAAAGCCAGTTAGCAACAATATTATATGTATAAATTCTAAGAAAACCACCAAACATTCACATTTAAGAGGCTGGAACCAATGAATCTTTGGTGAGAAAGGACAATCATCAAAATAATTGCAGGATACTTTTCTGCCACTTGAACTATTTGATTAAGTGACAAATCATTTTAGGTCTTAAATTGTTACGTGAAGAGGATGATGTACACACAGAGAAAGAAAGAGCACCACAGGTATTTTTTTTTTCCTCTGATTGTTTTGTTGTTTTGTTTTGTTTAACTACTCACTGATGGTAAATCTTTATAAGCTTTTACCTACTGAAAAAAAAAAAAAAACGTATTCCGATAGCAAGAATAAAATGTTGCTTAAAGGAAATTAGGTAAACATAAGCCTTTTTTTTTTTTTTTTAATCAGATGTTGTGACAGCTTTGCTGCAGCAGCAAAGCTGGCTTGTTGCAGTGACAGCACTTCGAGTAAAATATAAAAACATAAACATGACATTAGACCATTTCAAGATCCTTAAGCACATCAGTCGGTATGGATTACTGCTATATTGGCTATTGTGACTGAACATTAACTGGGCATATTGACTTGGTAAACGACTGTTTATAAGTGAGTAAAAAGGCCCAAGAGGCATTTAGAGCAATAAACTTGAGTGAAGGTATGAAGCTAAACAATGCACTCACGCACATTTACACACCAATGGTCGTCTCTTCTTTTAGTAAAGTGGTCTAAATATTTGTGCCTCTAGTTTTACAATATGTCTTTGCTTCATAAAAATGAACTTAGAAATTGTTCAAGTGCGTCTTAAGGACTGAAGGTTGAATAGAAGAGGATTCTTAGCACCTGCTCAGGGTACCATATTAAAGCTCTGCACTATGGGTTGTATTAGTGTCTCCACGGGCATCCACACCAAACACAGTGGGGACCTGAAAATCACAGGCCTGAAACCAATGCTTGTCCAGTGAAGGTCATGAAGCAGAGAGTATATCTGCTCCAAAAGCAGGCTTACTTGAATAGATGAATCACAAGTGGTCAGTACAAAGTTGTTTGCTAAGGTGAAACTTTTGTCATACAAGATAGAAAAACTACTGTCACGGATCAAGTTTCGGATAAGACTTTTACAAGAACAATAAAGAAAGAAAAGTTCTATATACAATGGGCACATGTATTATACCAGTATTGGAGAAAACATTTCTTTTCTATGGGAAAAAATTACACCTCTGTTACACCACTGGAATTTTTAAGAAATCAGTGAACCTACTCAAAATGTTCTTGTCATTCACCAAAATGAAGGAGTACTTTTTTGCCTACAGGACAGGATGATACATGCCAATGTGCATTGTGACGATGTGTCATCTGTAGTGGAGGTGGACAGGAAAAACTGTTCTGGACACTGGTTGAGCCAGTAGTCATGAGGGGGGCTAAAGAAGTACATAAATACACTGGCCCAAATATACTTTTTTCTGAAAATTACACTTCAAAAAATGTTATTATTATTATTATTATTATATTATATTCAAGTTCTGTAAATTTACATACTTACATTTCTTTACATGTTTTCTTTTGAATGTAGCCAAACTGGTTCTTGTGTTTTGAGTGAAGCCTTTTACTTTAAGACAGTGTTGTATTTTGGATTATCTCAGCCTTAATGTTGCAAGTGAGTTTTGTCATGTTCAGTTACATGTATGCAAGTGACATAGTTGGACCTGCATTAGGTTTCTGCTAGCTAAGTAACATACAATAGACAACATACAATATGTAATCCAATATCATTACTGCAAAACTATAATGAGTAACATTATCACTAACTGTACTAAAAAAACATGCTTGGATAAGCTACAAAGGAGTGATTTATGTTTTATTGGAGGTGGAGGCTGTTTCCACCAGCTCATACTTATTCTTTTGCAAATAGTGCATTGGAATTACAAACACCAATGGGTCAAAGTTTGTAATGTTCATTGGTTATTTAGTGCTTATTGTTGGTTTGATTTATATATTTCATGACATGCAAATGTGATAAATCTGTCCACATTGTTTTATTGATTTCAAGAGGTATGTAATCAAAAGAGGTGCTGAAAAGGTATTTAAAACCTCAATCAGTGACAATCCATAGACTGTCAATTAAAAGGATGATGATTAAGTAATTGTACTTAGCAGTTTCCCACTTGCTTACTCAAGCTTGTAAACATCATGTAAAAAGCCCCCATTACGTTTTATTTGTGCAAGGCAGATAATCCCATTATATCGGTATTAATGTGCTCCCTGTGAACCAAAATCATTTGACAATTGAGCAATAAATATTGCACTATGGTACACTAATTGAAGTCCAACCAACTCCACATGAGGCATACCAATCATGAAAAACTACATGAACAACAGCATGAACCATTCTTGCTCAGGCAGCGCAGGAGTACATGAGCCACTATATTGTCACCTTAATAATCGCAGGACAAGCACAACTGGAACCAACACACCAATAGTCCCCAATCTCGGCAGCTCATTAGAAAGAAGCCCAGTGGAGCTCGTTAGAGGATGAGGGGAGATGCAGTAAATAAGGTTAATTGGCCGATCTGTCAGACCCAGGAAGATGCTCGCGCTGACACGAAACCACCGGAACATGATTTCACCCTTTGCGCCCACACCCACCCCCTCTTGTTTGCGTTCATTATCATTTTGAAGCTGTGTGACACAATAGCTGTAGTGGTGGAGACTGTACCTAAGGTGTGTTGTGTTAAAACCACAGGTGATGGGGGATCAGCCTGAGAAATTAAACCTTTTGTGTTCTGCAAAGCAGTGTGTCACATTCACTTAAGTAATGCTTTGTTTAAAACAAATAGAAGATATATTTGTACTTTTGAACTGAGCGTTAAGCAGTAGCATTAAGCAGTACTCACTGTACCAACAATGTTACCAATATTAACAAAATTGGCATTGGTATTAATTTACCACTAAAAGACTGAAGCCATCATGACAAATCTATAATGTATAAGCCCTCTTACCTGCTTTAGAGCAGTCGTAGAACTCTAAAACAGTTCAGTGGGCAAGAGCACTTGAAAGAAATAGCCTCAGTGTTAATGAGACTGATACGACAATTACTTCCAAGGGTAACTCATTAGTTCTGAGTGAAAAGAGAGGACAGGATAGTGCTGGGCTGAATGGTTTTATATGCATGACATCAGCATGCCCTGCTTTCTTTCTTCTTCATGCTCTCATTTGTTTTTACATTCACTATTGTATGAGTAAGGTATTGTAATGGCTAATGGAGGCTATAGTCTTCAGTGTCCTCATAAGCCATCAAGATTTTTGGCTGCTCCTGTTAATGACAAAAGACATTTAATTAAAGGTCTTGTCTTGTGGGAAATGTATCTATTATCACATTTACTGAACCAATCACAGCCATGGAGGAGAAAAAGGAATTCTAAAAGGCTGCTGCGGCTCATATGTCTTGATTAGCTTAATATTGCTACACCAAGATGGTGATTGCAGAAAAAAACTCTGAGAAAATCATTATGGATTGCTCTTGAAATCAAAAGGAAAGAAAATACTTCACTTATCTGATACTGAACAGATTCGGCAAAGACTGCAATAACAGTAGCCCATGCTTATTTATTTTTTTATATAGTACCTAGGGGTGGGCAGTATATCATGGACAATCTTACTTTGGCATATGATTTACTTTTCAGATGAATTGTACAGATTTTGTCATTAAAAGGTGCTTTAATTAATTAAAAAAAGTTAAATCTATGCTTACCAGCCCACTGTCAACTGGTAAACAGCTAGCCCACTAACTGTAGCTGGCCAACAGCCATCCTTTGTTTTGCTCTGCAACCTCTGCAAGCTTGGCATAGTCCCACTTTTACCAGTTCTCCATCTGAGAGGAACAAGAACCACCGTCACCTGTTGCAGTCCAAGACGGTGGAGTAACAGCGTGTCCACAGGACACGAAAGCTGCCTGCAGACAGCGAAACACAAGGTGGGACAAGCCGGGGCTAGCTGGTTAGCAGCAACTCAACTTTCAAATTAAAATACTTACATATAGCACCCCATAAATAAACATCAGAGCTGTTCAAACGAATACTTCACATGAACTAAGCAAGTGTGATTGGTTGCAACACAACCTTTAAATGGAATACAGCATTGTAGGTGAAGAATAGCAGTGCGACAAAAAAAAAAAAAAGTGTCACAGTGGAAAGATACGAACCAGAACTTCTGGTCATGACTTTCAGTAAAAAACCATAGTGGAAATAGGAGGATTTCTTAGTTGGGCCTGTGAGTTGAAGTGACAGGGTTTGTGTCCAGGAAATCATATGCACAACTAGTCATGTTATCTAGAGTTCAACTAGATCTGTCGGGAGACTTGTGATTCAAATTTTGGATTGTGATTCTACGCTAAAGGGATTGTGATATGATCTTTTGGCAAGATCACTCATCTCTAATAGTAACAGGAACTTTAGCACCTGGAACCCAAAACTGACTTATTTCTCATTATAAATCTATCCTGTGCCCTCACATCCACTGCAGTTACATTGGAATATGCTCTCAGCTTTGACTGGCTAAAGAAAGGAAAACAAACACATTAAGCTGAAGGAAATATTGTATATTTTAAGCAATTATTTTTCCTTTTTTTGTGAGAACAAAACTGCTCCACTGAAGATATTTTGTGTCCTTCAGCAACACTTTGTGTTCCAACCAGCTCACACTCAAAGCCAGAGAAAGAAGAAAACTTGATGGTTTGGTTTCCCCCCATAATTGCTTACAGTACATGCATACCGGTGCAAGTGGAGGACAACCAAAAATTCTCAGAGCTTATACTGAATAAAAGCAACTTACAAGTACAATTTGGATTTGATTTTTCACAGAAAAAAAAACAAAAAATGTAAGCATCCCTTTAAGCCTCCTTCTCCTCCTCTACCTACCGAATTTCAGGTTTGGGGTGTTTTTTCCTGAACACTGGGTCATTTTCATTGTTGACAGTAATCTGTTGCACTGCTATAGACACACTATAAAGTGAGCTATGTTAATTGTTTTATCATATTTATATTCCCCTGAAAGCTAAGATCCTGAATATTACAGGGAACTCTGAACTGTTTCATTAAATGAGCACTATACAGTAAGTAACCATGGCCTTGATATGATAATCATATTGTAATATATTCTCAGATATAAGCTCACAAATCATATATTGGAACAAAGCAAGAATCCTCATTTTGAAATCCTTGTTGATGTAGGGATGTGTACTGTGTCTGCACCATGTGTACATTGGAAACTTTTCATGCTGCATCTTATTCACATACAAAGCCAAAATGTGTGCTCTGTTTCCTGTAAAGATGATTAAAAATCATGGCAAAGCTAAATTATTAAAAAAAAATTGAAACATTACATTTTCTGAATTTTAACATGGGCTTCAAGCCATGCTCTTGATTCTTGTAGAATAATTAAAACAGGTAGATATTGGTACAGTAATTTTACTTTCTATGAGTATGGAGCTAGCAGACCTTTCCCCATTAGCTGATCTGCCTTTGATGTTAATTCATACTGCTGGATCTCCTTGTCTCCTCTGAGCCAAAGTAATGGATTTTGAACTAACGATCAAAGAGCCCTCAAGAGTTCTTTCTTTTGCCTTCTAGCGTGTAATCCTTCTGCATTTAAGCAGTACATGTTGAACAAACTGCTTGGTCGAATTATAAACTCTGTGCTTTTGTTTCGACCTCCAGAAACTTTAAACTTAGGACAAATATCGTTCTTAGATCAAGTGACAGAGGGCTAATAGAATAGGCTACTGTTGATTTAACGTCATAAAAGATATTGTGTGAATTCAAGAAGGATGCATGTTGTAGAAAACACAAGATGACACGACCATATTGAATAAAAACAGTCTTTCCACTTCAGTAGACACCTTCATCAGATGTCTTATTGTGTTATGAAGTATGCATCCACAAGCAGATAAGTATACTTTGACTTGTCACGTTTTCAAGACACTGACTCCTGAAAATGAATCTAACTGATGAAACCCAATTAAAACGAGTGTGATTCACAGGTCAAAGAAGGTTTAAGCTGCGTAGTTAATTTGTCACCACAGCATGTACAGCAATTCATAATAAATGCATTCACTTCCTATAGGACCTTAATGTTTTAATACCTCCCATTATGTTGAATAGAAATAATGAACCTAGCTAAATGTCCCTCGTTCCAGATCCCAATCTAAATCATTTTTTAATCAAGTGAGTGCCCTCTCTAATAAACACTTGCTGGGAAGTGGTAGACTGTGTGTGACCCTTGGGTAGTGGTGTATCTGTCAATGCTTTTATTTATGCGGCCATCTGATGATCACGCACCAATAAATCCTGGGTTAAACTTTAGAGGCACTCACGTTATAAAGACTAAACTGTCACCTGACAGGGGATAGGAAGACTTTATGAGCAAGAGGAACAAAACCATATAAAATTGCATTTAATCACTAGTGGATCAAGAGGGATGCATCAATAGGGCTATTAAGGCTCCCCCAAAGCATGAACTGCAAGACTGATAATAAATCAATACTTTGCCATAACTTCACTATACTAAATACTTGGGTGTCTGAACTGTGCACATAATACTTTGAATGTTTGGCCTTTAGCGCTTAAAAAGGAAAAACAAGATATGCTGGCATTACTTGAGCAAATGTCATGAGTGTAGACAACTTGCAGCTAATATCAGGACAAGTTCCTTGGGAGCACAGACTTTAGTAAAACACTTAGATATAGCACTTTGCTGCGTGAGTAACTCGAAGGTGCTTGTATGAAGCTTATAATCCGAAATACCACATATGAATTATTAAAGTATTTGCTGAAATTCACAACTTGCTGCTGATACAGTCTTGGTATTGCAAAAGAAATAATCTCTGGTGTAATATATTCTCAAAATCAAGTTTTGATAAAGATATTACAGTTGTGTGTGAATATGTACATATTTTCATATTGTGAATATGCAATGCTGTGAATCACAAAAATAACACTTGTTAGCACTAACACAATGATAATCCAACACTGTGCTCTTTGCCTGTTTTGGCATGATTTGCCATTTAAAAGGTCACCATCAAAAGGTGTAAAAGGTCCTGGCTCAGTTAGACAGTTAGGATCAAATGTGTAAGATTTCTCCACATATGTAGGTGGATTTCACTCTCTCCTCCTCGGGGCTATTGTCTTTTCTTTTTTTTTTTTTTTTAACCCACATTAAATTTGACCAGCATTCTTGCATCGAACACCTCAACACCCACCCAGCAGATTACACAATACTGAATCTCAGTCAAGTATTTCGTTATATTTGGAAGGAATTTTTTAAAGAGCAGGTGTAAAGTGTTGAGTAGCAGGCAAGCAGAGAGAGAGAGAGAGAGAGAGGGTAAAAGCTATGAAGTGTGCAGAGGGAGAATCTTGCACAAACATCTGACAAAATGTTATTTGGATAAAATTCTGACAAGCAATGGAGCAACAGACTCGTGGTTTCCAACAGAACAGGGTAGGACATATTTGAAAGAAAGTTGTCTCAGCTCAGCAGAATGCTGTGGATATACAGTGTGTACTTTATGCTATGAAGTCCCACCCTCTAGATATTTCATTTCCTACATATTTTGTTATTATCAATAACAATCTTTATATATGTGTGAAGTTTTTTTTTTTTTTTTTTTTTTAGGTGCAAAGGTGTTCTAAGTTTAATTGTATGCTATTCAAATTAACTATATTCAGTTATTTAATCCCCGAATAATAAATCGTTGTATTCACACATACAATTATGTGCACAACAGACATGAGAAATTATTCGGTATCTATCTGACACTCATGCATCGACTGTTGCAAATTGTGTTCCGTATAGAGATACATGGAGCTTGGTAGCTGGAAGAAAGCATTGGCTCATTGCAGATCCTGCCACTGTTTTCCATTCAGCCTAAAATGGAACACCCTTGTGCTATTCATCATATGCTGCTCAATTATGAATGTCTGAAAACTTGAACGTGCTGCAGTAATATATTTGCAGGGGATAAGAGGAGAAAGAGCTATGCCCGGAAAGCCAGAGCAAGCCATGACGCTATTAGAATGCAGAATGGATTCTTCGGGAACCTGACTTTGAAATAAAACCCTTTCTCATCTCTAAAGTACAGTCGAATTCACAATAAATACAAATGACACACTCATCCACAGTATCTTATGTTATTGATTTAACAGTCTTAAAGAAGTATGCAAGCATACCATGAAATACTGCTTAGCCAGTAGGTGTGACTAATAATGCATTTAAAAGCTGATGCATTATGGTACGTGCCGCCCTCTGGTTAATTTTCTTTTTGATGCCTTAACATATGGCTAAATAATCAGGGCAGACTTATCATTCCAGTCATTGTCCTCATGCAGGCCCAACTAATAATAGTGAATCAGCCAGAGCCACTGGGGTTCCCAGACTTAATTACCCAAGCTCTCTTTGTCTAAAGAAGCTCAATAGAAGATCTAAAGCAGCCTTAGATGTGTCTGATCTGATCTTCTAACTGTGATGAGATTTCACTTCCTTTATGACTCTAATTACTGAAATTAGATCTCCAACAGAGAAGTCTACTGTATGGAACTGCAATAAGCAGTCTCTTTATCTCCGCAGCTGTAGCCAAGTCTCTTTGTTGTGGGTTACAAGCCTTCATTCCTTTGGAACACGCCCATTTTCTCAGACATAGAAAAAGTTGATCCTCATTTGTAAACACAACATGTCAAAAGATGAACCACAGTTGAGAAGTTTTCTTTTTTTGTTTTAAATTCTATTATTGCTATTCTTTTAGTGCATCCTTTTTGCTCCTCACTGGCTCATATTTGCCCTACTTTACAATAGAAATAATAAGAGGAAGGACTGGTACTTGGATGTGAATGGCTGTAGTAGTCCTTGACCTGAGGTAGCAAAACCTTGCCCAAAGCTCAATCATAGGGTCTCGTTATATAGTACATACATAATTAAAGCCCAAAAGCTCCTTCTTCAGAACAGGTTCGTCCTTGGACGTTTAATATTTTAATAAGGGTACTAAGATGGCCAATCAGTGGCTTGCTCCCTGCTGACTTACTTTGAAGAGTGATAGAATTTTTCCTTTCTACATTTCATTTAAAAAAAAAAAAAAAAAAAAAAAAAAAAAAAAAAAAGGTGTTTACTTTAACATTTCAGCTGTTTATCAGCCACTAATTTGAGTTGTGATAATACTCTGAGGTTTACCAATTAAAAAGTCACACTCTTTGGTGACATGAGATGAGAAAACATACAGTAACATACAGTATTTATTTTCTTTCTGTTTAAAAAGGTACATAATTTTCAGCCCTGGGGAACATATTAGAGTTCAACAAGTATACACTGAAAATGTATACTCATGTCTATTGTTTCACTTGTGGTTGTAGTCAAATATTAGTGTTGGAGCAAGTCTAGAATGAATCTTAGGAACCAACCAGCAGTGTGAAAAAGTTCTTTACCCAGCTCATTTTGCTCAAGCCGAACCAAGAGGTAAGTCTAATTTATTAGAAATTCAAATGAAATTTACCACAGGCATTTGAGAAAACAGCTACCAGCTTTGCCATCAGCCAACACTATAATTTGTCAAACACATTTGGCAAAGCCAGCAGGGAGATTTTTGTTGTCTTTGAGGACGGGCCCTAATTACAATGACTCCTGCACTGCAAAATGGCACATGGATAACGAAGCAGCACACTGAGAATAGCAAATAGTGGCCTGCCTGCAAAATACATCCAGTTAAATTCTGGAGGTCTTATTCTTAAATGCATCCTGAGCATTTAGAGCTCACCTTAAATGGTGATCCATCTTTAAAAAGATTTAACTTTTTTCCAAAATCAGGCTGAAAAACAATTTCATTATTTGATAATTGATTAAATGCTGCTTTCAACAGTCCACAGATTTCTCCAAGCTGCTATACAGAGTCATTATTCACAGACACACTTGATTCAGCTGTAGTAATGCTTGGATGGGAGTCGGTAAAATACACTCCACATAGCTTTAATTCTACAATTTAAAAGGCATGCTTGGAAAAGGTATGTTCTGAGAAGTTTACTCTAACTCTAGATGGTTTACTTCTTTAGTTTGATTACTTTTGGCAGGTAAACAATGGAGGTGAAATAGAGGTGAAAGTATATACAGAAACTGTGAATCGTGTTCCTTTTCAAGATAATGCATGGTTTTGTGAGCAAAGACAGCAGGTTGCCTTAATGACCCCATGATGTAATGACAGGCAATATCAGTTATAGAATTAAGTAAACCAACATTTAAGTTTTTTCTTAGAGTTGTATACATAGTGAAATGGAAATATTATCAAAGAATCTGGTCTGAGGAGCCTAGTGAGGAAAGAGCAAATATACATATGTACACCAACATTATCTAAATCAATCATGCGGATTTTCAACTCCGGTCTTCTGGGGACAATGGATTGTTTTCTTTTTTTTATGCTTTGTTAGGAGAGAAAACCAAATAAAATGTATTTATTTATATTTACAATTGATTTATTTATTTATCTATTTACAGCTATATGCCATAACATATTTGAAATAAAAATGTGTCATTGATGCATGTTTACCACAGCTGACTTACTCTCCTGGATACCAATAATGTTTTCCACAGTAGAACAATTCTCAAAATTGATGGTATCAATACAAGACGACCTTTTTTTTTTTTTTTTTTTTTTTTTTTTTTTTTTATTTACTCTCAGATTGAGTCAACGCTATTTTCTCCTGAGCAAACACTGTAGGTATGAAATGAAAGTGTCCCTGCTGAAGAGGTATCAGGGGGAAGAACATGTCTCTTCCTCCAAATGGAGCCAAGCTATGCCTCAGTGCTGTGTCTTCCTTCAGCTCTCTTCGCCAGCATGACTTAACACCTGTGATCTCCATGACACCACCGTATCCCAGAGCTTTTGGCGGAAGCTGAGCACAGATTAATTTAAGTTGTTTGGGTTTTCCGTTGACATGTTCAAAGGATTAATGTCGTTAGTGGTCGACAGCCTCTCAAAGACAGATGAAACAACAATCATAATATATACAATCCCCACTGTAATTATCAGGACACATTCCTCGTATGTCCTAATTTTTCATTTAATTAAATACAATATGTTTTAATATTATATATCAAAAATATTAGCAAAACTGCCCATGCAATTTGTTGGAATGAAAAGATAAGGTTCCAAACCTCCAAGTAGACATTTATGGAGGATAAACCAAAATGTAAGTCTTTTGATTATGCGCTCACACCAACAGCAAGAGACAAAGTCACTGATTGCAATTTGCCTGAAATGAGCGCTGAGAGACATACAGCAAAATTCAGGGGGAAAGATGCACGGAGAATGGATGCAGCAATAACACAACAATAAAGCAACCTTTCAACAGAATTACAGAACAAAAACGGAAAGTCAGAGATGGAAAAGTTGAAGCAGGTATGACTTTCACTACCGAGCAAACTGTGTTGCTTTTCTCCAAGAGTGATTTTACACATCTGACTGTCATAAAGTCCATCCCCAACACTTAAGGTTGTGCCTAAAAGTCACGAAAAGCAAATACTTTTCTGGACAGACTAGTGGCTCTCCAAATATAACACATTTTATGTATTTTCCTATGTTAGATTAGCAGCTGCTTGTTTGTCATCAATATTCATTCATCATCAGAGTACAAAAGTATGTATTCAAACCGTGTGTACATTTTTGCCTTGACTTTACTCTCATACATACACAGTCAGACCTGGATGTAATTGCAAACTGCTGAATGGAATGTCTGTATGAATTGAAGCATTTCTTTTGAAATAATTAAAAAAATAAATGACATAAAAAAATAAATAAATTTAAATAATGGAACTACATCTTGCAATGGTTGTTGTTCACGCTTCTAACCAGCAATTATAAGTTTTGTGCTCTCAGAATTAATTAGAGGAAGAAAATCCACTGAGCTGCACTCCTGGCTTGTCAGGTTCAGATTTTGTCTGCAGCTTCCAAAGGCATCTGGCACAAGCTGACTCTCTTCATTTTTATTAGAAATCAACAAACCTGTCAACAATGTTTGATTTTAGTGCAATCCGTCATTAAGAACTAACAGAGATCAAAATACATGCATTGGAAAGTTTGTGAAATGTTTGTGAGATAATGAGCAATGAATAACAAAGAAATGCATAACCACCTTTTGATTTGCGCTCAGCCGAGAAAGAAGCAATCGTAAACACTGTAAGGCAGCCATCGTTCTCTGAAGCTGCGCCAGTACCGAGTATGCTATGTAACAAGCATCACTGTCTCATCTACCAACTGCAAGTAAACCATAAAGGAAAAACAGTAGGCAAAGTGACAGTTTGAGGAAAACCAAGCTTAGTGTTGCTATTTATACCCTCCCTGCATGCAAACATACAAACACCTTTATCAAAACACTGTATGACTAAAACAACCTGACTGAGTGATGCGGACTCATTTGATATTTTTAGTCCTCAGCACTCTTTGTTGTGTCAATACTCAAAAAAGAAAAAAAAAAAAAAACCCAGAGGGCATCCATCCAGCAAGTTGCAGGATGTAAAATCCAGTAAGCAGACAACCTTTGCTTTTAAGTTTATTGAATCTGTGACCCTGCAGCAAGCCTAAATGATGTTCACTACTACACAATTGTATTACTTGTCAGTAAATGTGGACAGTGTGACGCGTTTTTTCTTACTTCGTTTTCACTTTAATTATACGCAGTTGTTCACTTACCATGCTAAGTGCTCCAGTCCTTGATTACAAGTGGATTTTTTTCCTATGCAAGACATAGCAGAAAAATAGAAAAATATACAATTTGTTACATATTGCGATTAAAAAAAACTCTAAATAGGCATTCTTCTTACAAAAATGCCACAGATTTTTACTTTAGTCTCACAGCTAAACAGCCACATGTCACACCAGTCATTTGTCCATTGTAATCATGGTGTGCTTTCCATTGGGTTCAAACTTTATTGGAAGCACTCTGTGACTTCTGAGTGTCAGTAACACAACGGCCACAGATAATGCCCAGCCTTCTTAAACACTACCCTTCCCATATAACTTCACTTTGAAGTCCAGTCAAGGGATCAAGCAGAACATTTTAAGTAGTTAATCCCTCATTTTTAGGCAAATGCACAGTATCCACTTAATATTTACCGCTGAGAGGTTTCTAATTGTCCTGCTTACTAGTTCAAACTTAAAAGCGCTGTACGGATTTTTTTTTTCTTTTTTTTTTTTTTTTTTTTTTTCCATGTGACCCCTAGAGAGATATAGAAAATCTCTCTAGTGGTCACATGAAAATCGGTATGTTCAGTATGTTAGAAACTGAGGAAGGGGTGGAAAATGATTTCAAATGATATAATTAGACTAACTCTGAAAGGGAAAAATTGCATCTTGTTTTTTAGTTAATGCAAGGTCATGGTGAGTAAGTACCGTTGTGTAATTAAATTTGCTGTCCATAAAGTTTTTGAAGAAAATTATGTAAATAAGATTTTAATTATTGCCTATTCCAAGTGCTTGTCTAAAAAAGAACAGAATGCCTTCAACAACCCTCTGTGTTTTCCCCCAGCTGAATTTACTCCTATAAAATAGGAAAAACTTGAGGAAAATAAATAAATAAATAAATAAAAAAAGAAGAAATGAATGACTTCCTGTTCGTCACCATTGCAGAAACTTTTTCCCCCACATATTACGGTCGTGTCTTCTGAAAATAACTCTAAATCACTTTAACACCCAGTGGCTCACTAAACTGTGAAGACAACACCATTTTAATTTGTTCATTAGCACTCAGTCAATGCTTGTGTGAAAACACTTTTATAAAAAAAGAATTCCCATCTGGCAAGTGTTTAAAAATGAATTAGAATTTCATAGAACATAAAAGTAAATCATTACTATTTTCAGTATATTTGTATATAATGTAATGAATCTTAATATTCAGAGTAAACAAGTATGAGTTTGGCTTAATACTGGCCATCTTAACATGGAAATTGTGCATTTTGTTGCAGTTTTGTATTAATTGATCTGACATGTTTCGAGCACAGCCACAAAGTGATTTCAAGCAATGCCTGTGCTCAACTTTTTTTTTTTTCTTTATATGGCAGATGTGTGGGCAGATGCCGTGAATGCATTTATGGACCACACTCTCTGGTCAATTCGAGGTACATGGAAGCTACTCATGCCTGAAATTATACAGTTCAAGGGGCACTGATTGTGGCTACACACTAAGAAAGTCAAATATTGGCAAAGGCTGCCATCCCAGTTTAAGGGAATTACACATCTGGGGTAGGAATTAAAAGTTAAAACGGGAGATGCAAAGGCTCTGATGACTGGGACCTTGATCAAATATTGATTGTGCAGCACAGTAGGGAAGGTGAAACTGCTGAGATCCTAAATCTATACAATGGAATTTGCGAGACGTGGGCCTCCATTATTTAATTATCATTTCCTCGAGTGCGATCAGACCTCCGGTCAAAGCCCTGACAGCTCCCGTTGAAAAGAACCTGACAGTGGAAGCGTGGACTTTAATTTGCAACTTTTCGCTTTTCTTTCATTTCCGCATTACTGGTTCACCCTGAAAGCAGAGTCGATTCAATCCTTCTACAGTGGAGAACACAGCCCTATTCCAGCAGGAGTAATAGGCATTGGTATTGGGATTTATCACCAGAGACAGAGTGTAAGTGTGTAAGAAAATGCCTACTTCTGAAATGCTTAGGCAACCATTTAGGGGAATTCGGAATTCAAATCAGAGCACTTTATTGTTAGTGAAGGTCGATACACCTCATTATATTAGTGCTAGTCCATGTAGTGGCTTACATGTGTAAGTGCGACTTTTCCTTAACTTTCCAAAGAACTTTCCTACAACCCTAAGAATTTAATTCCTTTTATGTCAGACCTCTTTTTATATGTCAATGAAATATCAGCACTGTGATTATAAGTCTCATTTTTTTGTGTGTGTTTCTATGTGCATGGTTTGTTTGTGCCTGCATTGAGCTAAATACGAGGAAAACAACTGAGTCACAGCTGGGTCTCATATACAAATTTAAAATCTGTGGTTTTGGGAAGGAGCCTCAAACTTAGATTTACAAAACTGTCATAGCTTACCCAAATAGGAGTATTATGAAACATTACTGTCATGCTTTTTCAGCCACGCCTACAAACTCAGAGACTTATTTAGGGTAAACCAGCGATTACACTGCTTGCATGTTTTTACTCCACGACAGATGGGCAGCAAATGGGTCTGTTTTCCCTTTGATGACACTCAAGCAAAACAGGATTTATGTCTCCGCTCATCAGATCAGGAAAATATGTGGAAGAGAAAACCAATTGAGGTTTGGCTAACAAGGCTTAAGTGAGGCAGAAGCAGAGGCTCTCTTCAACACCCAGGTTGCAGCAAGAGCATACTGTAAACCAACTGTTCGACTTCAATTTCAATAAATTCATCACTTTTGTCTTTTTTTCCCTCATGTTTGCTTCTTTTAATGCTTGGCATGAATGAAAAATGAATGAAAATCCCCCCCATATAACATGTTTTGTATTCTCAATGTGTGTATGTATCTATGTATGCATGCATAAGTATGCCAGACAAATATATCAACAGAAGTAAGCCTTAAGCCCTGCTCTCACGAGATCATCATTATGTGGAGACCTCAGGTAATTAATGAACTATCAACAACCTCTGTGGTTTGTGAATTACAAAATCACATAATAAAAATTCACTAAAACCACCAGTGCCCTGGATACAACAATTATACATTTCTCACTTCATGGTTTAACATGACAAATTGTCACATTTGTTCTGCAAATATATTCAAAACTTTCCTTTCTTTCACTAGAATTTTTTATATCAGGAAAAACAAAACCAGCACAAAATAGGCCGTTCAGTGAAAAAAAAATGTTTTACATAGCAATAACTTAGTTAGCATGCACTTATCATTATCCATAAAATTACTTTTTTACCTAAAGACATGTAAGGTTCAAAACAGATTTGAAAAAGGAGAATCTCCAGAATTATTGTTACATAATTGTCAAGACCCTTGGTTAGTAGTATAAAAATTATTTTCACGAATGTTGCAGAAAGCAAAGAACATGAAAAACATATGGCATCGGAATAATAAAAAAATATGTTATTAATGGGGATTTCACGACTGACGAAGGCAGTGTAGTAATCCTACAAATATTCTCATCTGACATCGAAGAGAAGAAGCAACAGCTCCGCCATGAGTTGTGAAAAACTTCTGTCAAGATTGGTGCATGGAGATATTTTGTATTTAACACAGATCATCAGGGTAAAGTTATGGAAGACTTAAAGCAAGTATACAAATAGTGCCTCAGAGCATTTCAAATGAAAGAAGAAAACACCTCAGACTTATCTAAGCAGCTGAGAGACAGGCATCTGGATCAGTTTCAGTTGTTGACTTTATATCAACATTGCCAAAATGTTCATGTCCTGAAATGTTTCCGTTATTGTTGGTGAATTGTGACAGCTGGCAGCTGTTGTAGCAACGCTCCATACACAAAATTCACAAAGGTAACATTAGTTTGCTTAACTTAACAGAGCGACAGCTCATAACGTGAGACGAGCGTGCTTAACATTTGTAGTTAAAATTAGTAAAATTAATATTCACACCATGCGTCTGTCACCTTGTTAGTCTATTTAAACTGCTGTTTACACACTGACTATATGGAGGTGCGTGCAGTTGTTTTAGCACATTATGTGTGCAGCGGAACCTCCGTTTTGTTGCTGTGGTATAGAACTTGGTATTGCGAATTGTAGAATTTCTTTAGTATTTGTAGCAACAATCAAATGTTTGGTATCCTGACATCCCTAGTTATTATCACATAAACACTCTACACATAAGGATTTAATATCTATTCTGTGGGAATAGAATTTAGTGCCCAATACGTTGCAGGAAAAAGTCAGCCAACACTTTTTTTCCCTTGTTTGTGGTGGATGAAATCTTAGGGGTCAACTTGTCAATCAAAACAAAGGTCAGGGTGAGGCCAATAAAACAATAAACAACAATGATGTCTAGAGGCCTTTGAATGGAACCGTCAATCTAAACACAGACTAGAAGATGCAATGCAATAATTTACTGTCATCAAGTTTCAAACTTTTCTATCCTAGCAAGATCCTTGCATTGTGGGAAATGTTTCAAAAGGTTTGTCGCTGCCATCATTAGTTCTCCAGTAATACAAACTTGAAACCAGCTGCCAGTCCAATTTCAATAGGATGGAAAAAGTAATATGTAACTCTCACAGGACTTCTGAATTGTCTTCAAAGAGAAAGAAGTTACCGCTGGCGCACAACACTTATTACAGCTTATGAAATATCCTTACCCAAAAGGCTAAGATGTCAATCCTGCCCTTCCTGTGAACTGAGCCCTGAAAGAGTAAATGCATGAAACAGATAAATAAGTAAACACACACTCAGCTTTATATTCTCCATCTGTATACACCCACCTCCTTTTATATTGTTGGGACTAGCTTCAAAAAAGGTGAAAAGATAAACCCTTCCAGACTTCAAAAGTGCATTTGATATCCCTAGCTGGACATTTGGTGCATAAATAATAGATTGTGTGATTTTATTATTTAAAAATGAAAGGATGTCTTTTCTTCAAGGACTGCTTCCATTTCATCACCTTTATGTGCAAGCAGGCCGAACACCAAGAAGGCAACATGGAGTGTAATAAAGGGGAAACTGTCAAAACAGCACAATCTGGCCGCCTTAATTTTTTTTTCTTTTTAAAAGCCCTACTTTGCTATATGCTATGTGAGACATAATGCATTCGTTCCCCACTGCTATGAAAGAGGGAAGTGATCAAAGGGTAGTAATGGCTTTCTCTGCACATATGTAAAAAGATGGCCCACAGTTCACTTATGTTAACTATTATATTTTCTATAGTAAAAAGCCCCTAGCAACTTTGATCAACAATTTGTTTTTATGTCATTATTACAACTCTGTGTCCATCTTTGTGATGTGCCTCTTCAGAAAAACAACCACATTCAACATGCTGTATTCCACTGAGAAAACAAGCTATTCCTTACAGGTAACTTTTAACTGATGAGTGGCCATCGGTAGAACACTGTATTGTATGAGTACTGGACCACCCGAGTAGGAAATGAGTCTAACATTATACAAAACTTGAAAAAGACCATACATACAATGAAAATCTGTGCTGAAGCAATACAGCCTTTTGAATATTTACAGGCCTTATGTATTAAATCTATTGTAAAAAGGAGCTACCATTTTGGTTGAGTTTACATTACAGATTGTGCCTAACATGTTTGTTGAGGCTGTGTGGTTCTGTTTGGCCTACAGCCAAAGAAAATGCTATTAGTCTGGAGGATTTTTACATTCTGATGCGTGAATGATGTCCAAAGGCAACTTCTTAATTTTCTTAACTCTTAGCCCCTTGAATTTTGTATGTTATCAGATTATTTGGTCCCTCTTTTTGCCCGAGGAAAGTGTAGATTGCCAGGTTTGCACTTTCCACTCAAAAGCACAAAAATTAACCTGGTGTATTTTTCTCTCTGCCTCTCTGATCTGGACAATGCAATCAGCCAAGAAAAAGTCACCACAAGTCACCATACAACCTAATTCTGAAGTACAGTTTCCACTCCTAGTGGAGCGAAACGAGTTAAAAAAGAAGTGCTCTGAAGTTCAGACAAAGGGTCTGGGAACAGTTTTCCTCCATTAGAGCAGAACAGAAAAAAAGTGTGTGTGGGTTGTGCTTGAACACATGCCTGGAGTTTGAAATTGCCTATTTTCAGACATCATTATCATGAAACCAATCAATTGCTGCCGTAAATTTGCATTTGTTTCATGTTGTTGTTGTCTTTTTAAACAGTGCTGGGTGTAATTACACTTTAATGTTATTATGACAAACTAAAACCATCAAAACTCACTTTTTTAGTTCTCTCTCCCCCGACTCTCAAGTCTGGCTCTTGATTTTGTCATAATACGCCTGCTCACTGCATTTAGGTAGGGAAAACTGAATACATACATACTTAGTGGCATTCAAGGTATGCTGTAGCACATTTTGTGGTGTTACTGTGGAAATACATTAACAAAAAAAAAATTGTCTGAAACAACGGTTCAATTAATCACAATGAAATCAACCGATTGATTATCACTTCATCATTTAGCCTATTTTTCTATTTAAATCAAGTGAGAAAAATCCAAGTTCTTTTCGACATTTTATAGAGAAAATGATTATTTGATTAAGCAAAGAAATAATCAGAAGAAGAATGGATGATAATATCATTAATTGCAATGGTAATTCTTATTCATGTCAATATTTGGAAGTTCAAATATATCAAACAAAAATGTTTTGTTGTTGCCAAATACAAAGGTCATTAACACTCCATATTACAATTCTTCACTCGTGACACCACTTATTTCCTCTTCTTAAATTTGTTCCCTGACTTGAGTTCCTCCCTGAACCTTGAACACTGTTGAGCTGACACATTCTGGCCTTACTGACAGAGAGCAATTAGTGAGCGTAAGGTTGAACAGCTTGAGGCCTAAGGCTGCCAACACTACTCTTTAGTGCCTGTTGGAAGAAACCATTTGATAATGATCCCGCACTCAACATCACCATAAGCTAAATCCAATAATAACCAAACCCCTTGCCAAGCAGGCTGGACCTTTTCGTGACAGGTCACAGAAAAGTGTGCACTGAAATGCTGTAAAATGACAATCATTCTTCAAACCCACTATAAGGTGTTGTGCAGTTCACCACAAAATAAGCCCCCAGCAGAGGCTATGAGGATATAGGAGTCAATTTATTTTGTGTACTTCTAAAGTAGTGTAGGTTGTTTTTTTGGATTGTCTAAACGGGAAAACAAGGGCAGATTTAAAATCTTCGAGTTACAAAAGCATTCAAGCAGGAACTGCATTATTTGTCACATACAAGCCTGTTGATGTTGGTGAAGAATGCCTGTGATTTCCCTTGCCAACAGCACATAAAATATAGGACATCTAAAAACTTGACTTCCTTTGGTAAAAAGAGAAAATTGAAAAGGCCCTTGCGTGTAAGAAGATCACACACTGTATTGCCTCAAAGAGCCTGATTCTTCTCAATATCCAAAGCCTGTTCCCTTCTTACTATGATGCACAAATATGCATCATAAAAAAAAAAGTACTATGAATTATGTCCACAGCCAAGGACCATATCGAATGATATTCCACTATTAGCTAACACATTCAGAGGCGACAGCAAGTCCCAGGAGCCCCTGGTGGAGATTACACTAAGAAATGTAGTGGCATTTTTAGCAAGCACCCATCCTGTTCAAAGCAATTTTTTTCCCAGATTTCCATGCAGAAATTATATGGAGGAGTATCCCTTTATTTAATTGACCACACATGTTGACCACTGATAAACCATGTATGCCTAATGGTTTGGACAATTCATTTAGCAAATCTGCTAAATGACACACAGCAAAAAGGGCAGCACATGATGTCAGGCTCTTTGAGGAATTTGTGGAAAAATGTGTTTTGGCATGTAACAAGTACAAGCTTTTATGGTCACAAGGTGTCGCTCAATATAAAAACACAAAAACAGCTGGCAGAGTCAGTCACTGGAAGAACTAGCTGCACTCACTCTGATGTGTTTATGAGTTGTACTAATGAAATACAGCAGGTGATTCAAGTTTATGAAGCTCAGTATGTATTCCCAAAACTGTAGGATCCCTTATTATTCACGGTGAAAACAGTTCCTGAAGGAGAAGCTGAAGGCAATCATTTGCTTGTATTGGTAACATAATTTTTTAAATAACCGGCATCTCCCACTACATTTATCTGTCTCTCTCTGTGCCTATATGCGTGTCCACAGACACACGTGTGTGTATATGCATGACAACCAATCCAGCTGAATATTAATTTTAGCCCTGCTTGCCAAGAATGGTGGATGCAGCATTGCTACAACAGCATCATTCTGGCTTTAATGACACAGTGCCAAATTAATTAGACTGACAGCAATTTATTGACCCAATTTTGAAACAGAATTGCTGGAATCATGTTCAGTAACAAATTAGGCTCTGGATTGTAACTGCTGCAGAGCTACCTTGTATGTTTGTGATATCCAGGTTACTCATGACACATGTACAGACCTCATTATTTCCTGTTGCTTTTTTGGGGCATCTAGTATTCTAGGAATACTCTGACAGTATCTTTGTTTCTAAACCATATGGGAACCTTTGTTGCATGTTATCTTCTTCACTCTCTCCCCATGTTTTCTGCTTCCTGACTGTGATCCAATAAAGTAAAAAAAAAAAAAAAAAAAAAAAAAAAAAATCTCCTACGGAACTGTGGCACATAAAACACAGCTCATTTGTGTTTTATTTGTTGTACTCTTCAAAGAACCTGTTGTGTTTTCAAGCAGAGAATTCGCCTGACATCAAAGAGTACACAAAAGTGTCTTTTAACATGAAAATACAAACTTTTGGAACATCAAACCCAGGTGAAACCCTGTTTAAATGAATATCCACCTTTCAAGTAACAACCAGAATTAACCGTTGGTCATATGGCATCTTGGTATTATTTCTAATGTGTTGAAGATGGCCACAATGAGAATCCTGGTATTTTGTAATATACTGCCCAGCGATTGTGTTTTTGCTTTTTATTCCTGAAACAACTCTGCCACTTCATTTTGAAAATCTTGAGAGTAGCTCCATGTCAGACAGACATAATAGTCAGGCAGGCAATTTCATTTTTATAATAGTTGGGAGTTAAAATAATCACACTTCTAATTGACTGTTTAACTGATTTTTAATTGTCTGTCCAATTGCATACTGGGCTGTTTGTAAGTCAATGTTACTATTAAATGTTTGAAATTGTAGACTACAAGCTATCATAAGTTAATAGTCTTTCATTTTAGAATTGACAAGACGTCCCTTAATTATGTTTCCTTCAACCACATTCTGTGCAAACACACACTCAGAAAAAAAAGGCACAATGATAAATAATTTACCCTTTCAAAGAAGACCATCTGGGACCTTGGTGCTGACATTTCTGAAACATCAAACAATTACTCACTGGTTAAACTGTGCCAAAGATCAGCCACTACCATGATGACCAATCACTGCAAGGTGGAATATGTTTTAATATGCCATGTTTTAATATTCAAATATATTAATATGATTGTAACACTGACATTTACAATTAAAAATGGCACTCTTACACTCTTTGCCGGTTATTACAACGCCAGCTTTGACCTCCAAAGAGGTAAATGCTGGTTTGATATTTTAGCTGAAGGACAAAGCATTTGCTGAATGTCAGTCATATGCAAACCCCATCTGCAAAACAATACCTTGGCAATCATGACAAATTTGCCATGTTGTGTTATACGATAGAATATCACTGGTTGAAGGGGTAGGCTTGTTGGGAGGGGAAATAAATTCTCTTTAAACACATCTGTTGATTGTCCACACCATGGGAATTCAGACAATAATAACCCTGTGAAGGCAGTGGGAGAGAGAGCTGGGATGAGGGGATCTAAATCCGTACTGTGGACAAACAGGAAAGCCGTTTCCCTGGCATCGCTCTTCCTTCAGAGATTACATGTCTCTCGTTTTCATCATAACATCCAAGTTGGCTTGCTACCATTAATAGGACAGACCTCAGTACTTATCCCATCACATCGCAGTGGCCAGAAAAACAGACCACAGCGGGGCAACTGTGTCATCTAAATACAGGTCTTTACAAATGCACATATATCATCTCAGTACAAACATACAATGAGAAATCTAACAATATTACTTCTTTCAAACAAGGAAACAACACAAAATCCTTTTCACAACACAAGGCTCGAGGTAAAATTATGCAGGAGTGAAATACTAAAATACTCTCTAAAGGCTCAAGTGTGAGGCTGTGGGCTGCATTCAGGTAGACAGCATAAAAAGGTAATATACTGTAGCTGCAGAACACAATTCAGAGCCTGCGGTGAGTTGAGGCAGTTTCTGCACCACAGCCCTCCTGGCTGTTCAGCCCTTCCTCGTTCACTCGTTCAATATACCTCCACCTCTGCAGGCTGGAGCCCATATACTGGCCGCTTCATCTCTCCACAGTATTTAATGCGTTTCTTCCTTCCCACTCCCACTCCAAACCTTTGCCAAATGCTTGCCTGACAACACATCCCTCAGCCTTTGCAGCAGACAAGTAATATGGGCTCATTTTGCAGCAGCCAGTGGCACTGACAGGAGTGGGCTTGTGTCTGCCAGAACTGATTACTTGCAAAGATTGCTGATCAAATTGTCAAATCATCCAAACTTTGAGAGAGTTTTCATTCCTACCTGCAAACATGTGACCCCCCATTTTAGTTGTGGGGCAATTTCATTTTTTAGAATCTGATGCGACTCTAACTCAAACTGCATGTGGGTTTTTTTGTGGCATACGACCAATATTTTTCATCCATGAAAATGAATTCCATGTTCAATATCATAAATCCTGGTCGAGAATATTACCGTGCTTTTATCTTCGGCTGCAGGAAGAAAAATATCATCAGGGAAACACGCTCCGGCCTCTCTCAAATAAGCGTTTTTAATCTCTTTCATTAGGCTGGCATTACAGCTTCAAGAAACTGATTAGATGTCTCATTCCTTGTGCCCGCACTGATTGTTGTTAATGGCAACCTGTATTGCAGTGGTATTGTCAGACAGAGTGCTTGCCTTGCTCCGTTCAAGCAACTCTCTGAAACACATGGCTGTTTTAATTACTGCTCCATTCAGATCAATGCGGCATTGGTACTGTGATCAGAATTCAGCATTTGAGTTTTACTTAAAAAACTCTCTTCTCGTTGTGCCTCAGGTCTTGATTGTGAAGAGCCTGTTTATGTGGGCAGGCGCCTTCTTCTGCTCTGATTTAACACTGGGGATATGGATGAGTTTTCACAAACAAATACAACTATAACCACAAGGTAAGGCACTCCTCTAACAGAGTTAGGTGAATGTTAAATGTAAATGTTGTTACTAGTTTCCAACTTGCTTCCCAATATAAAGACAAGTTTTGCATGCACCAATGGTGACTGATGTAGAAACATTATGTATGAAGTATTCCTCTTGAAAAACACATTATGCATTAATATCATGAATTGCTGAGAGAGATCGTATGCGAAGATGTATTTGTAATACCAACCATGTAATATCTTGATAGAATAGAGTAAAAGTGATGAAGAGGTACGAAAAAGAACATTGCGTCTTATTTTTGTTATTAAATATGGTCATTTGATACATACCAGGTAGGTGATGTTGACTATATGCAACACTGAATTAACTATATTAAAGATAAAAATCCAATTTAGGTTAATTCTCAGTGTATTACAAGGATACATCTGTGAAGCTTGTCAAAAACAAGGTATGCTTGACCTAAATGGAGCCGAAGCCAGAAATCATGAGCCACAGATTTGGTGTATTTGTTACAGGATAATGCCTGTCTCTCTCCCGCTGGTAATTGCAGTCAAGTCAGACAGGAGGAGGCAGGCCAAAGCTCCAGATGCTCTCTTCTGGGCCAGACCTCCCTCAGGACAGGCTGGTCTTGTCTTGAGCTGCGTGATCCAGAGAGAGGCAGACGAGTGATTCCATTAGCTTAGCCGCTAATCAGAGCTACACCTGGGTCCTTGTTGTCCTGCGACACATCCACATCCATCCACCCCCCCCTCCCCCCTTCATCCCAGTCATGCTCCAGGAAAATAATGAGTAGAAAAGAATTATAAATAAATAATTTGAGTGCAATCTCTGGATTTTCCTCTTCTGTACAACCCTCAAAAAGTCACCCCTCAAATTAGGTTCACTGGAGGTTTACTGAAACATTGCATCTACATTACCCCATATATTAGGACCAACCCTGATATATTACACTGCTGATCCACATGTATTTAGGATAGACACCTTTGTTTCTTTTTCCATACTTATTTGAAATCTTAAGAAAAAGAAATATGAGCCATTGCACTCCTCTGGTGGCCAATTAAAGTTAAAAGAAAAACCAGATGCAATTAATTCCGAATTATTACTGTGCATTAGTTTGACAGTGTAAATACTCCCTTAGCTTATTAACAATTCACAGGCATAATTCACTCCACATTGTCTTTTGATATGTTACTCGTAACTAATATTGCGATATTTTAATCAAATAAATGAGTATGGTTCTATCCTGTGGAACCATTGAGGAAATCAAGCTAGTCTAGTGCATTGGATCACAATTACTCATTTCTGACCACCACACTAGATTTATTTATATTATCTCCAGCAATATTATTTTTTTAACAAGTAAGTCTTTGACATTTTTGGCATACAACATTTTCACTGACTCTTTTTTTCCCCACATTCTTTTAATTGGTTTTTTTTTTTTGTGCAACTTTATTGAAACATGTATTTCTCTAATTCTCATGTCCCAAAAAGGATCCAAATTCGTATTTTTTCCCCCTTAAAATGTAAATATGATGAGTTTCAAAACAAAAGTTCAGGTGGAAGCAAATTCTGACATTTGGGAACAATTTTTGGTGCTCATCATTACTACTTTGTTTCAAAGTTCAGTTACCATGATAGGTACTTTGAACTGCATTAGCATGGCATGCTACTATTCAAATAAGGCTGAACTATGACAACATAACCTGTACAGCATACATGTGAGGTGTGGTGTTCATTTGAAGGAATGAGTTGTTGAGGGCTGATGCTGTATAGGGAAACTGCATCAAATCAGCAGTGAGCCAACATGAGTGGCCAGTTACAATGTATCATGACCTTCAATTAAATGTCAGCCACTTCTTGTATGGCTAGATGCCAGTTCATTTCTCTCTCACTCTCCTATATGCATACTTGTGATGGTCACTTCTGTTTCCCATTCAGCAGTGGGCCAGTCAGAAATGCCCTGATTGACGCCTGACTCCCAGCATCCGTTCCACCTCTTGCTTAGCGGAGCCTGTGCCAAGAGGATTAAAAATGGAGTCCTCTAGGGCCACGCCATGCCATCTGGACAGGGTTGATCTGGGAGCAGGGTTGTCAGCCAGGACTGCTGAGTGTATAAAATGCTGCATAACTACATTCAAATATGGCTTTCAGCTTTTGAGAATCATATTTTATTTAAAAAAAAGCATCATTTTCATGTGATTCAGTGTTCCTTTTTCACACATCGCTTTCTTTTTATATTGCTTCCTCTGAGGAGTGGAAGCAGATTATTTGTATTCATTTGATTTTTTTTTTAATTTCTGTTGACTATTTGATTTTCACAGTCTGCTTCATATTATAAGAGAAATGGGAAACGGGTGCAATTGGGGGAGTCTTCAGTGTAAAATTCCACCATGACTTCAAATTTGTTGCTTCCTATCTTTAGATAAAGAGCCGCTTGCTGTCAAGCACTCTACTATTATTTTGCATTTTGATGGCAATTGGTACCTGTCCTGAAAGTTTAACTACATAAAGAGAAAGGAGAGTCATGTATTCTTACAAGCAATTCTAGAAAATGTGTGAATATTCAACATCCTTTACTTGAATGAAATTAAAGTAGAGTTTCCATTTTAACAAAAAATGTCATTTTAAGAAAGGAAAAGAAAGGGAATTTTGTTTCTCTGTGAGTCCTGTCCATCTTCAAGACAGTTGAAATGAAATGTAGAGAGGACTAAATGCTAATGCCGCAATAACCTTTTCCATAGAGTGATGTGTGCCACCTTTGATTCCCCCACCATATCAAGGTCTAATTTTAAAGGTTAAAGCTGGTGTTTGCTCCTCAATATGCCAGGGAGAGACAAGATGACATCTGTGTTCTGCATGACCAAGTAAGGAAAGTAGCAGTGCATTAAATCATGCCAGACATGAAAATAAGAGAATTTAGGTCACCGTCAGCAACAACTGCCAGACTTCAGAGAAACCCCTAAAGTTTTGATGTTTAGATGATGTAATTCTTTCTCTGTGGTGATATCTGTTGGGAATAGAGGGGGAGGTGATGGGTTCCTTTATTAGCTCTTTCTCTTTGAGAGGTTATGGTATTAGCAGGAGCCAGCTGATGCCTGCTCTTACAACTGGATTCTCCCACCCCCCAGCCCACCCCAGGCCATTCCCCTTACACCCGTGCTTTATCACCTCTTTTACTGCCAGCACACGTTAAGACACATTTCACAACCTCAACAATATATCCCTGCGCACGCACACATCTGCATTACTCCACCCCAGAATCCTACACTAACCTTTGCCTAATGTTAACCAGCTAACCTTAGCCAAAATTCCTAAATTCATTACAAACCCAATACTTACAAAAACCAAAACCTGGCCATAAATAAACATCTCCTAATTTGAAGACTATACTGTTAGAGCCCCATAAATATCAACACAGGGGTATTTATATATAAAACTCAATGAACTTTAGTTACCTGTATAATTCCACTTCATCCCTGGTCCTTTTTTTTTTTTGACTGCTATATTCCCAAACAATAATCTTAAAAATCCATCATGAACCTGATACAAACTCTGTTATTAACACTAATCCAAAATTTACTCTACTTAAAAAATCCATCACCTCACCATGGTTATTCTTCAATCTGTTTTACCAGACAAAACCCAAAAACCATCTTTCCACTATTGCGCTTAGATCAAAGTTGAACTGAAATTAATTTTTTTTTTTTTTTTTTTTTTTTTCAGCTTCAATATATCGACACCCTCTTAAAATAATGGCCTAAGTCATTTTTTCAGGTTTTTCAGGAAACACAAAAAACTCAACAAAAGAGTCACACTTTTGACATAGGCCATTATACAACCGGGGGTAGAATTGCATGTTCCCCTCAACTGAGGATTCAGGCGATTTTACCAGAGGTGGCCAGCATCATGAGGGGGTGATTTAGGCAAAAAAAACATTTTTGTCAAAACATGACTTAGGCCATTATTTTAGGAAGGTGACGATATACAATATGCTGTGTAAATGACCTGGCCTTGTGGCCTCGATTCACTGATACTCAAAAGCACCAAATTTAACTTTTGTTCTAAGGATGGCATCTGGTGTGTATCTGCCGGTAAGGTTGCCATTGGGTATCTATCAACTTAGATGGAGAACCAATTCACATAATTTGTTTATATAAACTTTAATTGTAATGGTATTAGCATAAAGCAATAATTGTCTCTAACAGTAGCAGCCAGCCATTCAGCAGCCAATGACATGGAAAGTAAAGATGTGAAAACATTAACTTTTGCACTGCAATGTGTCTATTTTGTCTACAAGCATGAAAACAAATTGCCTCACAACATGGCTCGCAGAAGCTAATAGCAAACAAATGACCCCCCCAGTGAAAAAGGGCTGGTTAATGTCATTAGGTAGGCTTCACACCCAGTAGGTAGTCAGCTGAAGCAGCTTAAACAGCTTTAAAACTTTCTGGCAAACGTCCAGATTCAGAACACTTTCGATGCAGAGAAGGTAACAACGTTACATCATGTAGCTACATTTCTCGGTTTGCAAGTCAGTTACCAGGACAAGTGTGTTTACATTACGTCCCCTTTCTCTTCCTGGCTCAGCTGTCAGTCAAGTGAGAATAATGAACCCCGCCACAACCACACCGTTCACTCCAACGCCCAACCTTCCACAGAAAATTACTGGAAATAGCAAAGAAAATATTTTTTTTTCTTCATCCTTTCCAAGAAAAGATTAATTAACTCACTTCTGACTGCAAAGTAGAAGTTCTCTGATTTCAGTTGGACCTCAAAGGATCCACAAGCACATGAGCTCTAGACAAAAGAAGCCTCTCCAAGTGTCTCTCCGATTTAAATATCCCTGGTGACCACAACACAGACCACTGGCTCTGTGTGTGTGTGTGTGTGTGTGTGTGTGTGTGTGTGTGTGTGTCATGAGGGGGGGTGGGGTGCTTGGTAGTTGGCTCTAATCTGCTTGATGAAGATCCCCCAGTGCTCAGGGGACCTGACGCGAAGGGGGGGGAGATTTGCGCTACTGCCTTACGCCAATGCAATCACGACTGTCGCTCGCCACTGAGCCTGCAGCGCTCACAAACCCTCTCTCATTCTCTCTTCCTCACTCCCTCTCTTGCTCTCCCCCTCTCTCTCCTTCACACACACACACACACACTTCCTCTCTCACCCACTCTCTGATGCATGCACACACAAGCTTCTCTTCTCTCACTTCACCGCTCACTCACTCGCCCGTTTTCTCTCTCTCTGTGTCTCTCTCTCTCTCTCAGTCGTCATTCTGTAACCGCACGGACACACTCCACTTTGGTGTGTATTCTCCAGCTATTCTGAAGCTGTTGTCTCTGTACCTCGTGCAGCGCACACACTCACAGGCATCTGTTCTGTTTCAGCGTGGGCTCAAACTGTACACAGAGAGCGGGATAATGAAAGAAGAGCACCAAAGAGGAAAGCAGGCTGAGAGAGGGAATTAAAAGAGGAGTAAAAGCAGCAAAGGAGAGAGTCTCCTCTTGCGTAAAGGTGGGAGGACAGTTTGATTCAGTGAAGATTTGGATTAAACTGGCTACGTCTCTGCTCCAAAGTGTCCCACTAAAGGTAAGTCTATCTTTCTTTCAGCTTTTCTTGCTCTGCCTGTCACATGTACCCTGGCATTCACCTTCATAGAAATTAAACTGATTTCCAGCATTAGACCTGTCAATTGCTGTGCGCTGTTACATTTTATAGCTTGTTGACACAGCTTCACAGAACAGGAGGAGCTTTATTCGATTATCGGTATAGTTCCCTCTGCAAACACAGTTGAGCCAATTATTTCCAACAGCTGGTTAAGTGTGATGACATGTGGCTCAGCCATGTCCTTTACAATCTTTCAACCAAAGGAGTTGTGAGAAACAAGGCTGCTGTTTAAGTCAGACGAGCGCGGACACTTAGGCAGTTGTGCACTCTCACTTGGCTTTCTATCATAGCTTGTAGAATCAAATGAGAATTCAGTAAGTGTCTATTACAGCAGATTGGTTCACATGTCAAGCAACACTTCACTCTGGATGTTGCTGACCCCATTTGAGTTATTTCAGTTCATCTGCATATGAAAGGCTATGTAGCCTTTCAACTCTGTGTTGGAGAGTGTTCAACACTGATTATCACACCATGGCATGTTAAGTGGTCGTGGCAAGTTGATCCGAGCTGTGTTTAAATAAGGTAGCAAACCACCTACATTTTCTTTACCATGTTTCATTTTCTTCTTATACAAATTTAAATGAAAAGGGGAATAATATTAATTGATAGTCTACTCCAGATGGAGATGACAGCTTCAAGGACAAGAAAATGTGTCCAGTTTAAATGCAACAGAGAGTGTAGTATTTGTTTACACGGTGCAGTGCTAATAAAACAATGATTTCAGTGGAGAGTTAGGGCACGCAGGGTCTGATGGCTCAATCACAGGCTTGGGATTATTCCTTTTGTTTGCACACAGTGTATATCAGCAATATTATTAGTGGGTAAAACCATTCTTGTGGTGTGGAGAGGGATTAGAGAGAACAATCTGAGAGGATATCAAAGAGGCTTCACAGAATCTGATTTGCTGAGAAACATGGGATCACAGATGCAACCTTGCCCCCCATTCCGCAGGAGCAGATGCTTATTCGGATGAGCCAGAAAGAAAATATAAGGACACAAAATATAGAAATGTACCCCTGAGCGATGCTGTGCTACATCAGCTATGAACTTTGATTTGAACATTTGATTGTTGCATCAGCAGCCCCACTGCAAGTTGTTATAACATCAAATTTGCATCTCCTCAAACATTCCAAGTCACAGTGATCACACTCTGTTGCATCGAACGCATCTACTATCTGAGTAACAGGCAGCCACATGGACTGAGACAAACAATGACTATTGCCACTTTATGGACTTAAGAACCAATGAGCTCACTATTATTAGACGAGGCAAACTGCAGATTACTCACTTCCCATCCTCAGTATGTGTGTAACATTATTTCAGTCTGACTGAAGAAATTCCTTGTGAAATCTAGCACCGCTTTTCAAAGTCAATCCCATCTTCATTTACAGATTAGATTAAAAAAAAAAAATAAGCTCTTGCCTTCTACTACTTTAAGCACATCTAATGTTACTCACTTCAGTGTCAGAGGAACCGAGTCCTCTTATCAGCATGCAGCTGAAAACACCTGCTTTGGAATAATCAAATTACGCTCCAAGGAGTCCACTTCCAGAGGAAAAGAGGAGCTGGACACTGAGTACACAGAGGCTACTGTGCAGAAAATGAGCATTCAGGGAATGCAGCCACCAACCACTCAGGTATTATAACTGCATTAGAGGGGATAAATGAAGAGACATGCAATATACTTGCGGTATATTAAGTGATGACACTGATACTACCTGGTTTAGGTGCATTTCTTGACAATTTCATAATAATTCCACCTATCTAGTGACAGGGTTCAGTGCGAGGGCAGGAAAACAGCAGCCTATCTTATTGTGTTATATTGAACACCATTATACCAGACTGCCCTGTTTCACACTGTACCACATTGCCTTGTGTTTACACAGATTTAATCAAGTCTCAGTTCTTCTTGGCCAATGAAATTATTTGAGCGTGTGCAGCTTTTAACTAGCACATTTGATTGTATAACTCTGCCATCAAGTTTAATTGGTTTTTAGGATTAATGATTAATTCAATACCTTGTGCCAAAAAAATAAGATGGATTTTCGCTATAAGCTCATATATTACCCTGTATTAAGTGATTGTGTTTGATTCACTCTGTGACCGATGTGAATCAGTTCATATCTGTTTCTTAAAATTCTATCTTTAAATGCACATGCACGACCAGAGGAAACCTGATATGACCAAAGCAAAACATGATGTTATCAATCACCTTCATGGTCTGACAGATACACATTGACCACAGCAGGATACCAAAACCACTTGCCAGGGTGAACGTAAAGTCGACCCGCTCCTTATGCCTTTCTCTATTCTCAACAGTGTCCATGTAAATTTAATGGTAAGACTGAGTGCTCTGCAGTAAATTAAAGCACATGTCCACTTGGCTGTCATCATACCATCGCATCTGCTGCACTGTTTGATTAGGTGAGTTTTTATTTATGGATAGTCCGTAGCCTTTACCGTAAGCAGAATTACAGTGATCAGTCATCCGGATATGCCACCTATCATCGCGTTTTGAAGTAAGTGTCCATCAAGAGCCTTGGGCTTAAATAGAATCAATACCTGAGATTATTTGGAGTCTCCAGACTCTCCTTACCTTGGGCTCTTCAATCTCCACCCCCACTCAATGGACTCATTTTGACATCATTCCGCTCTAAATGAGGTGTGTCCAAGTGTGCATATGTGAATCTATGTGTCTGTCTGTGTCTGACTGTGTGCGTGTGTGCGTGAAAAGTGAAAGTGTGTCCGTCTGTATTCATTTCTGTAGCAGTATAAGATGTAATAGGCTAAATGGCAGAAGCTTGCTTGCTTGCTTGCTAATCAGACAGTAAATTTGGATGTTCTGTCTGCAGTTTCAAGGCCAATCTCAGATGAAACTATTGTACTTGTATGAACGTGCTTTGTGTCAGGCAGCAATTTCTCTCACAGCGAGCAACACTCAGACAAGACCCCTGCAGACCTCTAAGAGAAGGTTCTCCCCGGTTCTCAGACAATCAGCAGCAAGGGTCCTAAACATCTCAAATTAAAGTCTTGCAGTGATGGATGAAGCTCAGTCTCCAGGAGATATTGTGCACGCTTCTGCTGTGAATGATAGGCAACTCCTCCTTACTCTACTTAGCAATTATTTATATAGATTTGTCTCCGTTCGTTTGTCAGTTTTTTGGACATGGCATTTCTTCCTCTCTGTGGTAGAAATACCCCGCAGAGGTTAAACCTCACAGTTTCTGCAGCCTGCTGGTGCCAAGGCTTTTCTGGAAAGCAAACAAATATAACCTTCCTTGTGGTAAATGTGTGTTGTTTGAAGTAGCAGTGAAAATAGAAGTAGGAAGGATGCAGTTACCTGAAGATACGATTTTATATCGAGGACAACTGCTCTGCCCTATAAACATACAAAACAGTGAGCTGCTCTGTGTGAGATAAAAGGTGAGGCGAGTCCTCTGAGACTTGACTGCGAAAAGTTTGAACATTGATTTTATTTTATTTTTTTTTTATTTTTTTATTTTTTTAAGCTTCATTGACATTGCTAAGCTGCTTGGCTTCGCTTTTTACAAATCCCCTTACATGAATTTCCATTCACATCCATTTCACTAGAAGATATTTTCAGGAAACTCCAAAGTGAGGTCAGTAGATTGTTTCTCCTTTTATTAGAGTACTTTATTAACTTCCATTCATTCATTCATGTTTAGAATACTGTAGAGGAAAGTCTTAAAATAGCCCAAAGAAACCTTGGGGCCTTGGTGCCTTTGAATACATTTGTGCCAACCCTTTGAAAAATCCAAAACACATTCTCAGCCAACAATGGTCAGGAACAGTTGTGGTCATAAAAATCACTGGAGGCCATGCACAGGCACAAGTACAAGTACAAGAGGATGATGGAGGGTGTTTCATTGCCAATGTGCTTACTCTACTATTTACAAAGCTGGTCTTTGTCGTGTCTATATATTCCGCAAACATTGAATAAAGGGTTTCAATTGCTTACCCGTTTCAGAAAAACAGGCAATTAGCAGGTTATATACGTAATCCCCATCCTTTGCATTTGTAATGAAATGCTTTCGATGTGACACACATTTAATCATCAGGATCCATCCAAACAATAAGCAGTCATCTCAGGCTGGACTTGACTCTATAACCTTAAACACAACCTCACCAGCCCCCAGTGGCAACTTGGGAAAGATTTCCTGTCACACAGGTGAATGACTATTAGTTTACTGACCCTAGAGGTAGAGGGAGATTGTAATGATTTCTAGAGACGGTGCTTGGGGGCCTTTCATTATAGGGGCTGAGCAGCACCGGAGCACTCCTGCAGGAAAGTGCGAGTTAGAAATAGATATAGAATACTCCATTTTGGTGAATTGATTAAATCTTGAAGAGTACTCCAAGACCATTAACATGACTTTTATTTTTTTAAAGACATTTGATTTGAATAATCAATTAAATTTATATGTGTTTATTTTCACTTGAGTTGGCTTCAGTCTAAGATGACCACCAAGATACAGTTCCATTTATGGAAGTTGGCATGGCAGCCGCAACTAATGATAATTTTGATTGTCAATGAATCAGTTGATTAGTTTTTTAATGACATTATTAATCATTTAGTCTTCTAAAAACTTTCACCCATTGAATTAGAGATTTGAGAACCTTGCTTAATACATGACTTAAACAGCAGATTATCAAAAATTATTTTTATGTCATTTGGCAAATCCATCATATCATGGGTACCTTTATCTTTTAAAAGATTTCTTTAGATTTTCCGACAAATGTACCTGTCCAAAACAGAAATAGTAATCATGAACTTTCTCTTTAATAATGTATTAAGTTCAGCAAGTAAAATGAAAGGTGTGAAAATTTAGTAAGGTAAGGTTTAATATAACACCCCAGTTATTGTCGCCACCACAGTCACAACATCTTATTACTGCTAAAAATATACTCTCCTGGATATAAAATATCTGAAGTATAAAGCAGTGGTTGTGTTGCTCACCTGTCTAGTAGCGACAGTGTTTCCCTTTTCCTCTTTTCAAGAGCCTCTGCAATTAATTCTCTCCTCTACTGTATGCCACATAAAATTTTCACTTTTATTCATCCACGTCAAAACTCATCTTCATTTCATTAAAAGAAAATGTGCTCCTTAAATCACATCATTTCCCAGTGCAGCAGACACCACCTTCCTGTGAAGTACCTCTCACAAAGTATAACATTTCACATTTTGCTTAACACGCTTGAGCAAGCCATCCTCCCTAGCATATAGACTAGTTTAAATGCAACCAGTGCAGCATAAATGTTTTAGTCTATATCCCATCTGTTCAGTAATACCATCACCGTATCTTACACCACATCTTGTAACATTTCAGTCTTGGATACCATGGTGCATACTGTAGAAGGTAACCTATTCTAAAAAGACATTTTAAGAGGAAGGAAAACTCTCCTCCATACGATTTACAATATCTGAGGTGCAATTCCAAGTCTGTGTGCATAGAATGGCTTGTGTAGGTGCTGAAGTTTAATTTGAAATATTTACCCGTGGAAGTTGCTCCTTCTGGTATCTCCTGCTTTTATCGTTATCATGGCAGAGAGGAAAATTACATCATAACTTACTGGAGTAGAACAGAGGCTGAGCTAGCACAGCAGCAGGCAGTCATTTGATATGAGAGAATGGGAGCTAACCACAAAACCCAGTCGCACTTACCCATGAAATATCAGTCTCATTTATATTATTATCATGCTCTGAGTCTATATGAGGTTTAGACTGCCAGTCATGTCACCTGCTGCTGATATGATGAAGGTTCCACTCTGTGACCACAGAAAAGTCTGTTAAATATGCCATGGTACTTTATTGACTTTGCTCTTTTTACTGATTCCTTTAATAATATTGGACTGTGGCTTTTGCAATAAACTTTATCTTACTCTTCATTTAAAAACCAAGATGTAGCACAAACCCTCTTCAGATATAGGCAGCAGAGAGAGCTGCTGATGGTGTTAGCGATAGTTAGCTAGACCTGTATGTTTTATGTATTTTTACATGATCAAATATGCATTTTCATAATGACATTTTTGCAAACTTCAAACCCTGACAAGGAGAAATCTATCAATCAATCTAGTCAAAAACTTTTGTTGCAGCAGAAGAATCAAACTCTCCTCTGTGGTCTTAGATGAGAGCATAAGGACAACGAAACACTGCATTCATTCATGCTTATCTTCAAACAAATGCCTCAGTGGAAAATGTCATTGAGGAGATAGGGGGACATTGTCATCTGTTTCTTAGTTTACTATTCAGAAGAGTGCCCATTTAACATAAAATTACCCATTCACTCCCCCTCACACCTAAATCACTGTGACTCTTAAGGACATCTTTTTTGTGTACAGGGTTTTTGACTTAACAGCTTACCATTTCAAACAGGGCTGGTCCTTATGCCTTATATAAACCATGAACTCGGGGAGTGATAAAGCATTGCACTTCTTCGATTAAATAGAATAAGAAATCATCTTGACAGACCCCAGGATCTTGGCCTGGGTGAGCCTTCTTATGAGCAAGACTTCCTCAAGGTCAGCATGATCGTACTTTCCTCAGTGTGTGCAGTGCCTGTGATGAATAGGACGAGGTGTAAGGGGGAGAGGAAGTGAGGCCTGAGGAAGGGGGGCCTAAGATTCAGTGGGGGTTAATGTATTGTGTTTACCTGTAAAGAGAGAGTTCCGAGAGTTGGGTGTTACTCAGTTGTGACTAAGATTAAAGAGACAACAGGAGCCCATTGCCTTTTTAATTAATGTCACAAGTTTCCGAGAAAGACATAAAACTTTGGATAATCCACACCACAAAATCAAACAAGTCACAGGACTTAATGAAAAAATAAAGTCTAAAAAACATCCTTGTTTGCAGTGACTTTAAATACATTTTAATTACTTTATTATTTGAGGACTCAACAAAACAAATAATTTTAGATCTGTAACTCCCAACACTTAAAACACAAAAATAAAAGTTTATGAATTAATTACTAAGTTTTATTTATTCATCAAAAAGTTTATCAACTTTATTTAAGGTTACATAGACTGAGGTTGGGATTTCACTGATTTTTAAAAATGAAAAACTCTCAAAATAAAAGTTACAATACAGCTTTAAGATAAGCGTTGCATTGAGGAGGCGTTCTTCAAAAGTGCAGACTGCAATATCTAATATCTGTAACACAATCCACAGAGTACTATTCAAAATTCAACATATTGTGCCAACAGAAAGTCTAATGAGTTTGATTTGGTGATAAGAGAGTCTGAAAGCTATCCAAAGATAGTCTATTCAGCACAGTGAAATACGCAAAGAAATGTCATAGATAATTTATGTTTTTGGATTGCTGTTGTCTCAAGTGGTTGTTTTTTAGTAAAATTTCTCAGTTTAGCTTGACAGTATTTTTCCGCACCTCAAAGTATGTTGAGTAGCAACACTGGACTATTCACACAAGTATAGCCAAAATATTATGCATCACACAAAGCCAGAAATATGTTTCTAGTGTGCTTCAAAGAAAAGAAAAAGGCGGGAATGGCATTTTAAAGGAGAGGACTGGAACAAACCGAGTCTGGACTTTGACAATCAAATGCTTTGGTCAGTGCAACAGACAGATAAAATGTGGCAACAGCGTCAAACAGTCCCTTTTGCCTTGAAAAAAGTAGTTGGTATAACTGGTGCTATGGGCCCAACGTGCAACTGAAAAGAACAGGGGAAGAAAAAAAAAAAAAAGGACAAATCTTGATTTAGTCAGTGGGGTAGGACTTTTCATATTGACTTGTCAGATAAATGTGTTGGTTTATTTGCTTTTGTATCTGCATACTTGGAATGCCAGTATGCATGGGTTAGCCCATGCAGATGGTGATATTTACACAGGTGCTGCACTGCATTCTGTATGCTGTATCTAAAATTATCAGGTGCTGGATGCACCAAGCAATTTTAAAAACATATTAAGTCTGAAAATGTAACCTTCATAGGCTCCCACAGAATCAGCCTGTATTTTATGCTAATGCCTGGGGCAAAAGTTAAATTCATCAAAAGTAGGACATATGGAACCTTGAATCCAGCACTACATGACAAAATGAAAACTAACCACCTTTAAAAAGTTTTCTATATGACAGGTGGCTGGTGATATGTTTTGACTTTATTCACAGTGTGCTATTATGTTTGGCATAATAAGTACATGATACTGCAGTTATACCTGCATTGATCCACTGAAGTAAACATCTGTGCCTTTAATCATTAATGCGCATGATGTGAAGACTGCTGTATGAACTTGTAGTAACCTAACAGAATGGTTGGTTTTCCTAGTTTAAAGTACTATTAAAATGGATGCACAATCACAGGAGTGCCCATTGTTCTTACTAAACCTCCACAGGCTGTGTTTTACTTTTCTTCATCAGAGCAGAACAATGAGTCAGAGGAAAGCAAAATTCAAGACAAAACCCCAAAGGCTTGGGGCTTTGTATTTGACAGCTGTGACCTACCCCGCTGAGTTTTGCTGATGAGCAAGAGTCCTTTGACTTCATGGTGTAGAGCATAAACAACAATGTGCCCAGTCACCCTTGTGCAAGCAAGGCCTTCGCCAGCCCCATCACTGATTGTCTATAAAATCTCCTGGACTTAAAGATCTATCATCTTTCTTATATAGAGCCATAAATCACTCTGGTTATGTTTTGGGAAAAATCTTAACTTTAAAATGGTTAGGTTTTTAATTCAGTTTAAATTAAGGAGTTGAGAAGCAGTCTGCTACAGTAACAATTATGGATGTATTGTCTTTGTTTGATTCCAAAGAACAGTGATAATGAACAAATTAGATACATTTAGGAAAGAATGAGTATGCATCTGTTAGTGATTCAAAACTCTCAACATTATATTTTTAAAAAGTTTTTTTACTTCACTCTAAACCAAAGCTGTGTGAAGAAAACAATGCTTCCTGTTGTACTATGCAGAACTCTGATAGCTAATGCATTCTGCCACGTGGCGCATTTACTCTTTAATGCATTCAATACACAAAGCTATTCAGAGATCTGTGGTGTACTGATATTGTGACATCGAGCTAACGAGTCAAGGTTAGTGAATAAAATAAAATACATAAAATTGTATGCTGTACACGTTACTAGAAAAGGATAAATTAAAAAAAGGTAGCACAACTACAAGTCGTTGTATAAACCGCTGTTCCAACAGACCTTTTACATTCAGTATAGTGATTTACTTTGTTTGCTTCACTCCTGCAGAAAACCATTTACCTTTCACCATGAAGAAATATAATTAAAACACACTGGAGATGTCTTTGGTCGAGTGATGATTAAGTCTCCACATGCATCTGATGGCATAACATTTAGATATACAAACCATTTGTGATAACTGTGCAGAAGAGAATGAAAAAGGACAAATAACTGAGACATGTGACTCATTCAAGAAACACATGGATGATCCATTATCTTATATGAGCATGAATTACGTAATTAACATTTGCTCTGGGGAAATCATGATTTGAGGCTTGAAGCTGCTGGAAAAAATGAAGCGTGTGGTGTCGTCAAATTCGACAGATGATGTCTCGCAGTAGCTGCTCATCAGCCCTTAATCAATTTTTTTTCCTCAGTTTAATTTTTTTTTTTTTTCCCATTTATACAGCAGGGTCTCTTACTGGGACAAGATAGCCTTTTCTAGTAATGTATAATATACCAATATACTAACCTTGTGCATGTTGCAGCATTTCTCATCTCTATTCCACAGGATCCCAAATGAATGTGATTAATTTACTAGAAAATTATTAGCATTTAAGATTATTTATCTATTATTAAACATTACATATGTGGAGATAGGGGCTGAAGTCAGAATAATAAAGACAATGTTACTTGAAACAAAAGGTGAAAAGGATTTTCCCCATATTTCATTGCAGTATCAGATTACCTGAGCATATTTTATAGCCTACAATAAGAAGAGCTTTGAAAGAAAACCTTATAGAATTTCTTTTATTTTTTTCATATTCACTTCAGCTCACAGAATTATGGATAAACAACTTTGATTTTCTGTGGAAGATTTTCCTCTTTAAGGAATACACATTAACCTGCTCCACTTTAAATACATAGCAATAGCTTTTGAAAGTTTACTTGCTAACTGGAACTGAATAATGTAGAAGAAAAAAAAACGCAGTATGTGAAGTTATTCATAAGCCTTTTATAGCCATTGTCAGCATTAGACTCCATCTATTCAATATTTCAATACAGCTTGCGAAGAATAAAGTACAAATGGAAAGAAGCGAGTGAGAAAGTTCCACCCTATGGGACTTTTTGGGCCAGTATTGTTGCAACAGACCAAAGATATTGCATACTATCTGAAATACAGAATAATCCTTTCTAAAACTCAACCAGTACCATGAGAGAGGTGCTTCCATTTCTATTTCTAAATGCAATAAAGGCTTTTTTACAAATATTTTGCTATCTCATATTCAGCAGTGAATATTTTAACTGTTAAATACATGAGTTTCTATTGTTAGACATGTCAGCAATTTTTTTTTTTTTTGTTTTGGTTTTTTTGGGGTTTTTTTTTTTTTAAAGAGTGGCTGTCACTTCTTCTTAACTTAACAATGCAACAAACACACACACACACACACACACACACACACACACACACAAAATGGCAAATAGAGCTTTTAACACTGGGGAAACAAAGTGGCACAGACAGACCATCAGAGCAGAGGAAGCCCTTGTGTTTATGAGCAGGCAAAGCATTAACTTCTGTACTCTTTACTTTTCCACTTGGTGCAGGGGACAAATAGATTCCATTTCGTTCCCATCAGTGTGAGCCATGAAACCCCAGTGCACCATCCACAAATCTTCTTTACCCCAATTTTGTATGCTATACCATTATGCACCATTGACCCAGTGAGACAGAGCCATTACAGAAAAGACTAATTCTTAATCTAGGATATTGCTTTCTCATTATTCTCTCTCCCTCTGGCCTCTTGCGTGATAACTGTTTGATTGAGGCAGTTATGTCACTTGAGAGCCTGAAAGAGCCCACCTTTTAATATTACCTGGCTGACTGATTATACCAGCAGTGCTTGAGGCTAATAACGTTGGACTGTGATGCTTGATTATGAATGCTGTTGGGTCCTCTGTGACAAAGTAGCCCCAAGAATTCCCAAATATTAAATCAATAAATAATGCAAATTAATTATCCCAAACACCACAAACTGGATATCATCGCCATTTAATTTTTAATGGTAAGCACCCCCCGCCCCCCTACCTTATTTGTTTAAATCCAATGTAGGCTATATAGGTTGCATTGTAGGCATGAGATGTTATAGCAGCTGCTTTTCAAAACTGCAAGTTCTATGTTGCATCATTTGTCTGCAGTGAAAACTAGACTGTGGAGCACAAAAAAGTAGCAGTCCACTTCAATGAAATGAAGAGACTGTCATACCTTCAAGAATGCTTTGATTAAACTCTCTGGGAATAGTGCTCGTGTCACATTAATTAAGAGCTGAAAAACACTGGTGCTAAAGTAGTTTTCTGAATGCCTTTGAGGTCAGACCACTCCACTTTAATAGTGAGGCTCAGTTGAGGGTCCATTAGATTATCTGTGATTTGAGATGGGGGGGCTTGACAGCCTAAAAAGGAATCTCCGGAAGGGGGAGAGCCGTCTGTTTGGAGACGAAAAACTCTCAAAGGGGCAGGTTATCAGACAATAAATAAAGATGAATGCTGTAGCTTGTTATTTACTTCTAAAATCTCTTTTCAATGTCAGACAAGCGTCAGACTTATGGGCCATGCAGTTACACTGAGCGAGAAGACTAGTGTGCTGGATATAAAATAAAAAAAAAATACTTCCTTCTAATTGAAAGCACATCACCCTTGCCATTCCTAATGTTCTCTGTCAGCTTTGTGCCTCATATTGTTTTCAGTAATCACAGCCAGATGACAGCAGGCAGTGGAGGTGGCAAATAAATGAGATCACAACCGTTTCAAAACTATAATCCCATAGAACATCCACCTCAAAGTCACTGAGTCTCAAAGTGACTCCTCTCCTATTTGCACAAAAGGTTTCACAGGTTAAAGTGGACCATTTTTGCTGGCAAGAGAGTAATATTGCCCAGCAGTACAGAGTGCGTAGCTGCAAACATCAATAGCTTGCAGTGCCGCTTGCTAAAGGGAGGAAGATGAGATTCCATGAGGCGTATCATTTATATCACATACTGTGGTCACTGAGGGCTGCCTAAGGCAAAATCCTAAACACAATTCTCTTCTGCTTGCACTCTTTTGATCTGCATTAATTAATTAGATAATTATTACACTGAATTTCTAGTGTGCACAATGTGCATAATGGCCCATTAGTTTGAGGTGATGAGATTGGACCGCTGAGTTTCTAACACTGAAAGTCTATGAAAAGCTTTAAGGAAACATTTACCATTTTGCTTGTCACTACTCTTACACCCAGCACACTGAAACGCCACATTCACTTTCAAACTCTAAGGGACATGGAGATGCACACATACATACTCAGATGCACATGGCTATTAGGCTAGCACATACACACATGGAAAACACAGACAGCCATTAGCATAACCAATGTGACGATCATAGCTATACATCAGTGAGTTCCAACCCTAATGCTTTTTGAGTTTCTCTTTGCCGTGATAATGAGGCTCAGCTTAATGCGACTGTGTGCCTAATAACCCATAACTCCGTGAAAAAAAATATTTGTTTTTGTCTTTCTCTTTCTAGTTTTATTTTGCAGCACAGCTGAGCAGAAAATGGACAACATGTAGGAGAAAATGAAGGACACATTTAAAGCAAGGTTAAAACAGAGCAAGTTGAGGAGGAGTTGAGGTTGACTGGAGGCCACAGCTTGGTAACCTGTCTAAGGTTGATTCACTCCCACCCCCTCTCCCCTTGACAGAGACTGGAGACCAGAGAGTTCAACTGCATCATTTTAGGTTCACTGACTTGGCAAAATCTACTGTTTAATGAAATTAGGTCCAGAGTGCTTCGTCGGGAGGTTTCATTTCAAGGACATAACTCCAATAAAGGAGAAATTAGCCCAGTTATGTTACTGATATGATATTTCTGTTCAGGGTTCCACTTAAATTTTATTTTTGCATTTATTTTCCATTAAAAAATAAAAGATGTTCTGTATGTTCAAGGGCATTCTACATCCAAATTAGACGTAACACACATCACTGAACAGGATGATGGACAAATCAACTTAAGGCATCTACACGTTAAAGTATCATGGCTTTAAGAAGAATACTTTAAAAAGCACAGCTGACCCAAGTAGACCCGAATCAATTGTCAACAATTATGTGAGGTATGGGTGATGGCTGGTAGCAGCCAATTTTCCTGTTATTTAAAAGAAATTATGCAGTGCACTTAGTGGAATCTTCCAGTAGATTTTCTGATAATGTGACAGCCAAAAAAAGACAACAAAAAGAAGTAAAAAAGATCATCAAAACATTGGGTTTTTTGTAGGGCTGATAAACAGGAGGAAACAGCTAAAACAATGTGGCAAAGAAAGGGCATTACAGCAGATGCAAAATGGACACTGCACTTAAAGTGAAAACAACGTCAGGTTCCTGGCACCGTGGACTCTTTCAAGTCTCAGCCAAGATCTCAGCCTTGTTCTAATACTACTGACAATGCAAAAATCTCAGGACTTATTTGTCCTGAGGTAAACTGCCCTTAAATAGATTAGCTACCTTGCATATATGCAGTCTTTATTTAGCAAGAAAAACATGTGTTCTGTTTATTTTCTGTGATACATGCTCTTGAGACTCCTATTTTTATTTCTGTGACAAAGACAGAGGTTTGAAGAGACAATAGTGCGATGTAAAACCTTTAACGATTCTTGATATGTTTTTCTCAATGCTGAACCACAGGCTTTGAGAATTACCACTCCAATTAGACATGACTGCAATATAGCATCTATTCATTTGACTTTGGCACATCTTATTGTATATTCAGAACGCTGTAGGATACAGAAAGTGCTTGACATGATGAAACTGGGGTTAAACAGTCCATAGACTTTGAATTTCCTGTATCACAAGCTAAAAGTTCAAAATACCTCTCCCTGTTGTCAAGTTTTAAATTAAGTACTGAATCAGACTGAAGATTACACTGTCAATCAGTATTTTTTTTAGAAATTAAAATACACAAGGAGAAACTGTTGAATAGTCCTTGCTTTCAACATCTATGTAAAAAAAAAAAAAAAAAAGATTGTATAATGCAAACATTTAACTGTGCAATGACCTCAGTCCAGTATGCTAGCCTGTTAAATAAGTTCAAATGAACACTCTTGGCACTTTCACTGTTACAGTCTCCTGAAAAGACTCATGCAGTCCTTACTTTTTGCTCTTGTGATCACACACTGTTCCCTACATATTTGTTCCTTTGACTCAGATGTCAAAGGAGAGGGCACACACTTTTCGAAGGGTACATAAACAATATGTGAAAATTGTTACAAAGGACTTCAACATAACACACCGGTCTTCATGATTTCATTTGATTCCTCTAAGACACAAATTTGGCGTGCTGACATTCTGACACTTTAAGCTGAGAGGAATCGATTTGCAGAAGAGCTATTTGTTTAAGTATCCGCAGTGCAACCTCCATACATAATCTAAAATCTATCAAAAGGTACAGTGTAGAACATGTATCTAATTCTCAATCACATAATTAGAGCAAGACCAGCAAGGCTGCAAGAGAATCTGAGTTATAATGGACGTTTATCAGTTCATCAGCCAGGCAAGTCATCCACCAAAGATCCAATGGATATTTCACCCTGGCTGCAGCTATATAAAAAAAACTGCATACTATATATTTAATTAAACTGGCCTGTGATGTATATTTTTATTAACTTATCTTTAATGCCTGTAATGTATCCAGAGCTCACACTGACACTAAAGAGGTGTTTTAAAGGAGTTTTTTTTTTTTTTTTTTTTTTTTTTTTATGTGGTTTGGGTCTATATTCTTACTCTCGTATTAATTACGGTCACGCCGGGCAAGCGACAGGAGCACTCGCAATCAGATAGGTCTACCACAATTATCTAAAAACCTTTACTTGGAAGAGACACTGAAAGTAAACATATTCATAGTCTGTTTCACCTGCTCACTGTATTATATAGGTGTATGATGCATAACTACTTTAAGTAAAGTGGTAAAGTGGAGTAAGGAAGTAATTCTGAAAGATCTATTGGTCAATTACAATAGGTTTGGCAATAATTTTTACTATTGTTAAAAGGTCCTAATTGATGAATCTGCAGTAGAAGTTTGCAGCAACAGAATATCCTTATCCTCCTGAGTGACATGTGAGTTTGTATACCCATCTGATTCATGCTCATCTTTATTGACAGTAATGCATGGGGTTATAGGTCAGGGTCATGCCTCTTTTCAATATGTTGCAGGTCCCAGGGTGTGTCGGTGTTCCTGCAATAAAATGTCACACATCTGATCCATGCTACACTCAGTATAAGTCTTCTGTCAGACAGAGTAATTGTGAAAACACTGAACCTAGGTACACACTGATTAACAACTCTGTATAATAATTTTACATGTTACTGTGTTTCTCCTTGTGCCAGGATTGTGTGGAATCCCTGCAGTTATTATGCATCTTTGTTATCATTTGTTGCAAAAGATGTAGTCCAACAATGGCAAAACCTGTGGAGTTAGATATCTTGGACTGTCAAAATATGGACAGACTCTAAAACCGTGTACTATTAGTCAACACATCAATTCCATTACTCTTTGCAGCTGCAAATATAATGTATTGATATTGGAAAACATTCTATAAAGTCCTGTATTACATTGTTTAACATGCAACTATTTTTAAACTATTTTTTGTACTTTCATGAACATACTGTTGTTCACATATTGATATTTAAAGAATTAATAAAATTTGAATAGACAGAGTGAGATGGTGTAAGTTAGCAAAGGGGTTTTCTACCTGCAAAATTCAAAGATTTGTATATTTCATTTAGAGTGGATGGGAAGTTCTGCAGCAGAATAATTGTCATCTCCTTATCCTCTGTTTGATGTTCATCCATTTGATGTAGACTACTGAATCCATTCGAGACATTAAATAATTAAGCAGACCATACCGAGTTAAAAATTCCTCATCATTTATTCTAAATGCTTATTGGACTACAGCAGATATGCTTTCACACGTAATTATCAGCAGAAATGATTAAAATGTTTGTATAAACCCATTTCTCTTTCTAAAGGAAAGCTCAACACGAGTATAGCAATATAGATTATTGAAATATTGTCACATGCTGAAAAAAACTAATTTAATACATTAACTGTGTGAAAAGTTCAGAGGTTTATCTTTGACAAGATGAAATTCTATGAGTTATTCCTTTTAATTCAGTGTTTCTACATGTTGTTTTGAATCTTACCATAATGTAATAATGTTCATAGCGTATAGTGTTTTTTCCACTGGTACTTGATTACCAAGGAATAAGCGAGTGCCAGCATTTGACGGCAGTTATCGGATGCTCAAATCATTAATCTTGTCAATGTCTTTGCACTGTATTTAACAATCATACTGTGAATATTTGAGAGCAAAGAAGAGACTTCCCCGTGCTTTCTAATGTCTATATAGACATTCAAGAACTGTGAAAACAAAAAAGATGTGAGGCTAAAATCCATGATGCCAGTTCTGCTGGAAAGACAAATCAGCACCACAGACAGCGGCAGAGAAAGAAAAAGGCTGGGCCTGAAGTTTCCTGTAATCCCTCTTATTTAAGAATAAATAAATAAAAAACATGTTGCACCAAGAGACTGCCAGACTAATAACTTTTACAATTAAAATGTCATTTGTACTTTTGTTAAGTATTGGTAGCCATCTCACATGCACTATCTAGTAGTACGTAAGCTCTTGTTACTGTACAGGGAGACCCCGATTAGTGTTCCCTCTACTTTAGCTCTTATTCCAAAGCTGCTGAATGGCAGCTAAATGTCAAAATGTTAAATGAAACATTAAATCTACTTTTTATATTCCAGCAACACACAGACAGCAGTTTGTCAGCAGAGACTGTAAAATGTATAATTAGCCTCAGTTGAGAGAGCCTTCTTGCACTTAAGCACTTATCAGTTATCTAGCAGCCTGAATAGCAACCATATAGTTGAGACTACTCAGGTCTTTGACTCTCCTTTGTTTTAAAAGAAAATGTTTTGAGGACCATCCTATTCAAACAACATTGCAGAGATTAAAAAGAGTGATTTTCACAGCATAACAAAATTCACCACATCCCCAACTAAAGATTTTTTTTTTTTTTCCCCCTCACATAACTTCGCGTGTTATTCTTTCACAGGACAGATTAAATTTCTGTCAGCTTCACAAAAAACTGGTAAACAGAAAGCTGAAAATAGTTCTATTAGTTTCTTAGGGAAGTAAACAGAATTGAGCATGTAACATTGAGTAAAATAGGCTCCCACAGGCTCGTTTTAAAAATCCTGTCCGCAAGCCCCCTTGTTAACAAGAAAGATGGTAATGATGATAAAATTTGCTGTCTCATTTAAACATCCTAAGCCTGAAAACTGAAATGTCTTTTCTTTACTGAAAAAGTGTCAACCTTGTATTTATCTGATCATTTCTTTATCGCAGGTTCAGCCTTCATATAAGAGTCCAGCTTTCTTTTGTCAGGCTCTGACTCAAGGAAAGATTTCTCTTTCCTTGTGAACTTGTAAAAAAGCTGTTTCTCTGCAGGCATCAAAAGTTTTTCAGATTCTGCATTAACTTCCTGTACATCAAGGTGCAACTCTCGACACCTAAAATTTGTATGTACAAACAGAGGCAACTATAACACAATAATTAGTAAGCATTGTAGACTATTTTTATGTTGCAATCAAACAGATGTGTTTCATTTTGGATAAATACCTACTTTAAGAGACAGTGAAGAAAAGAATGATGTGGATACAGATATTCCACGGCCTTCATACCTTTAATGAACAAGAGATGATATATAAAAATAAAAAAAAAAAGGCCACAGCAAGCGTCCTTGACCACATTGATAAGAGTACAATTGAGTGGCAATGCCAAAGCAGCGACGTGCAGAGTAAGATTATTGGTATCAGACCACCAACACATGGGTTTAAAGTTACATGAGGACGGACACGTTCAGCTCCTGCGCTTCAGATGTATTTACAGTCCTGAGGAAGAGCGGAGATAGGAGAAAGCAACTCACCAGGTGTCACTCAGGACTATATCCATGCAGGGAAAATTTATGGCAGGGGCAAGAAGGAAGGCAGGAATGATGAAGCCTTTCACTGCCACCAGTCCATATCAGTGCATCCAAGATAGCTGTGGCATCACACTGTGTGTAGACAGTGTGTATGGTGTGTATTACTCTCCTCCCTGAGCAATGAAAGCAACTAGGCTGACACCTTCAGTGACAAAAACTGTGCAAAGCTTCCATTTAAGTCCACATGGTAAATGCAGCATATCCCCAGCAGTACATTTACACATTTTATTTAAAAAAGGACTTGATGCTGAAACTGCAATTTGATTAGATTCAAAATTAAGATCTTGATAATCCAAGAGTACCAGAATCCATAACTAAACTTGCTGATTCCTCCCTGCAAGGCGATGATTTATTTTAGTATAATATTAGACTCTTTAGTCATCCCAGTTTTACACAGCTGACTGTCTAGTTCTGTAGATGCAGACAAACAGTGTTAGGCTTTAACTACAAGGCTTTATTTTTGTTCAATTAGTGACATCTTTTCTTTTGCAATATGTCAACATGATAAGCAGTCTTCATTCGAGATTAAATTTCCATGTAACAGAGGTAGAATAGGAGGGGAAAAAAACACATCTCAATTCTAGTGCACATGCTGTGCCAGAAGCATCATCCTGGTGGAAAACGGGACAGTTAAAATTTGCATTTAGATTACTGTGGTAATAGAAAAACCATGGTGATGAATCTTGTTCTGAAAAAGAGACTAATGTGGTTGTATTTGGAATAAAATAGTTAAGTTAAATGCTCAGGGCGAATCTGTATGAAAAGATGTGTAATGGAATAGTCATAATCAATATATCATTATTAAACAATAACAGCTAAGCCACATTACGAACATGTGGAAAATATTATGCAGAAAGAAACAAATGTTATAATGAATGTAACTGTCCACACTGTACATACTGTACAGTGACTATTAGAGGGTATATTGTGTCTTCAACCAAACAGCTTGCCACCACCATTGCTTGATGATGGCCTTGTTTGAATTGTGCTCTCACAAAGTTAGGCTTACTTTTCCATGTGTGATTCTACAAACTGTAATGGCAGGTTGTGATTTTGTAAAATTCAAAATCATTATTTCTGCTACCTTCACTCATATAAATGCCATACAAGAATAAAAGAGCACCATATTCGTCCCATACAACTTTGAGACATGGTAGATGTTAATATACTATATTCCAGTCATGAGAGGCATTTGCCACACACCACGTCAAGTGCTGATTTTCATATTCATGAGAACCACATTGTTGTCAATAGTGCATACCAAAAGGGCTTAATTTGTTTTCAGTTCTCCCCCATCCTCCAATCGCAAAAGTGACGGCTCCACAGCATCAGAGCCACTTAATTAAGCATCACCAAGCCTCCAGACATACACACTTTTTAGAGCTGTCTCAAATAATCAAATAATAAGGCATTCATCGAGGGAGAATTCCCCCATCGACTCTATTCATTTCTGTGGAAGAGAAAATGTAAACAAAAGGAATGAAACACAATTGAACACAATCTGAAGATAATTTATTCAGCATGAACTTATTCTGTACTTACTTTTCAAGCTAAGAGAGAACTTTATATTGCAGCACAGCATGACAATAAGATTGCTGTTACTCCATACCGCTTGCATGATCAACTGGCGGTGACACAAATAGAAGTTTCACAAGTTTTTAATTTCTGTACAGACTGACAAAGATACACTTGTTGCAAAACAGAACTCTGACTGGCAACACTGAACTGTCGGATGCTATTAGTATTCAGTTGACTGCAGACGTGAAGATGTTAGCCCCATTTAAGGCTTCAGTGAATAACAATCTTGAGAAGCTTACGATTCCTATATTTGTGAGTACTCAAAATGAGCAGTGGAGCATCAACATGATAGGTACAGAGGCTGTCGTTGATGTGAAGGCTGTTACTGGGTGAAAACTTCCTAAATGTTGAACATACAATGCAATATTAAAGCTGTCATACGTAATAGCTTTGCTTTTCAATGTATAACTGGAGTAGCAAACGAAAAACAAAATAAAATAAAATATATCCACCTCGGATGGGAAGAGGGGAAACTGCTTATAATACCAGCTCTGCACTTGTTGATAAGAATGGGGAGTGGCACCTTCAAAATGGCACAGAAGTGAACATGGCAGGTTCTCTTTTTTTCCACCATTAAACATGTATTGTTTAGGCCAATGCCCATTCTCTCTCTCTCCTCTCTCTTTCTCATATCTAATTTATTGCCATCTGCTCAGCCTGGGTGTAAATCTGAACACGGACTGACTTGCTCGCCCAAGCTTTATCTGTTAACATTTAGCAATGTCTAATTAAGCGAAAATGGGAAACGCGTCGGCTGAAAACTGCTGCGGCCGGGTAATGATAGTCATAATAGTTTGGGATATACGTCTGTCACAGCAAACAAATGCACTTATTACATCAGGGTAATTAGAAGAAGACAACAGCTGTAATAGACAGAAGCTGTTCATCTGTGATTAAAGAGGCCAACTTGCAGTACATCAATTGTTTTCTCATAAAGTTTCAGCTGTGCACATGACTGATGAAGGTCACAAAGGCAAATTACTAAAAAATCCTCCATTCACTATAACCATTGAAGGCTTGATGGAAACCTACTAATACTGAAAATGCTGTTTTGGATAATCTGATAGAAACAACACAAATTAACTGTGCAGGACCAGCTCAACAATACTGAATCACCACTGAATTGGCCAGTCAGAAGTTTGCGTTGCAAATGAAGCCAAATTCTCTGCTGCACAGCATTATCTGGTAGCTTTGTTTATCCGTTAACTATAAAGTTGTGTATTCATTATATGACCACTTTCCATAGCATTCCATAAATTTACAGATTGATGTCCTGCCTTAATGTTATTAAAGTATAAAACTAAAATTGAGCAGACATGAAACTACAGATCCACAATCCACAGGCGAGTGAAACCTTTGACACTTAACGTGTTTTGTCTCGACATAATGCAGTTGGGAAGAATTGAAAACTATTTTACCAGATTAGACATTATTTATATGTTGTTAAATCAGTCAACTAAGCTCAGCTCAGTTCAACTCAGCTCAACTCAGTTACTTTTGCTGCTCAATTTATCCCTTCCTTAAAGGGTTTACCCCATGACTGAATTTAATGTACCTATACTTAAGGGGCCTTGCCTCTACCTCACATAGTATGGGGATAACGGAAGCATTAAATTCAGTAATTTAAGGGACTCTTGATTTAAATTGCATTACGGTAAAAAAAAAAGACATTTTAAACTGTCTTTTTTTAAAAAGAGTGTTGGTCCCCAGCCAGCTGTAGTATCGTCTCACCATTGAATAACATTTATGATGGTAGCAGGAGATTTGAGGTTCAACTGACTGTATTGTAAAAAATTTTAATTGAGAATCCTGTATTTAGTGGGACTGTGGGACATGAACGCATGTCTGCAACACTTGTAGTAGAAGAATAAATTATTATATTATTTGACAGCTTGTCAGAGTAGAGCAGTCACCAACAAATAATGTCATTCACTGACTGTTAAACAACAACATGGTGTTTTTTAGTCCACGGAAGAGAAGCTGAGCTACATTAACATTTCTGTAAATCCATCCCTTGGGTGACATAAACGAAAATATTATATGTTTGTACAAGGAGGTTTGGGGGTTTTACTGAAATAGCCCTTCGTTTGTCAAAGGGTACATTAGAGAACTGTTATCCCCATGATGATGTTAGTCTTTCTGCAGCATAATGTTCATAATGAAAAGTAGTTGTACTGGTCACTGTCATTCACAAATTGATTATACCCATCACTAGTAATGTAACAATCATTAGTTTTTATAGAAATTATTAGTTTCTTATTTTTTGTTTTGACAAAATTTTATTTTTCTTTTCTAACCAGAAAAGACAGGGTGCTTCAGCACAATGTCTGTCTTGTTATAATCCGACTTCCTGTCAATAACCTCTGTAAATAGTTGGCATCGCCGTCAGTAAAATTTAATGACACAATCTGTAACAAAACAACAGGGTTCAAAATTCAGCCCTATAGTCTGGCTTTCCTTAGTTCAGTTTGAACTAAGCAGCAGGGGTCGAGGCACTATCTGAGTTTGCACTGCACATCCTGTAGTAGCAAGTAAAACAAGATTCCCCCCACTGTCAATTTGGCTTGTGGGTTCGTAGTCAAGCTGTGTGTTGACAGGTCTCCACGTTGACACCTTTTATTTTAATGTACAGTCATTCAGTTCAGATCAGAGAACAGCGGCAGCTCTGACTCAAACAACAGGAACCATGCATCAGTTTTGAGCTGTTCAATCTTTCGGGATACTTTTTGTATGTGTGCAATATGTCACAGATTATCCTTAGCATCTAAGAGTTAGGGAGAAAAATCCATAATTCAGATCCACAGAACCTATCTGAAGTTTTATATGTATTTTCTTTTTAATCATAACCTTTCAATGGAGCCATATCTGTTGCATCATAGACTTTGTTGGCAGGGGATAGAGACGTGTTCACACTGGGGAGAGCTGAGTCAGTGTGGTGCTTCTTTATTGCCTCAGGCCAGTTTTGTCTCTACAGCTAAGCCTTCCATATCTTTGGGGGGAAAAGTTCATTTTCTAACAGAGAGGCAACCTTCGTTCAGTGGGACACTCAGTTAATTTATTTTTCATCATCACTGGATAATACTCAAGGTGATATACCATCTCAGGCAGTGTGAGAACGCAATGATATAAGAGCTTCTAATTGGACAAAATTGAACTGATGAAGCCATATGCTATCAGTATATTATCTAGTGGGGAAAGGTAATCTATGGTTGCCACAACAACTCAAAAAGCGTTTTTCTACCCTGCAGGAACACACTTTTTAAAAGAAGGAAAAAAAAAAGAAGAAAGAACTCTCGAGTAGTAAATCGATTCATGACTGAACCAGAATTTTAAGGTGACAAGTTACTTTCTTAAAAAACACATGTCAATCAACTGCTTTGGCAAAGTCTCTATAACAAGTAGTCTACACCGGACTCACATAAGCCTTGTTACTCAGTCGTCCATAACACACAAGTGTGAAAGAACTCATAAGTTTAATTTTCATCAATGCAGCTGTCTATACCGGTCAAACGAAGTATTTTGCTTCACTCAAATTTTTATTTTATCTATTTGCTTCTGACTTACATATATAACTACAACATTTATGTATAACATGTACAGTATAAGCACTGCTAAAACACAGATGACCAATACTGTGACTGAATGCATCCAATGTTGACAAAGAGGACTGACACTACTGCAGGTACTGATGTGCTTTTGATAAGCAGCACCTTTTAAAAAAGGTCTTTAAAAACAAGGTGTTAGAGACAGTGAATATATGCTTACTCATAATATATTCTCTTTAATAAAGAACTGTTCAAGCAGCATAAGTCACAGGGTCAAAAGTTATTTCTCAAGCACACAGGGATACAACTGTCTGCCTAGATGACAGTAGTTGCCTGTGCACCAATGGTGCTCGATAGCTACCTTGGGGCAACAGCGCTGCTTCTTTTCATCTTTCATCTCAGTAGCTGCCTGTCTTTCACTGCTCTAGAATAAGATCAGGCATGTCTCCTGACTCTGAATATTTGTATCTGTCAAAACTTCAGATGATATGATATGATAAGACATGATAAAAGATAACTGAGCACTGGATTATCAGTTATAGGAAACCTGAGGGGAAAAAGATTTGTTGCTTTCATTATTTACAGTTTATGGTTGTATAAGAAACATTACCTTAAGCTCTGGAGTGACAGTGTAAACATGATTAGGCCTGAGGAAACTAGTACTTTAAATTTATTATTTTATTAATATTTGATGTGTTGCCTATCCAGTTTACTTCTCTGTACTTAGAAGTTTGAATTATACTCATTACTCTAAGACAACCTAAGATTTTATTTTAATATGAAAGGAAAGTTAATATCCCTCTTTCCCTCCCTCGTTCCTGTTTATGGATAACAAGCACTGAATTGGCTTGGGTTTAGGCTGAAACTATAGTCTCAGACACAGAAGGTGTCAAAGTGAAAAGTAGGAGTGATGGATGACAGACATTTCATATGATATGATATGATATATATATATATGAAAGAAAAAAATTACATCTTCTGTATTTCTTGCTGTAGCAAAACTTACCTTGTCTCGCTTGCTTTTATTGCCGTATGTACTTTCTGGTAGTAACTTGTCAAAGCCTTTCCATCATAACCACTGTGTATATTTTTGAAAATAGGGACGTCTCTATCAAATTTCTTGATTTCCCGATCCCAGTCTTTTAACATTGGGTATCTGCTGATTCCTAATCTGAGCCAATACTCATATTGACCTGATATTTACTGTCAGGTCAATATGAGTAGTGTACTAACATAAGTACACTACTAAATTTTACACACCTTAAGTTTCACAAGCTACTTGATACTGGTTCAAAGCTATTAAGCCCATTAGCTTCATTACTTAACTAGGAGAATGTAATTCCTGAAACCAATGTGAAACGTTCAGTTAGAGAGAAGAAATATTACTCTTGGAGTCATTGACCTTACAAAAACACTCATGGTCACACTGAGTGGTGTCGCAGTGTGGAACTTCTTCCCTCTCACAAGATCTTTGGCCAATCACTGGTCAACAAAAAGGTTTAATTTTGGCCTTCTATCAATTTACTGACAGAATTTGGATTAATCAGGAACTGCTGATATGACAGCAGCATTTGTCATTTTAACTGGCAAAAGCAATGGTCAACACTGGGCACCTGATTGTTTTGTACAAAGTTATTTGCTTATGAGAAAGAGAGCATTAGAGTTAGAGCTTAATGAATCCATGCGATATTATTTTACCAACCCAGGTGCAAAAACACAGTCACATTAAAATGCTCTTTCACTGGCATACAAGTGAAATGCTGCACTGTAGAGCCTGTCTATGGTAAAGGCCATTAACACTGCAACACCAGCAGGTTGAAATGGACAAGACACAGTAGAGTATAGTAAAGAAATAATATGATTTTGATCGGCTTTATTAAGCCGATACTAGTCCTTTAAAATATGCCCAGATCCACAATGATACCAATCCTTGGGATGAAACATTATTTCAGGAAATACAGGGTTTTTTTAAATTTGCAATTTAATGTTTGTGTAATATATTTTAAATAAATACATTACATACCACTTGTGACTGAACTACTACTTTAAGTAACTTTTTTCAACAAAAATTGATTTCTTGAGGCTTACATTTTTGTTGTCCAAAACCCTCTGCAAAGCCTCTTTCCAGTGATGACTTCTTGGTTCTGCCGACATAGCACTTTACTAAAGGAAGCATCAAGGCACATTTATCACAGAAATAGCCTTGGCAATGAGAGAAGTTGCCATTTGTCACTATTAAAAATAATGTGTTTTGGCTTACTGTCTTTGTGTTCTAATGAACTCAATGAAAGATAGAAGTGTTCTTCATGACAAATCTATGGTTCAGAAATACTTACTGGCATTCAATAGTGGTATTCACTCTTTAAAACAACAAGGTTATTTATGGCTGAACCAAATTTTCAGCAAAGGTAGGTCATTTAAATTGCTGTGCTGGTGGTCAAACCCCTGTAATGTGTAAACTAAGATGCACACAGAGGGGGTGAGCCATATAAAAGGAAATGTCAGTCTTCCCACAGTGCTGTCCTACAAGTGCCTAGAAAACTTTTCATTAATGCATTCTGACTTTAACCCAAATATTTACAATACCTGTGTCTTCAAGGTCTGAGTGGGAACCACAATGGGTGGGAACTTTATTATTATTATTATTATTATTATATTATAGATGGAACAGCATCAGTGACACAGTGAGAGGTGACTTTGGCCAAGTAAAAACTCATCATATTCCTGGTATGAGTGCCCACAGCATTTCACATCCACCACCAACTTTAACAACTGGCGAGACATGATGTGAGTTGAAGGCATCCTTTGGCTCTCCCCAAACATAATGTGCGTGGGATGTAAGAAAAAGTGGGGAAGATGACTCATCACATCATATTAATGTTTCCATTGTTCAGGGAACCAAGTTTTGTGCACAGGCATTGCATGCAAGCAGCCGTCCAATGAATATCATAAAGAAAAGAAAATCTGTCGTCAGTGTAGGATCCTTCTTTTCCAAACACAGCAACATATCCACTGTGGTGCATAGTCATTGTTTCACACCTAGACATGGATAAGGGACCCTGTTTTTATGCCAAGCCAATACAATGGCTAGAGCCAAACGCATTGTAAATGAGTAAATGTGTCTCAGTAACTAACAAAGCCATTTCATTCACTATTCATTACTTTGGTTGTGCTATAACCTACGCTTGAGGTGTTTTTTGATAATTTAGCTCGACTGGCCAGCTGTGTTGTTACTCCCATTTTCATTACATTGCTTCCCCCTACACTTCTCTCATCCCACTCTTCCCATGAAGGGTTTCAATGATAATATAGCCATACAAAAACAATGTCTTCAGAGCTATTTCCCTTACTGACTCAAAGTTTTTTTTCCTTCATCCCCTCAGCCTTGGTGCACATATTTTCTCATCAGCCAGTGCTGCAGTTCAGTTGAGGTCACCATTTCGATCACTGAGGTGACAGTGCTGAACATCAACACATCTGTTAATATGAGAAGAGCCTTCACTGCTATAACAAACAGATGTTGACAATAATAGAGAGGCCATAACTGTTTTTGCCAGTCTGTTGTTTTCCTTTCTTTTAATTGCAGAGAATTGTTGATTTTTGAACTTGCACATTTAATGCTCATGACAGTCATATTCAGTCAAGTGAATGCAGACAGTCAAGATTTACAATACAACAGCTGCATCTAGATTACTTTTATTTCTTCTGGAATCATTACATTTCAGAAGAAACCCCTACATTTTTTTTTTTTTTTTTTTTTGGGGCTTTTTATGCTTTTATTCGACAGTATAGTGAAGAGAGACAGGAAACGGGGAGGCAGAGAGAGGGGGTATGACATGCAGCGAAAGGCTGTCCGATGCGGGATTCGAACCGGGGCCGACTGCAGCGAGGACTGTAGCCTCTACACATGGGGCGCCTGCTTAGACCACTACGCCACACGACGCCCCCAAACCCCTACATTTTTAAAAGATACATAAAAGACATCTTACATGAGCCTCTAATCTCATAAACAAAACAACTAAAATTTTACTGTGTTGTCTTCAAATAAAATCTGGTTCATGACATGATTGTAATGCCTGAAGAAGAGTTTAAAAACAGCCCTGCAATGTATTTATCAGTACCGATTCAACACTAATGTTTGCTTTAAATACTAATCACCTTTTCTATTTGCTAATCATTTTCTGGCAGGTTACTATTCTCAAATTACTCCACTGAACTGTGGAATTAATAGATGACCACTTTTGTAGAAAGTACAAACTATAGCTCATTTGTACGGAAAGAAAAACTCAAAAGAAACTAAATTTGATAGAAATGTTTTTTTGTTTTTTTTAAAACACTATTGTCATATAATTCAGTCTGTAAAGTATAAATCTCACCACTGCAGATAACATGGGTCATTTCCTAAAAAGCAGATCTTGACTGCCAACATGTGCTCATCCTGATACTCCTCTTACCACAACTATTAGTGTCCAGGACACCTCAACACAGCCTGTCTTCACATCCATTATCTCATATCCAGACACTCAACTTCATCTTCTCTCAGTTAAATGTGAAATGTTTAAGCATGTTTATGCAAAATGATCGTATAAGATGTTGAATTATCTATACTATATTACAGTATTGCTCTCCATTGGGTTCAATACTGCTGCCTTTGTGTACTGTACATGCTTTGGTTGCATGATCATAAGATGTTTTTTGCATCGTTCTATTGCATGAAAAACAGATCTATAAACTGACACAAAAGAGTGATAACTCAGGGTTATGGTTCACAACTATAGCTTCATTATGTCTCTGAATGAGTCAGTCTACAATGCAAAACACTGCAGTTGTTAAAGAAGGGGGGAAAAAAAAAGAAAATCTCTCTGCCCACATATCTATCAGGACATGAAAGTGTATGCAAAACAAAAACTTGATCCAGATGACTCATTACTCCCCTCCATTCTCGAAGTCAATGTCTACTTATTTGTTTGTCATGTTTATGGCAGCCTTGACGACTAATAACTTTCTGTGGGAGTCTCTTGTGGGTGGTAATCTGCACCAGCAGATCGGCTAGCCATATGTTCTTTGATTTTTGAAGGTGGTGTGTGAGAACGCTGTCAGCCCACTGTGTCGTGTTATCTGAAGTAGACACACGGGTCAAGGCTCACAACCGAAGCCCGACACATGCTAATGAACTTATCTCATAAAATATGCATCAAGCCCTCCCAGGGCTGTACAGTGGCAGAGGCGTGATTTTGCAGGAATTATGGGAACAGTCATTTTCCATTATGTCAATGCTAAATGAGGAGTGACCTGCGGGAGAAGCATGTCTGACCCGTGTCCAGATAGTTCCTGCCAATTTTGCACTGAGAACTTTGCAGATCAGTTTTGACTTTTAAGATACTGTGGTGACAGAGAATAAATGGATCTGGCTGCACAGCATAACCTTGTTGAAGTCGTCTCCATCTGAAGCTGATGTTCCAAGTCTGTATAATTAATCAAAGACAATGATGTCAATGAGGGCTCCGGTTATGAAATTAGAGGCACGCTGTCTTCCATTACTGTACAGCTTATAAGTGCATTAGGAGGGAGAGAGTAACAATAAGACAGGTGTGGAAACCATTAGCTTCATTCTTCATTCCAACCATTTGTGGTTCGCTTCTCTTGTTTTCAGCACAATTAAGTATCTCATAACAAAGCCAGAGCTGAATGCTTGAGTGTTGAGATGATAGCCAGGATTGCAAACAAGGTGGGAACAGCAACAGGACAATAGCTGTTTGCTCAATAATGAATGATGTTTAACAAATTATGTTGGTTCTGTAATATTTTCTTTTCTCCTATGCATCAACTGTATAATGAGCAATTGTCAAATTCCAAAAATCCCATTTTACTCCTCTTAATGATAAAAATCTGCTACCTATCCAAACATAACTCACCTGACATCAACCAATACAGGTAAATAAACTTTAAACCAGACATTTTATGTCTATCAACATTCAGAACTTTAGTAGCTCACAAGTTGCACCTTGAGTAACTTAACAGAGCTACATGGACTTCTGGAATCATGGTGTATTGTTATAAAAAGGAACAATGTTGTATGAAGAGATTTTAGTTATTCAAAAATTGTCTGAAGTATGTGGTGAAAAATATGCATTCACATTTTTTTCTCCTGACTACACTTGTGCTTTACTCATGCATGCTAAATCAGCTTCAATGGTATGACAGGACAATGCTGTAAAATGCTGCATCCCACCCATGCTTCCAACTCATTGGTACTTCCACTGAAATATGTGAAACCATAAAAAAATAAAAAAAACATAAAAAAAAAATAAAAAAAAACATATTGGAAGAAAGAACTAATTAATTATTCAATTGCACATCTGTGAGCTGGATTACATATTGGTAATCTTCTGTACGAGCTCCCTCTTTCACAGAAAGCAGTCTGTCAAATGACATTCCGCAGCAAGCGGAACAATCTCCTGTGGCCATGCTTGTCAAATCTGTTGTGCTCCTCACCAGAGTGATGTCTGAGAGAAAGCAAAGCATCTTAAAGAAATCATTGTGTGCATGGTTCTTTGCACTGACATCTCATACAGCACATATGTCATTTTGATAAATGAACTGCCAATGCATCATGCTATATCTTCAAATGGTTGCTGCAACTGCTCTAACAACAGCACATTTTGGTCAAAATTTTTTTGAAGAGGGTTTTCCTCCAATTTTAGCAGCTTTCTGGGAGGTTTAACTAAAATACTGAGGCATGGTTTCTGAAGCAAATCATAAAAGCTCATCAGCACCCTCTCATTAAAGTGTCATTAAATAATACATGACTTTCACCCTTTACGGGTAATCAAGAACTGCAGTAACACTGACAGGTATGCAGCACAGTGTGTGGTGGCATGTATCTGACAGCATAACAAAGTCACAGTTTTCACTTAAGAGACAAGTAATCTAGCTAATGAGACGATACATCCAAGAGAACTGTGTAGTGCAGACGTAAGCCTTACGCAGGCAAATAATTCTAACGCTGAGCAGTTTAAAACTAAAGCAGGTGGGAGGTGTGGACAAAAATAGGGGCCATAAATTGGCACAAAATCATTGGCATTTTTGAACAGCTAAGTATTAACAACAGATACCTACTGTACATGATGAGCATGTGTGCCGTGAGACTGTATCTAATCAGAATAACAACACTGCATCATGAATATAGGTAATGAACTAATGCAGGATTAGGTAATGGAAACCTAAAGCAAACCTTTTAAACTGAGTATTTGTTTTGTTTCCTTCAGGTGATGAGCTCCATAAATCTCTGAGTGGGATCCTGCCAGACCCAGGAAAACTGTTTTGCGGGTTTGCCACACCCGGTACAGCCCCCCACCTCACCCATTCCCCATAACGACCTTCACAAGTTGTTTCAGTGTGGCTCAGCTCTCATCACTGGATTTTAACTTGGGGACCTGAACCTCACAGATTGCCAATGCTAACAAGGAACTGCCTGCTGCTGTTCCTGTGGATTGTTGTCGACGCAGGCTCAGTCTCTTCTTTACATCCACCTTCACCGCCACTGGGACGGAGCCGGACAGGAAGGGAGCACGCCAGGAGCTTGGTGGGCCCTATGAGGAATGGGGCAGCTGGATTTCAGCGGGTCAAAAGGGGCTGGGTGTGGAACCAGTTCTTTGTACTGGAGGAATACATGGGGTCAGACCCGCAGTACGTGGGCAAGGTAAAAAGCCTTATTTTTCCCAGTTATTTATTGTGCGCAAGAAGTCATAAATCACATAGTAAGGAGCTTGAAAGAAATTGAATTGGTGGTAAATGGAGGGAGCGATAGAACGTGAGGGAGATAACATTGGAGAGAAAGAACAGAAAAGAACAGTAATGTTGAGTAAGTTTAAAGCTATTCTGGTTTTAGCAGGGCAACATTAACATATATAAGAAACCATCACAATATATTTATTTATAATTCACGCGTATATGTACATATAAACTCTGGGACAATCTTTTAGGTTAGGCTTTCCAGTTAAACAAATATACATAAAAATACAGTGGCAAAAAAATGAAAAGTATGCTCCTTCCACCATACTTCACACCTTTGGGATGATATTTCAATGTTGGTATGCAGCCTGATGATTCCTTTGCTTTAGGAATCATCTTATCTGGGCACCCACTTCTAGGGAGAGTAGCCATAGGACTAAATCATGCCCATTTATAGACAGTTTGTCAGACTGTGGACTGATGAATATCCCCCCTCTCTGAGATGACCCTGTAACACTCTCCAGCTTTATGCAAATCAACAATTCTTGATCCTAAGTCTTGTGAGACCTTTTTTTGTGAAACATGCTTCACATCAGCAGATGTATTTTGTGAAAAGCAAACTCAAACTGTTTAAGTGTTTTTTTGTAAATCAAAGAAGCTCTAACCCACACCTCCAATCTGGTTCCATTGATTGCACTCCAGGTTTGATAACTCCTGACTCCAATTAGCTTTTGTTAAAGTCATTAGCCGATGGCTTCACATTCTTTTTCCAGCCTACACTGTGAATGTTTGAATGATGTTTTCAATATGGTCAAGAACAATACAAGGATTTGTGTGTTATTGGTTAAAATAGAATTATGAACAAACACAATGTAACTTGGATGACGATCTGACCATATTTTAGGACATATTCATACATAAATGGAGGTAACTCCAAACAGTTCACTTACATCTACCCACCCTGATAGCAATTGCTACAAGAGATCTATTGTCCTTTGCCCACAGAGTTGAGCCTAATTATCTTAATCTAATAACATTTTTGTAAAACTGTCCCTGTGTGTTAGTGATTTAGGATATAAATAGTTTTGGGCATGGGAAAAAAAAAAAAATCTAGATATGATAATGGAGATGTGCCTACACTTCTATGTTAAAGTAGCCAGATACTCATGGCAGAGAAGCAGTGGGAGAATCGATGGCATGGTAGAAATAAATTTAAACTACAGTCCTTGTAAAACTGTCAGAACATCATGGTTATGAGGCAGGGAAGATGCTGACAGCAATAAAAAGACAGCAGCGACACCCAATAGTCTGAGATATATACACACGTCCCATCAGACACTTCTTTTTGCCCCCCCCACCACCAAAATCTCAGCCATCTCTGTTTTAAGTATAGGATTTTTTTTTATTCTCTGCTGTGGCTTAAGACATCCGTAAGTAAACTCTATGGGGGTTTTAAGGCTAAAGTTGTAATTTGGCACTCCTAGCTTACACAGGATAATAGTAAGACTGACTTATCTGCCCCAGTGCCACTGCAATCAGCCCTGACAAGCCATGCTGTTTGTGGAAGTCTCGGAGGCTATAAGTAGGGGGAGGGAGGCTGCTGTCTCCTGCACTCCTAAGTCACTTAATCCTGAGCTGCTGCACTGCTTCAAAATAATTGACTGATTCTATGCCATATGAAAAGCATTTGGAGATGAGATCCTGGGACCTTTGTCAGGACAATCTTAAAGGAAAGTCTTTTGCTTTTAAAATGATTGTAGCTGTAACAGGATAAAAGTTTGCTAGAGACCAGAAGGGCAGGATGTTACCGACAGGTCTTCTAAGGAGTTATCAAGTACCATCACAGAGGCCTATAAAAAGGTAACAGTTTTCTTTTCAAGACAGATAAACTGACTCTAATGGACCACAAGTCTTGGCAATTAATGATTGTCGTGTAATATATCAATGCCTAATTGTGGTAACATATTCACTCCAGAGCGTAAACAAGATTTCCATTCAGGGACCTGCAGAGTGTAGTAGTAGATTTCCTTAGTATTTATGGCTGGTTTGCACGTTAATGCCAGTGCTTAAAAATTGGGTTATGTAACAGTTTCATGCTTTGGTTCTACTTTTTATGTGTACTAATATTTGAGTAACTTTTTGGCATAACACAAATTCTTTATAATTGCCCATAGAAACTGTTTATTGCTAATTTCATTACCAAAATAGGATAATTATCCACTGTGCACATCTAAGGTAATGTAGCTTTACAAAAACAACCTTCAAATTGCATTTTGTTTATGGCGATGCTGGCAGTGTACTCTGATGAGAGGCAACAGAAGCAAAGAGGAAAAGTCGAGGGAGAAGTGTTCAGTCTTTTATTTCCCCCCCTAAAGTTGCTTCCAAAAAAGATTTTACATAGAACTTCTGAACACTTGTCTATCCAAAAAACACTTGTAGATGAAAAAATGTATGTGAGTGAGAGATATAAGCATGTGAATATTTTGCATTCATAATGTCTGTTTACAGTGCTGTTCCAGTTCAATATTCTTTTTTTGATTGATTTTTGTTTTCTCCCCTCCTCTCCTGCTCATATACATTGGGAAAATATCGATTACCTTTTGTTTTTGGAAAAAAATTGCTCTGCTAATACTGAAAGCTCACTTTCTTATTTTAAGGTCATGCATGACATCCCTACCCAAGTCTGGCATGGTAGCTATCTGACTACTTGGATTCTCTTGATGTCTTATGAACAAGTCTGTTATCCAAGGCTCAAGAGCACCTGAGATCTGTAAATTTTTGCTTACAATCAAACTGAATATTTCATTTGATGTATTTGTATTAATGTATAATTTATTCATCTTTAGAGCTGCCCTATAAAAACATTGATGATTTGAATTATGAGTCATTTAGTGAGATAATTATTATGGTTAGCTTTATTTTTTTGCAAATCAGTAGTACATTTCATATTAAAAGCACAAGAAAATAGCTAAAATGTTTTGGCTGTTCAACAGGTGTAAATATAAGACTGAAAACCTGGTGAGAGAGCAGGTAATAAAGTCAATCCTTATCTATTTATAACTTTCTTAGCTGCTATTTATCTTTGAGGCCTCTGGATCTATACAAAGTGTTACATTTCGTTTTTGGGTTGGTTTTTGCTTTACCTTACAGTGCAATTAAACTAAGAAAAGACGACATCATTTAGAAAGGTGTGATGCTTCCAACACTGAAGTCTTGCTGAAATTCTGTGTAAGTTTTATCAAAACCTGGCTGTGTCAGCAATGATAAAAAAATCTATTTCAAGAGTGTTAAATTAAATGCATCACTGCCAACTGTAATTGCAACAGCCAAATCACTACTAATTAGCACTGGCCATTAAAAACATAATTCACATTACTAACAAGATGCGGTAATTTTTGTCAGTTCTGACAGCATACAAAATGCAAGACAACCACTGGAGGAGGAAAGGAGGAGGTACAACCACTGATGATGCACTGTGTAGTCAGAGTACCCGAGTTACGGATCAACTAATTTGTCTATTAACTGGTGACGTTCACCTGAATGCACCAGTGGTTGCTTGTAGTGACGGCAGGTGTTTGGAAACAAGATGATAACATTTAGCTGTCCTTGTGAATGTCTTACAGTTTGCTTTTTCATTAGAATTTTAAAATGGTCATATGAGTCACTAAACCTATATCAACTCCATCAACCAACTCCAAAAATAATTATGTATGCTATTTGATACTAATCTATTTCACCATTAAACCGGTATAACCAATACAACCTTACAAGAATACAATACATCTTTGTGCTTGCACACAACATATAAGTTTCACTGTCTCTGTGCTAGCCCATGTCCAATAATATGGTAGACTGTATATATCAATGTTGGACAAAATTGAAAATATAGATTTCAGCACAGTGCAATCCAATAAGATATTGCCTCATACTACTAATACATGTTCCAAAAAAAACTCTCTGACACAGTTACTATGAAAAAATGAATACGATAGCCTTAACAGAGATTACATTTACTGCACACCTGTTTTAGTGGTTTGGTTTGGTTTTATCTTTGTTACTCTTTCTAGAGTTATTTTTGTGTACATTTTCAGTGCCATACTGAAACACAAATTAAGCTTTGGATGACATTTGTGCGACACTCTAAAAATGTTCCTGTCATATTGATTGGTAAACTTCTTTTAAAAGTAGTCATCAAATCATAGATTATTTCAAATTATAGATTACCCAAACATACATCTAACCCTTCTCTTCTGATATTGCATGTCATCATATGAAGGATAGGTAAATCTTTGTATTGTGCACTTAATTATAGGGGAAAGGAAATACTAAAAATGTATCTTTATATGCTCTCTGGTCTATTTTGGATTAATGAGAATGCAACATTTGTTTTCTTCTGTGGCATGAGTGGAAAATATGCATCGTCTGCATTTCCACTTGTTTTGGTGGCATAGTATGACTAGAAAATAAAGAATGAATTAATTTAGACTTAATTAATTTAGACTCACATATCCAATGTATGCATCCTAATTTGAGAAAAAAAACTGGGAAACTGTAACTGAAAAACAAGTTGTACAGCAATATTATTCATAATGATATCTCACTCACACACACACACTTTATAAAAATATTCATGCAACAGTTTATATATTATTGCCTTAACAGATTCTTGATGAAGCAAGTTGAGGTGGCAGACACAACGTGAAGGGAATGTTAGGAAACCTACAGTCATAACTGGAGGCTGTTACTTACACTACTTAGTTAATTATCCTCTTTGCACCCTGAGGTGCGAATAAGGTCATGACAAACTTCAGCATGGTCTTTAGCGCTGCTACTGGTCCCTACTGCTGGCATTAGTATGGAAACAACTGCTCTAGGGCCTTGCTCAAGGGCAATTGAACTGCAGTGGTTTAGAAGAGTGATTATTTCATTTTTCACACGGTCACAATCTCTTGAGAATCTCCACTAAGATTCCTCTGTGGAAGATGACACTGCTGGTTAAAGTGAATCAATTACTTTTAAAATAGTACAATGGGGGTATTAATACCACAATGGACCTCAACTATAAACAAAGACAAAGCAGTCTGGCAAGAATATTTGAAAAAGGTTTTATGCCACTTATTAACAGTTCAAATTTATTGCGAGGCATGTGTTCTGAGTGAAAAATAGTTAGATGTCACTACCAATACCCAGAGCCATTAAGAATAAACAAACAGATAAAAACGATTAGCTTTAGATTTTTTTGACTGTCCTCCTCTGCAGTTTTAAAAAATGTCTCACTTGAGACAACAGAACCATAAGAACAGCACCAACATTTCACATTTATTATATGCCTTGATGTAGAAAAACTTCTGACAATCTCTGGTTGACAACAGTCGCATCATTGCAGATTAGCAATTAAAGCCCGGAGGACTTAGGAGGGTTAATGTAACGACCCCGTGCACTCACAATTAGATAATGCTGAGGCCTTTCCTATGCTGAGCAGTGTTTATCTGCAAGAAAAATCTGCCATTAGTGGTGAGGCTATATATCAAGCCAAGCTGCTTCCCTCACTCTCTGTTAAACTCTCCACTGAGTTCAGCAGCTATTCCCCAGCATTTCTGTCTAGCTTCACGGCACCCTCCATCTGAAAATAATGTTCAGAAATTTCTGTTTGACATATTTTCTCTAGAATTATAGTAATGTGGCAATTCAGAATCTACATAAAATGATACTGTTCTTGTTATTTCGATGCATGATTAATATTCTAATGACCACTTACTACCAGGGATGTGTAATCAAAAGCAACACATCTCTCAGGCTTGCCATGACTAACAATGCAGGCACATTCTGACAAGATGCTACAAAACAAAGCATACAGCGCATCACTGGGATGTAAGTAGATAAAATTTGAAACAAACAGGAAAAAAGAAAAGAACATTTGTGCACTTGTATTTTCCATATGAACCGTCTAATAATTTATACTGACTTTATCCTGTGATAGCACAATGCACATAAAGGCTTTGATTTATGAGTAAAAGAGGAGCGTGTTGTGTGTATTAAAAGGATAGAGACAGATAGAGAAGGTACAGAGGGACTGGATAGAAACCAAGGGAGCTGAAAGAGACTACACAGAGCATTTGTTTAAAGTCCTATCCTTTGCAATCTAATTGATGAGGGATTGGACCCACATATGGGTAACGTCGACTCTAGTTTCTCAGTGTACTGAAAAAACATCTTTGCACGTCAGAGGGACTTTATTGTGTTCCTTCCCATAGAAAGCATCAGACACAACCATGTTTTCTTTTCATACATGGGAACATGATAACAAGGATATGTGTGAGTCTCTCAAAGGGGGAATAAATAAATTACACACTTTGCAAGAAAATGCAGTAAGGGAATCTGTTCCAATAAAAAAAAAAAAAAAAAAAAAACAACCCTCCAGCCATAAAGTTCAGAAAGCAAACTTCATAACCATAACAGCACAACATTCACTGATGGTTAAAAAGAAACCCAATCAGCTTATTTAGAGTCACACTTAGGACCTACACAAGGAAAGAAAAGTTTCTCAGTAACCTTACAGAAAATGTGATGGCATGCAGTGGCATGCTCCAATGCCTCGTTCCTTAGACTTGCCGACTAAAGGTCGCTCATTTAAATAAAAGTCAATAAACCACTTTTCCTAGAAAGGGCAGCCCTGTTTCTCCCACAACTTGTTTATTCCCTTGCTTCCTGCCTGACAAGGAATGACCATCCCTCTTTTCATTGATGGCTCTTGCTCCCAGTCCCACCCCACACCTGGCTGAGATTTATTACTGATGTGGAGCCCTCAATTTAATCTTTCAATGAGGACCTATCAGAAGGACATAAAAACCTTTTCAACAAGACTTATGCACCAAGCCCAACAAAGAGATTCCATTATCTGACCATATGAAATTTACCAGCCTCACTGGTGATAGCGTGTTCCACATTGTTAAATATGGTTCAATTTAAATGCTCTGGAATTTAGCTATAAAATGCTTGAAAACCTGAAGAGGCCCATATAAAAGCAGCAAACCTGTTTACACGCCATGATGATGATAGCCATTGTTGTAAAATACTTCAGTGGGACTAAGTGCAAGCCAGGAGCTAATTAACATCGTCTCTAAAAATCACATGCTTCATAACTTCATTGCTTTGCACTGTATGCAGAGGTCTATTCAGTGACCTATAGCTAAGCAAGGCTACTATATGCAGAGCCCGAGCAAAGTGCCTAACAATAATCGTGTTCCATGACATCCATAAAGCATGTCCAATGCAGTACCTGATTACCTGACACAACAATACTGCATTCATTGAGACAGGGCACACCAGTGCATACAGTATATCAGCAAATAGATGACACTACATTCTAGTGTTAATACAGATGTTTTATGAATGGAATTATACACAGAGATATGCATATATGTTTGAATGTAAATAAAGAAACTGTAGTAAATGAGCAGCTTTTGTAAAACGTGTATAAAACACTCTCCTTTTAGATGCTCATACATGATCTTATCCCGAAATTCATCTAGAAATGTGTTGCCTAACTAATTCACTGTCAAGTGCGAAGTAATTTGAAGGGATTGCACTCCTGAAGATTATGCATGAGGTGTGCCAGTGATTCAGTTGCTTGTTAGAACATATTAAGAGGTTGAAGGCATTTACAGTTGTAATGTATTTTGATGATGAATGTTGCAAGAAATTCTGAAAAGAACATCTGAAATAAAAGCTAATGATGTCATTCATCTGACCTGCCAAAGTAATATATTTCATATATTTTGTCCTCATGGGTAATGGACTTTTCTCCTGAATTGCCTGGATCATATTTCCAAATGGCGTGCTAATGTCCCAATCGGTATCACTTACAACCATGGTCAACATTTTCCATTTGAATCTTGACATTGATGGGGAATACTGTTGTGATTCTGGGTAGAAAATTGCATTCTGTATGTTGTATCAATATCACTGTATTGTTTAATCAAGTGTGATATGAGAAAAGGGAATCAAGCCTTAACCCCAGTCTCTAAGATCAATAACAATCATGTACATTAATGTGATATGTCAAAAATCATTCTTACACTATGTTATTTGCCATGCAAAACATAACATGAAAACACGTATTTTACATAACTTTTATTAACAAAGCTGCTACATAGTGAATCTCAGTAGTTCGCACAATCATTGACCTAAGTAACAGTTGTATCAACCAGAGTGAATGTAGTTGTTTGGTTCTCATGAATGCCTGTTTACGACTGCAAGTGAGAGGTACGGAGCACTGCACTCGGGGCACTGCACTATTACAGCTCTGGAGGTGAATATAACTCAATGGCTTCTATTTGTTGTCACAAACCCAAGGCTATATCTGTCAATCTATTCCATTTTGTCCTTTCTCCGTCTTCTCATGGTTCATCTCTCGCCTTCTCTTATTTGGACACACACACACATACACACTAGGACTGAACAATTAATCAAAATATTATGAAAATCGCAATATGGCCAAGCACAATATCCAAATCACAGGAGCTGCAACGTTTTGATAAAAAGGTAAAATGTGTCACAACTTACCATTGTAACTCAAGCATTGTGGTGCTACTGAGACGCCCCGGCCTACAAATCATATTCTCCAGATGTAAGGGAACATGCTTGTTTGATACAGACCCCATCCAAAGTCACATCATCATTTTCATTTTTTTTTTTTTTTTGTGAAAATGAAATGCAAAATTTAACTTTTCCACTACAATTGTGACTTTTTAATCGCAAAATAATTACAATATGATTTTTTTGCATATCATTCAGCCCTAAGACACACACACATACATCGCTTCAGTAGTCTCCTGAGTGTATGTGTGCATTTTTACCTCCATCCCTATTACCTGACTGAAGCGTGACACAACGCAGACAGCAAGCTCCGAGCTGTCAGCAGCAAAGAAATGGCTCGCAAGCCAATATCGATCAGCTATAATAAGCTTGCAGCATTTGACAGTGTTTTCTTTCCATCAGCAACTCACCAGTACACTGACTACCTCCCAAAACCTTCACAACCAGCAGTCATGATGTGGAATGACATGGCACTGGCCTGACAATGCACAAACTTGGAGCCCCCTACAATATACCAACATGCTGCCAGTCTGTCATCACACTACTGGGTTGGTAGGACAGTGGCTGAATAGTTGTTGGATTGAAAGGTAGTTTGAGACCTAATAATGAATAGCAGCATAAAAATATATTCAAGACAGCAGTAGGCCCGGAATGCATACAAAACACAGATGGACACTGAATGGATTTAAACTAATTAACAACCACATTATGAATTCTTAGGAAAGATACAACATATATTATATTTAATATGGAGCAGAACCTATATCTACACAAAATATAATAAAGCTACAATAAGACAAGTTAGGGGGCATGTTTATATTGTAAAGCAGTAAATATCAATACCAAACACATTAAATTACTCTAACCCTTTTCAGAATGTTTACTGATTTGTAAATGTACTTGCTGGTGCAGGGTTGCTGGGCCATTCAAGGAACAATGTCGGCTTGCTATCAGCAAAGAGTTGTGGCTTCCATATGCATTCCTGAGGAGCTGCACATAATCCTGGTTGCAGAAATCCAATTACAGCATTTTCTACAGAGGTTGGTTACATTCTCCTCTGAAATCACTCAAATTAATCAATATGCGAGTTTACTGCATTGCCAAAGAGGGACCATGTGCTGCAAATCCTGTAAGTAAAAAGGGACAACCCCCCTCTCCGAGTCGAGAATTCCCTGTAAAGCACAACCACTATCCTAAGTATGTGGTTATTCCATAGCCAGTGAGATGAGCTCCCGTTTTCCCCATTTGTACCAGTAGTTGAGCAGCTTTAGTCAATAGAAGTATTTTGCACTGATGATTAATAGGAGATGAATAATGGGCTTGCCGATATTTGTTTTGACAGCACTGCTGATGCACTGCACCATGACACCGCTGACACACTAGCTGGCCATCTACATTGCCTCAACTGTTGCAGACAGGGCAAGATGGCCTAATGGTTAGAAAGAACATTGTGGAAATTATAAGTCACAGCTTTGAAACCATACAATATCTAATTTGTGTACATAAAAAGCCATACATCCTGGCAAAATGAGGTTCAGCAAGACTCTGAACTACTTCATGAAACCTGACTAATCCATTTGACAAAAGCATCAACTAACTGACTAAAATGTTTGACAATCCTTCTTGGCATCTTAAAAAAAAAAAAAATAACACTGAGCAATCATCTGAGAAAATCGTGAATGCAAAACATATTTACTCCAACAGATGGTATAAGTTTGGATGGTAACAAGAATCTTATTTCAGTTCCTCACACTACCTGTTTCTTTTTATAGCTGTCATGTCTACTGGTACCCTGAGCAGAGCATCTTGCTAATTATGCTTATCATGAAAAATGGAGTGGTAAGACATCTTCACCATAATATGGGTGCATATCATCATGCTGTCTCTACAAGCCAGCTCTCAGTCACTCTGCATATACTTTATGCTAACCAGATGTATGTTTACATTTTTGAATTTACATAAGGTTATCACTAATGCCATCATTTGAATTCTGCATGCATAGACTGTTTTGTTGATTTATGTGTTATGAATTGGAAATAACTGTTACAAGAAAGGCCTTTTTTCCCTCTCTTTAGTAAAATAATTTATTTTCTTTTGGCATACTGTTAAGACGGTTGTGGCTGTGATTGTGCCTCTTGTCTACTGAGCCCAATGGGTGTTTTGTAGTTTAAAAGAAGCCTCTGTCTCCCTATTAACAAATCTTTTTTATATAATTGATTACCATTGTTAGAGTAATGGAATTTTTAATTAATATCAGTCAACTTGCATTTATAATTAATGATGCTATGTGCCTATTCTTTTTACATTTGCATTTCATCTTTAATTGTGCACTTCTGAATCGACTTGCAGGTGCCCCTCCTGGGTGCTTGCATTGAATATACTGCAACTGTGGAAAAATATGCCATTCTTTTCTTATTCTTGTCAGTCAGAGGACAGCCAAATGTAAACTCCCCATTAATTCTGAATACAAAGTGATCATCATTCAGTACACAAAATATGATTCTGCCCACAGTGCAGAGATACTAAAGGTCCATCCAGCTTCAGTCAAGAAAAGTACTGTGTTGCCTCGACAGCCTGCCGAATATCAATATAGTAATTATTATCTATATAATAATAACAAATGCATTTGTGCAGTGTAGTATAAGATGGAAGCCGGCAACAGCTTAGAATAACGCCAAATTTCTGTCTAGAAGATGTTGATTCAGCACTAAAAAGGTATAGACCTCACTGAAAGGTGCTTGTTATTTTGTCCACCAGGAGTGACTGACAAATTAAGAGGAACAGCTTGTAATATAATGTACTTACAATCACAAACTGCATATCATGAAAAATTCTCAACAAAAATGGGACACTATATTTTCACAACAGTGTTTATTACTGACAATCCGTGTTGGATTGCATAAGACTGGACTCAGGTGTTTATGTTGTTGTGTGGACCCCACTATGTTTTCCATCAGCAATGTGTTTTTGTTGGTTGGGTCTAACTAGTAAGAGATTGAGGACCCTGTTATGACTACACTGTTGCAACAGTCCATCTGCCACTCTGATCTCTGCAGTACGCCACAAGCAAAAGGAGTAACTTTCACCATGCCTAATAATGACATTGCTGTTTATTGGTATTGACAATTCATCTGTCTAATGGGACAAAACAGTTTGAACAAGTCTGCAACACTAAGATCTTGAGATAATCTAGCACAATGAGGTCGCATATAATGTGAATGGATTGCAAAAGATTACAGGATTACTAAACTATAGAAAACAAGATGGATAATAAATAAACAATTATGCAAAACAGTTACTCTGGCAGGATTCCCTGCAGTCTGACTAAAACACAGGGTACCGGAATACACAGTGTTTTATTAAAGACTGGCAAACCTGGAAACACAAGTTTCTGGGGAGCACCCGAGGGCAACAAGACTCTTAAACCATACTGCTGAGAGCTAAAAAGAGCCACAAGAAACAGCTCCCTTTCATTTGGCTCAACTTAAAATGTAATTGTTGGATGATTCTATTTTGTTTAGATTATATAGGCTTATAGCTATAAAAGAAACAAAGACCCATACCCATAGAGTAAGTTTAGGTTTAAACTCATAAGGCTGGTGATTTTGTGCTAATCATCATTGTTCTGCAGCCTAACCTACGGATATGCCAGTTAAATACCATTTCACACAATCACACAATGATATATAACTATAATCATCACTGCTCAAATAAGTGCTTCCCAATTTTTCTGATGGCAGCACTTCAATTAGAGAGGAGGCTCTCTGCTCAGTTCATTTTACACGAAACTGTAACCATTTTCCAAAACAATCACATACAAAAACCACAAAATGTAACCAATCATTGCCAACAACACTGTCACAGGTCAACAAAAGCATGACAGGCATCCATGCATATGGACATGGACACATACACACAGGCAAGTACAGTGACCATGATAATGGCACAAACCTAAGCAGCATAGAAAGGAACAGAACAGAATAGAGATAATAGAATTGTACTTGTAGGTAGACAGCAGACATGTCAGAAGCATGTTGCATCTGTGTTGCTGATAAATCCAGCCCTCAGCAAAACCATCACCCATTTCCAACCCCAAGTTAAAATCCCTACACTACAGCAACTACATTTCACACATCAACAAGTATAATCCAAACAAAAATCACTGAATAGTTTTTACAGCTAGTTAGCTGTTTAAACCCATAAGGTTGAAAACAAAACAATGCAGCTTTTATGCTAATTAATAACAAATGAGCCGTGTTTATATTTAGGGTTTACATGACATGTCTCACAATGTTAAATTATTACAACCATTATAGCTAAAAATACTCCCCCAATTTGTCTCATGGCATAGTATAACACATAAATGTCCATAATTCCCTAAAAATCAACCATCACCAACACCCCCACTCTAGGTGAGACAAAACCATGACAGACATGCTCACAGGCAAGTGTGTGGTACAGCGACCAACACCAGTATGTAGTTTTAAGGCACGGCGGCCAAGCAGCACAGCACAAAACAGAAAAGAACAAAATAATGTCCTACCTTTTGAAGTCAGAATGCCTCCGAAGTGTGTGAAATCATCTGCCATCTGGTCGATCATTCCATCTGTCTGTAAAACCCTCAAGATATCCTTCTTACATGCACACTAGTATGTACATGCATATGTATTTTTGTTTGTTTTTTTGTGTCAAAATACATGTGTTACAACATGTTATGAAAAATGTTTGGTTCTGTAAGGAGAAATCATACATTGCAATACAAGATTTGAGAACAGAAAACCAGATTCAAGCGCTGATATTCACAAGTTCACATCTTTTTCAATTCAATACCAAACAAATGTATGTGCACACACATGCACAGCAGCAAATGAGCAGCACAGCAGCAGAAAACACAATAGAATGTCATTTCAATACCAAATACAAGCCTGTGTATATGTGTACCCCCACACATGAGACTGGGCAATATCTTTTTAATGAATTTCCAAATATCAATTATTATGATTTTTTTCCCCCAATTTAGATCATAATATGTCAAGTGTAAACAAAGAATATGGTACATACACATATATACACACATGGTCCATATGGTGGTATTGGTATATATAATGTACCAAAATTTATGTTGAATGCAATAAAATAGTTCCACTGCTCTGCATTAAAGGTAGAGGCAAAAAAATCAAAAACATGAACAGTAAAAACTAATTTTTTGAGTTTCTATTCAACGTTAATTTAAAATAATTCTTTGATTTGGAACACGATATGGACATAGAATTTCATTGGAATTAAATAAATTGTAATGATTATTGCCCAGCCCTATTGCACTCTCACTCACACGCAAAAATTGCAACAGGCAAAATAATCAATGGCACGGCGGCCTTTCAACAAGCAAGACAAAATAAAAGCAGAAAAGGGCAAAGCGGTTTCCCAGCGACACTTAATAGGATAAAATATATTATTGTCCTACTTTTCGTAGTCACAGGTAACCCGGGTGCGTTGACAACCCGTCCACGACACCATTGCTGTCCATACCCCTTCTATTTGCATCGGGAAAACTTCTGACATTGTCCACCGAAGTTCAGCTCCCCTGTCAAGTCCTTTCGACGTTCAGCTGGAGAAGAAGCCATTTTGTTCAAGGTATCCGGGTTTTCGACACACAACAGTCCACGTTTAAGTTATTTGTCGTGGTTAATTTGACATGTCGCAGCGTACAGCACTACATGTAATACTTTGATAGCTCCCATTTCCAAAGCGGTCGAAACTCCGCTTCCAGCTGCTTGGCTTTTTGCTACAAGTCTTCTAGGGGGGACTTCCTCTTCTTTCTTTTTTTAAAATACTTCAAAGAAAGTCATAAAGGTTTGCATTTGAGTAACTGTACCTCCAAAGCTCTTCAAAACGTCGTCCAAGGCTGTGTATTTTTATCCAGCTAGCATTAATTAACTGATTATCTTCTCTTGCTAACACCTGCGGCTGTTCTCGGTGTGGCTTTTGGCTAGCTGCCAACGTCCACTTGCGTAATTAAAATACTTTTTTGTTTAAATGTAGTCTATTCAACCAAGAAACTTTGCAGCCTAAAAATACACGGAGCCGTTCCTGAGTACTGTTTGTTTAAGCTTGTTTTGGCGAAGTTCAGACTCTGAGTGGGTCCACTCATTTCAGTTTTTCTCCCGGAACTCTACCGTGTGCGAAACATGATGGCTGCTAAGTTTAGTTCCAATTTACCGCAAGGGCGATAATATCCGTCCTCGTGCCCTCATGCCCTTGTGCCCTCGTTTTCTTCTTGTAGGAAACAAAGTGTTCCACAGCTCACCTGTAACCCCATGTCATTGCACAGATGGGAGGATAAAAAGGTGCTATATGGTCCTACAAATTGTAGCTGATATGTAAATTTAAAGTGCAATTTAAAATCAGCTTTGACTTTCTGTTTGTTTTTTCACAAAGCTATACTAAAGACAGGCTGTAATAAAAAATAAAAAAAAGAAATAAAAAAGAAATTTGCCCAAAGCATTTTTCATTGTTTTAATTAGGGACACATGAAAAAAAAAAAAAAAACAGTATTGCAAATTAATTATCATAAAAAAAAAAATTAAAAATGAGGTGTCCTGCTGGAGAAAATGAAACAAGTCAAGCAAGATGGAGATGAAGGTTTCTGATGCCTGACTGATATTGTTGATTCACTGTGTGTCTCTTGAAGCTCTTGAAGCATGTTTACTTATTTAGGTTTCCATTTCCAAAGTTTTCTGTGATTGACTGTGAGGGATGATCAATTTCAACTTTAGTTGACCCGTTATTCCCTTGCTCAAGACTAGAAGAGCCTCTTTCATTACATCATGAACTAAAAGAAATCTAAAGGGGGAAAGTTTTCTGTCAATCAATTTAAAAGTTTGATCCACAGCATTTTGGATATCTAGTCTGCATTTCTATACATCATAATGGACCAACAGGGCCTGTCCCATGTCAAAGGCTCCTCCAACTAATAATATGCATGGTTGGCACTACATATAATGACCTTCAACTGTGAAAATATAAATTCATCACCTGATTCACCAAATTTTTTGACATCACTCAAAAAGTAAGCATATTGCTTTACCTGTCTGAACTTAATAATTACTTACCAACACCACCACTGAATGTACCCAGCACTTTTTTTATTTCTGGGTAAGGATAAATAGAGAGTTCAGTTTGAAATCTACTTTGTTTCATTGTCAGATTGTCTAGCTTGTGGAGGAGGCGCATGTTGTTGACATTATTCATTCAGACAATATATAATCTACATTTCAGATTTTCTGCTCATTGCAGAAAATGTGATGTGATCTAGTTGTCATAGCAAGGGTCACGTCCTAAAAATAATTCATTCATTTGAATAGCAATGAATAATGCACCATGGGTGAGAGCATTATAATGCCATGCTATGTTTGTATGAACAGGGCAATTTGCACTGAATCACCAATCACGCCTAGTGTGTTTGTGCTTGCATCTGCTCGTCTTGCGTTGTTTTGAACCGCAACCTACAGAGAATTTATAGCTGCATCTCAAATTTACTCTCTTCTCCTTGGCTGGAGGTTCACTGGAAAATTGGCTACGTGCAAATGGCTTCTTGATGTTTGCAAGTGGGGTAGAGAGAGACTTAATTACTCATAAAAAGTCAGTGTTAGTGTGTTAATCCATTCAGTCATTCACTGCTGCACAAATAAGAAAGTGATTACAGGATCGTAATCAGTATTCAGTCCGATGACACCAGTTGGAAAAGGCTAGTTCACCCATCTGAAAGCAGCCAAATAAATAACCAAAGTCCATTTAGTTATAGCAATGTTTGAAATGGGCCCCATGCTCAATTGTAAAGTGTAGAATTAGGGGTATGTCAATGCAATTAATCCATATTGCCCCAAACTAGCAGGTTGACTGCTGAGTTGGTGGAAAGTCCATGCTATTGATAAAAAGGCAAAAATCGATGTCCGTACTGTATATGGTGATGATCACATTGCATTAGAGTCCTTAAATATTTAAAATGCTTTGAACAGTATAACTGATCTCTGCAGGGAGGTAAACATAACTATGTCAATAGGCTTTGTGCCAAAAGCCTCAAATGTGTTTGTCTTGTACAAAGACAGCTGCAGTGGCCCTGGATCTATATTAACAAAGATGTTCTCTGACTGGAGTAGTAGTATTTTGTGTGTGTTTAACTGTGCTGAGAGTCATCTGGTCACAGGCCTCCGCTGTCAGGTGAAAGTATTAAAAAGTGTTTCTGTGGAAACTGAGTATTTACCTCTAGTTGTCACACTCTGATCTTTGCCACTATGAGAAAAACTCCTATCTCCTATTACACATAGCTGAAGGTTTTTGAGTCATGCTTGAATAGAAAAGATTCTGAGATGTTGAAGAGTTATCACTGCAGCATAATTGCACTGAGAGAATACATTATTTATGAGAGATTTAGCCTCATTAATCTGTGAAACGTTCTGAAAGTACGATCATTTTATTTTTCTCATGACTTAGTGTTTTGCACATCTTTGCGGAGACATGAATTTGCTCTTTGATGCACAGTCAGTTTCCTTGACTGTCTTTGTGAAATAGTGTTCTTTGACAGCTCTTCCCCAGTGCTTTCAATGAATCATTATCTGTGCCAAAGTTTGCACTCAACCTGTCTTTTTCCTATTTTGTCTTGCAGCTGCACACTGACCTCGATAAGGGGGACAGTGCGGTGAAGTACACTCTCTCGGGGGATGGGGCTGGCTCCATTTTCACAATTGACCAAACAACGGGGGACATCCATGCCTTAAGGAGTCTTGACAGGGAGGAGAAGCCTTACTACACCCTGCGCGCCCAAGCTGTTGACATCAACACCAATAGGCCCCTGGAGCCTGAATCTGAATTTGTAATCAAGGTTCAAGACATCAACGACAATGAACCAAAGTTCCTGGAGGGACCATATACGGCCAGCGTGCCTGAGATGTCACCAGTAGGCAAGTGGCCATCTGAAGTGATTTGTTTTGCCCAGTAAAGATTCAGAAGCCAGTGCTTTCACTAATGAATTGGAATTATTTGCAGTAAAAGCTCTGTTTTCGCCTCCTTAACCAAAGAAGACAAAAGCAGAGTTTCAGGAGCATCACAGGTACAACCAGGGGGCAAAGCTGCTCCTTCCAACCCATTTTGACATGACAGAGATCCAGTTATTCTTGGTGTACCCCGAGTATATTTCACAGCTCTGTCTTTATACCCCACCCTCCCCAGGGAGAACAGATCAAGGTAATTCGTGAGAGAATGGTTTCTCTTGTTGTGAATGGCAATGAAGCTCTAAAAACTTTTTAAAAAATCAGCAGTCTCTAGAGTACAAGTAGAAAGTAGGAACAACACAGCCCAACCCCCATGTGAGCACTTGACATCATAAACTACAACACAAACTGTTTCAGTGGAATCAGAGACGCAGAACAAAGATTAACTTTAAACACCCACAGATGATCAGTTAGGTTGCTTGGCAGATAAATAATTAGTTTTGTTTAAGATCACTTGAACATTCTTGTAATTTTTCACGTGAATTTACCTATTTCAAAATGTTATATTCCTGTGATTTAAGATACATACTTTCGCTTTTATTATTATTCAATTTGATGCTGAACAGTCTACAAAAGTAATTTTAGACCATCCTTTTCATGTTTAGTTACAATATTATGTGTGTCACTTCCATAAAGTTGTTGGACACAAATTATTAAAGAACAGTAAAAATCAAAACACCGGAGGCATGAAATGTCATGACTTTTGGTGCCTAGTATGAGTCACGCCCCAAAAACTCTACATTTCCCATGATGCAACTGGATATGATAGACAACAGGCTGCATAAATGCCCACATCTTTACAACTCCAGGCTCCAACTCTGTAACACCAGTTTTCTGTGATGAATTCAAAGCCTTAAGCCCACTAGGATACATTAGACAACTGTTTTCACAGGCTGAGTAGTACTCCTTGTGATAAGCAAAGTTAACTTCATGTGTCTGCTTCTTTTAATAACAAGGGATTAAATTAATCACACACGATTACTTATGGAAATTATTCATGAAAATAATTCTAGCCAAAATATGATTGCTTTTTAGGAGGATGCTAAATATGAATGTACAGTGTTTTGTTTTTTGATATTTGTTAAACAACTATTAGTGTGGAAAAAAACATTAAAGAGTATCTAACGAAACTTCTACATTTAAAACAAAGTGATCAAGGTGCGAGAAATCAAGCAGAATCACAAAATGTGCACTAACAGGAAAATGAACAATTCTGATTAGAAAACAAGACTAAATTAGTTGTGGGTTTAGACTTAACCTTCACTGATGCACGTTACAGCAGATACCATAAAAATTATAAGGAACTCTGATAATTGTCTCCAAATTATGCAGAATGACGCTGCTAATGGAAATATCTTTGTTGACAATTCATTTGTGAGTTTTCAACATCCCCACACAGTTTGTGTAAAAAGTTATCTTTACTTCCAGCGCAAAAAAGAACATGCCACGGGAGAGGCAGCCATTGTATAAACATCAAACCAACTAAAGTCTTTATCAATATTTATACCAGCGAGACTTGTGTGATCAATGGGTTCATTAACTATTACACCCCTCTTGTTGTCTTTGACTACAACGTCCCTGTGAATGTTTCTGTGTTAGCGGGGGTAAAACAAAAATGAAAAGAGAGAGTTGCTGAACATAAATATGCAATAATGGTTGGTAATGAAGACTAATCTATGGCCAAACATTAAAAAATTACTGGTGGCATAATCCAGAGACTCCCCTGGAGTTGTTAGCAACAAGCTTATCCCTGATTGATATAGAAAGAGTGACAAAATAAAAAAAAATACTGAAGAGAGTTGCCTGAGAGGAATTTGTTCATTTCACTCTTTGTCTACAAACTTGCATTTTCATTTATTAATACCATATTTTCCCTCTTTTACATATACCTCTGCAGAAGTCCTTTCCCAATCAGATGAGTCCTATTATTGCAACATTGCAATTATTCTATCTTTATCTTCATATTTAGATATAAAATGTGTTTTGTATTTCAACTGTAGTCAGAAAAATAAGTGTACATTGTGTTAGGTTGATTGGCTTCCTCTGGATTGTATTGTAACATTAATAAACTGTCAAATGTTGTAATGTAAAGAATATTCAATGAAGCCAGACATATAATCTACACTTTGCAAAACTACTGTCTGCATTTTCCTCCTGTGTTTATCAGCAGTGACCTCTGAAGACATTCCTTCCAGCTAGCCCTTACTCACACACCTGAATTACCATAATTAAACGAACACAATTTATATTAATATATTTTTCAACTTGTTTATAATCTCATGCTGAAGTAGAGGCTGTCACCTCTGTTGCCAGGGAATGTGTAGGTGTCAGCCGGGCATGAAGGCTTTTAAACTTGCACTACATCTGAGCTCTTACTGCTGTGGATTTTCTCCCCTTGGCTGAACTGAAAATACATGTTAATGTATTATCTCATCTATTGTATATTCGTGTTGAACACAATGCAGTCCTTCTCTGGTATGTCTAATCAGGAATGTGTGGCTTTGTTAGGGAGGATTGAGACACTAATCTCTCTCACCTAATGTTTTAATTCCATTGTTACCATCTGCTCAGACTGCAAAGCCTATTTGATATACAGCAAGTTCTTTACAGGCGACTGGGAGCTTAACCGAATCTAAAATGACCATGTAAATGCCATCCCTGTGGTCAGTGTCTCCTGTTCATAGTGAGAATTCCACAAATCCTACATTTTACACAGCATGTGTTTAAGCCAGTCAGATGTGGGCATGTGATTGATCCATGGACATATGCACACAGAGCTGTCTGCCTGTGAAGGCATCCATGTCAACCTGCCTGCAAGGATTCTTTCTAAAGAATCTGCCCATCTGCCCACACACCAGGCTTGTTTGTGTCTTACAGTTATAAAATAGTCAAGCTGACAAGACGTTTTTTGGTCAGATACTCAAACTGGAAACTTTTGATTAAATCTGTTGGACATAAATAGATGGTAAATAAGGACTGTGTTATTCGAATGGTGTTTTCAATGCCAGCTAGTTAAGGGAGATGAGCTTAACCTCCAGCAAGTAATTATTTTGTCACTGTTACTGCAGGAGTTTGGAAGACTGCCATCTTAATACTATTCTTCCCATGGACCTTTGTTTTCTTAATGGTAACATAGTTTAATGAATGTTTGCACAAGAGCATTTTTACCCTTGTGTTTGCTTCTTTTTTTTAAATAATAGCCACTTAGTGCTGCTACAAATGTGCAAATCAAAACATACAACAGCAAAATTGAACAACTTCCCAAAACACTCAGTCTCCTCTGCACTCCTCTCCATTGCACTCTATCAGGGACTTTGACTGTTCAGTGTCAACTTTGGCGTTCTCAGTTGTGATTCATCATTCATTAGTGTCAGGTGGGTTCATTCAGGAATCTGATGAACCTCAAACACTTTGGATTTCAGTCCCACGGGGAAACAAATTAAGTCAATGTTAATAAGTCTACCCACTATTTTCCACAGGGACATATGTGACGCAAGTGACAGCCACAGACGCGGATGACCCTACCTATGGAAACAGTGCTAGAGTGGTCTACAGCATCCTCCATGGCCAGCCATACTTCTCTGTTGACCCTAAAACAGGTAAAATACTTATCCTTCTTTGTGTTGAGTATCTATGTGAAAAAATAGTGATTTTTGCCAATGCAACATTCATAAACAAATTAAATTTTACTTTAAATGTGTGAGTCAGACATGTCAGGAAATAAGTGACTCTGTTTTATGTGCACCTGGCAATTGCAGCGAGGCAATCTTGCAGTGAAATAAGGTTATCTAGGCCATTAGTCTTGAATGATATGAATGATTGAGTGTCTAAACACTGGACTAGTGGTACCATACATCAGGGCAATAAAACAGGCCCAGGAATTGACCTTTGGGACATAAAAGGACACATGCTCCCCCAAAAAATAAATATTTATTTGAGAGGTATTAAATAAAGGGTCAATTCAAGCATTCACCATTATTGGTGGGTATAATGTATGATAGAGAGAGAAAGAGTCACAATATCTGTTTCAGAGAGAGCAAGATAAGAAAATCAAACATGATTTATTTCTGTTACAGTAGCTCTAAATGGGGCAGGTGCTCACTCGGTGGAATTGCAGAATGTCATCACTTTTTGCAACATATCAAAATGTTAGGTAAACCCATAAGCTGACAGTCTCAGCAACAGGAAATACACTGCTATCTCTAAACCACCAGTGACTTTCTGAACCTGTGCTGCAAGGATACTGGGTAGTCAGTGTTGTGTACAGTTAGTCAGCAAACTGCTATAGCAGGTGGCTTAACTGAATTGCAAAAAAAACAAATAACACAACAACAACTGATGCTGAAACATCAACAGTCTTAGTTATTTTTCATTTTATTTATACCTGCACTTTGCTGGATCGGGCGGATAGTGTCAGAGGCAGTAAAAAGGTTGCAGAGTGGCAGCAAGGGGGTTGTGGCACATGACTCCTCTAAATCTAAAAAACCTTCATACCACCAGCGTTTGCTGGCAGTGGGCCGCTGTTGGATTACTATGTGGTACAGTTCAAAGCATATGAAAATAGGTTCATACATATCACACGGGCAGATTCTGTGGAATCTGCTGCTGATTATGCTGCTAACAGAGCACATCCTGTGACTGTATTTCAAACTGATGCTGGAAAAAATCTAACTGTTAAAGTAAATGTTTGCCCTGCTGGGCCTGCATCTATCTCCAAACGCACATCAACAAGTTGAACAAACACTGGGAGGGAAAAGGTGAGCAGGGGAGGGGGACGATAACAACATAGGTAATTCACCATGCATGTCACAGGAATTATCCCTGTCAGAGACAGACACCCCTCCCTCTCCAGAAAAAAATAAGACAGAAATTTCGTGTTTGATTTTGGAATCATGTATGTTAGGAGTCTGAGACATCCTCACATCCTCACCATAATAAATGGAGTAACACGAGGGATAAAGTGCAGACCCACCTATACTGCCTGCTTCCTTTTAGCCTGCCAACCTCCCACTGACCTAGCAATTAATCTGCAGTACAAACGCTCTCTGATCTCAGGGTCTCTGATCCTCAAGTGAATCATCATATGGCTTCACAAGAGTTCCCCATTGAATGTCAAGTGTCTCCAGTTTGTGAAACGACCTCTATTTCAGTCTTGGTCAGGGGCACATGTGCAGCTTCTTACTGGGGAGCAAAGTCCTTAGGTGGAAATATAGTGTGCATTTTGAAGTAAATTGTGCATTTGGCATCAAACATATTTCAGTGGATTTTATGTGTACCGCTTTTTCCCTTTTGTCTTTTTATCTCACTATCTCTGTCTCTCACTATCTCTTCTTCTTCCTCTATTTCTCAGTTTTTTATTATCTGTATTTCTCATCAATCTTACCATACACCAGGGGTTATAAAGACAGCCTTGCCCAATATGGACAGAGAGGTGAAGGAACAGTACCAGGTATTAATCCAGGCCAAGGACATGGGGGGCCAGCTAGGGGGCCTGGCCGGGACCACCACCGTCAACATCACCCTCAGCGATGTCAACGATAACCCACCCAGGTTCTCTAAAAGTGAGTGCCTTTTGTAGATTGATACACAAAACCGACTTTCTTCTTTGGAAAGGAGTAATAATGCAGATGACCTTACACAGGTTGATATATTTTATGATAACAAAATAAACACTGTGCAATTACAACAGGGCAGGGGGCATTCATCACATCTACTCTTTGTAATTGGTTTTCATTATTTGTCATTATGCTTTGTCGTAAGCAAAGGTCTGTTTATTTAGCATGATTGCATCTACAGCTACTACTCCTGGCAAATGAACCAGGATTTGTGTTATTTCACTCTAGGGGCATCTTTCTATATTTAGATCAGGCTTGAGCGTGATGGTGCTGCACCAGGGATTGAGTCAGTGTATTTAAACACTGTCTTTTATCCGGTATTTTATATAAGCTGCTAAACCAGATTAATTTGATTGTACTATTCACCAGGTCATGTAAAAAGCCAAGCTGGAATACATAACTGTATACTCATTGATCTGTAAAAGCTTTTCTACATATAGGCATAAATACTAAACTGTCTGCAAAATGTTTCCTCCTCCAAAACAGCATGTGTATGACAGGAAAGCAAAACTACTGTGCTGTACTGATGCAGTCTCTTCAGGTATTTTGAGGTGACACTGAGTGGTCTCCTCTGCATGTAAATTCAGGCAGTCAGACGGTCATGCTCCTTTGGCTGTGTGGAAAAGATGATATTTCCATAATGCTGTCACAGCACAGAGGTGTGGGCCAAGTATGGCGCCTCCTCTGCCCTGTCCCAAATCCTCTCTTTGTCTTCTTCTCTTTTCTGTCTGTAGAAGGCTTACATGTAAAAAAATATATATTTGTTCCTGCTTTACTGCTGGACCTCATCAGATGTTTTAATGTACATATTATATTGCTGCTTGAATCCACCCCACATCTGTCGTTTCCAGAAATCTCTCTCTTCCTCCCTAGTTATTATAGATTATGCATTTGTGAAGTCAATCCCCTAAACCTCTATGATGGCACCAGAGGTGGTTGCAACTGCAAACCCTGCAGAGGTCATGAGTAATAGTGGTGTAGAGTACCTCTTTCTGGCTTTGCAGAATTATCCCATAAGCTTTTTTTACTTACTGACAATGCCATGTAGCAGCTGTTTGTGAACTACTCTTAACCTGCACCTCACTCCTTTTTGGCACTGGAGCTAACAAAAAGAAAAGTTGCAAGGATGTGAACCTTAAAGGACATTTTACAATTAATGCATGTCCTTGAGAGTACTTGTTATTTATTGAAATTATAGCACCAAAAATCATCCATATGCCTCAGCTCCCCATCTCTCAATCCTAGGATCAACACTGAGGAAAAACCTAAGATCCGCAGTAAAATTGCAGAATGACAAATGAGAAGTGCAATAACATAGACTACACATCACAGCAGCACCAGAATCTTGTGGTGTATCATGACCTCATGTATAGTACTGACTTTACTGAGCATTTAATGCAACGTTTTCCAATAAACTAAGAGGGGAATTTGGGTTTGTTTCAGCACATTTATTCTGGTCCTCCACTGAGAAATAAGAAATAACCTCTCTGCCGAGCAGCATCCTTTTTCAACCTTCTGTTGCCAAGTGTGTGACACTCGGGCTTATCGTAGACATTTATGTTCAAGTTCATCCATCTCCAACTTGCCATTGTGTCAAGAAGAGACGGGGTTTATATAGAGTCATTCATTCCGTTCTCTGTGGCACATTGTCTTCTCTTAGATGTATTCATTCCTTAGCTCTAGTTCAAGTGAGGATTTATTCCCCATACAAGGGCCGAATGAATCAAATTCCCCAAAATAAATCAACATAATTTCTGTTTCTTTGTTGCAGCAGAGAAATATCTTAGGAATATGTTGAATCAAATGTGTGAATGTGTTAAGAATTTGGTTAAATAAATAAATGTAAACACAAAGCCTTCCAGAGCCACACTATGATTATAAGGACTAATGGAAATTCACTCATTTAGTCATAATGGATAGTCCCCAAATGAATGTTGTAACCTTTGACACAGCACTGGCTTGTAAAGTAATGTTGAAAATTAATGTCACAATGATTTGCTGACATTTTTTCAACCGTCAAGAGTGTGAAAAAGGAGGTGTAATTGCCCACGGCACCTCAATGTTGACACCAGGTGTAGATTTGTAATGCAACAGTTAAGTTTTAATGTCTCTGGCACAGAAGGATGCCATTGTTTGAACAGAGAGTGAAGGGGAACACAGAAAAGATCAATTTCTATCTCTTGTCCAGTGTAAGCCGCATTGCAAGCGATCCGCTATTTGGTGGTTTGTAGATTTCTTCCCACGTCGTCTGCGGTGATTTCTGCTGTTGGGAGTATTAAGGCCCCTGGGCTCTTGTGTTTGTTGATCTTACAGGTTTAGCCAGCCAATTATCAAAAGCAGAGCAGCCTTGATGTCCAGACACATCAAAATTGAATAATGTCATGCCTATAGCCACAGGCCTGACTTCAGACAGGGAGCATATCAGCAACTTGCCTGTGGGTGAATAAGACATCCTCGGGTGGGTGAGAGACTACATAAAAGACAGGATGTGAAGAGCTCAATGTTTCCATCCGATGTCAAGCGATGATAATGAATGACTCTGAGTTCAGTCTGATGTTTGTTTGTTCACAGGTTTCTTTCACCTCAGAGTTCCTGAGTCTTCTGCAGTGGGGTCGGCTGTGGGGAGAATCAAAGCGCATGACCTGGACATCGGGAGAAATGCAGAAGTAGAGTACACTATTGTGCCAGGTGATGGAGGTGCCATGTTTGACATCACCACCAATGAACACAACCAAGAGGGGATCATCATTCTCAAAAGGGTACGGGATTTCAGAAACTAATACAAAATGTTAAAGAAATCTGCAAATTCTCATATAAAAGCTGAAAAAAATGTAAGAGCAGCAGATAATAAGCAGCCAGCAAGTAAAAGGCTCATCAAGGCCGGGGAAAAAAGAAAATGAGGGGTGTAAAATTACCTGTATGGCTCTTATGGTAAATTCACAATCATGCACATTTCCGCAACAACAACAGAGTCAGGTTATGCTCATCAGCCCCACTTTTCTGTTTTCTCCAACTGATGTTAAGCTGCTGTCAAAAAAGCTCAAGACCTCCTTTGACTTTGACTTTGACTTTTCACATGGTTTATGAAAATGGCTTTCTCTCTCACAGCGGAATAACTGAGAGCAGCAGCTTTAAGTACAGTATCATATGACTCTCTTTTTGTACTGATGGAATTTAGTGATGTGGAAATCTGGGCCAACATAATAATGAATTTATCAGAATAACAGGTAAACATAAAGTTTGCATTATTGTGAAGCAGGTGAATTAGTAATAAAAGCTGGTGTATATAATATGGTATATTTTTTTTATATAACTTTGTATATTGAGTGTTTTTTATAACATAAAACACATCATAACCTCTTGACAGCACCCTATCATGATATCAAACAATCTGACAATATGAAAAAACATATACTTAAAACGAATTCTATAGTGAGACCTAGCACAGAGTTGTCATGACAATGCCACACCTTTATAGTGCTGGTATTTTATTGGTTGAACACTGCACATTGAATCTAATGGAAATTTCTCTCTGCTTACAATGAGAAAAGATTTTGCTAGTTACAGGGGTTAGGACCAATGGGATGTAACACAAAAGAAAGACAAATCTTGACATTATACATACATATACTGTATGTATATATATATATGTATATATGTATATATATATATATATATATATATATAGCCTATATATATGGCCTTACTCAGCAACGTGGAGGTGGATGTGTTGCACCTGGGATGCGGGGGTGTTGCTGCACTCCTAGCACCCCTACTTCCCACAGGTATGCGATTTTCTCTGTGTTATATTTACACCTAGAAACTCCCCAGCGGTAATATTCCACTGGTGTGACTGCTGTATATTTTGCAGTAGATTTTACATTTACATGCATTTACTTCAATAACAGAAACAGCACAGGACAAAACAAATGGAGGAGATAACTTTTAAATATAGATAGAATAAGTTATATAATAAAATAAATTATGATGATAGTTTCTCATTATGCTGTACCAGCAGGTCACTTGGCAGATATGAGGGCTGAACCTATGATCCTTCAGTTGTGTAATGTTGCTCTCTAACTGTTTGTCTCATTATTATCCATGCCTTAAAGCGCAGTTCAGAGCAAAAGCATTACTCCCTCAGAGTGCCTGTGTTATATGAAGCATTCACTCAGCGTGTCAGGGCTCATTTACTATGCCATATGTTCTTTTTTGCCACATGGATTAATACATCCAGTGCATCGTGACCCACAGCAAGAGGTCTTGGTCTTTGGTTGTACTTTCTTTGAACCACAGAGCAAAAGTATCTCATTTAATGCCAACTTTTTACCACATACAGAGCATTTGTAGAGCCGTGATATCACTCCACAAAATGGCAAGTGGCACAAAAGCGCCAGTGATATGAGAGAAATTTATTACTCCGAGGATAAACCCCTGGAGATCTATCATCTCATTTTCAAGGGGAGACCCACAACTGCTGGAGGTGAAGAAAAAGGACATTAGAGCCACAGACTAAAATTAGAGGGAGAAATAGAGTGGTCTAGTCAGTGCTATAAGTACTAATGTACTAAATAGCCAGACTATAATAAGACTTATTATGCAATCAATTATTAACTTTAGCCTATATATTAAAAAATTATAAAGCCCTCTTCCAAAATTCAGTTCATTCATACTTAAATAATATCATGACCTCATGTCCTTAGGACCTTCGGAGTGAATTAACAATTGATAGATCTTTCATTTCATTTCAAATATAGCCTACCACAGTGCAGTTTTCCTTCTAAACAATGCTATTAATAATAACCATACCAAGTTTGAACTTGGATAAGAAGACATCGAGTAATAGAGTATGAGCTTCACAACTGCGCCGTGGATGAGCCTGATAACGTCAGCTTTCATAATGTTTTCGTGATGTTCTGGTTTATTTAGTGAAAATCTCCCCATTAAAAGTATTCCCTCATTTGTGTACTTTCTCGGCTCTGTTGTGACACTCTCCTTAGGGTATGCCTAGTTAAAGACTTGAAGATCCATCATACCCAAACACACTAATCGAAATAATGTCATTCTTCTACTCACAAGCTCGACTGTAGAAAGCAAGAGCATGATATTATATCTCTTTAGACACTGAAAGCATTCAGCTCAATGTCAGTGGGTGGGTAATATGCATTTACGAGTGCTGCATGGGCAGGGAATGAAACGGTCTCAGTATGGTCTCATATTTCATACATACATTAAAAGGTACACCTACTTTTAAAACTGTATGACAAAAAGGGCATTCATTGAAAATATGAATGAAATCATCATTAGACTGACTCCTTGCCTAAATTTGGTCATATTAATCAGGATGTAAGTGTACTGTGTAGAGGCTCACTGATGCTTCGCTAATCTGTCTGGTATCTGACAGCATCAAGCGTCATAGGCCAGCCTGGTTAGTAGAAGTCCGTGCAATATGCAGTTTAGAAACAGTTTACAAGCTGTTACCTCTCACTGCTCAGTGTCTTGAATGTGACATGAAAAAGTTAAGAAGCATATAGTGTGAATGTTGCCCACACACAAAACTACACAGGTGCGCACAGATGCAATTTCTTGTGTAGACACATGCAGGCAAACATGCAGAAATAGAAGCTTTCAACCTGCTTTTGTGGGCTGCACGGTGGTGCAGTGGTTAGCGCTGTCGCCTCACAGCAAGAAGGTTCCGGGTTCAAGTCCCGGCTCGGCCGTGGGATCTTTCTGTGTGGAGTTTGCATGTTCTCCCCGTGCAAGTGTGGGTTCTCTCTGGGTACTCCGGCTTCACCCCACAGTCCAAAGACATGCAAAATGGGGACTAGGCTAATGCGATACTCTAAATTGACCATAGGTGTGGCTGTGAGTGTGAATGGTTGTCTGTCTCTATGTGTTTGCCCTGCGATGGACTGGCGACCTGTCCAGGGCGTACCCTGGCCTCTCGCCCGAAAAGATGCTGGGATAGGCTCCAGCCCCCCCGCGACCCTACTAGAGGATAAGCGGTAGAAAATGAATGAATGAACCTGCTTTTGTGTTGCTGACTCGCTCACACAAGCCCTTGCACATTGATTCCTTCATTCTTGCTGCTGCATTTCCCTCTGGCAGGATGCAGTCCACCCCTGTGGTGAGTTTAAATGCCGTTTGCTGTCAGTGCTATTGAGGTTCAATAGAAAAATAAAAGAAGTGCAGAGCAATGCTAAGATGACATAATGCTACAGTCACACAATGTCTCTGCGATACAACAAAGGAGAAAAATGTATGTGTCAGAAAGTGAAGATTTTTGTAAGCAATGCTATGATGCACCAATGAGATGGATTCCTTTTTTGGAATGAGCTCTCTGCTTATTTTCCCAAAATACTGATATGTCACAACTTTACTAACAACTCATTCTGTTGTACCAACACATCAGTAATAATTTTGTGAGAGCAAACATTATTATTAACCAATAATGGGTATCACATTTTAATTTGATCACACAGCACTACCGGTGCTTTCTGTTATATATAGGGACATATATGGTCACAAATACTTGCATTTTGAAAGACTAAGACAACAGTTATGAGTTTTATTTACCACCAAACCTCAAACTTTTGGATGACTTCCTCCAAAAGCTTTGTGGCTTTAGATGCAAATTTACTTCTGGAAAATTAAAAAAAAAAAAGTGGGTTTCTCATTAAATCTCGCCTTTTCCATGCAAATTCACAAAATACTTTCAAGAAGTGGCAATATATCTGTTTTTGTCACTTGTTTCATTTCAGGCAGAGAGCATATATTTCATCTGATTGCAAAAGTAATAAAAGAAAAATGTGCAGCCAATTCTATCTGGTTTTGTGCCTTTCAGGGTATTTCTGATGTAAGTGTCTAAAATGTTCTTTGGGGGAATGCAAATCTGCATTTGTTTTTATGATGTATCAGGCTGAGGTATTCGTTAACTGGTACATTTTTAGTACATGCCCCAGCACACAAGCACACAAAGGTGTGTGATCCTTTGATCCCCAAAAATATGCAGCCGAGTGAGTAATTGATTCCCTGCTCAGTGTAAGAGCCCCCTCAGTTCTCTACATGCATGTGTGTGTGAGCACCTCTGTGAGTAAATCATGAATATGTGCACGCACTGAACGTATGAATGGTGCTTATAGTCGTGGCCATATATCACTGTATAGTGACCTTCTCATTTGGCAGTAATGGAATAACAGAATGTGACAGGATGCAATTATGATGTAAATGAAGACAGTTATTTGTTTATATCATGTATACCCTCGATGGATGGCAAGGATGCATCTTTCCTCTAATTGTTTTACTTCCAGTGTTTGATATGCTGCCATAACAACAATGAAGCAGCGTGATATAGTCCCTACAGTGGGAGACTGCTGCACAAAGCCATTGTTGATGGGGGACATTCTGAGCCCCTTTAACTGACCAAGCCTCCCACAGTGTAATTTACTAAACAACATGTGATCTTACACATGTGTGATTGTGATATTGGAAGGACATGGACAGAGTGAGAAGGAGAGGAGAGACAGAACGAGACGTGCCTCGGAAAGGTGTGGGGAGTAGGTAGCTTGGAGATGAAGCCTTTATGAGTTGCTCACTGTGTTCCCAGAATACTGACCCGCCCACAGACTTGTCTTATTTCAGATTGGTAGGATATCCCCAGAGACAGGTGTGCAAATGTGTGCAGACAATCCCTCTCTCTACCCCCCCCCTCTTTCCCTTTCTCTTTTGACTTGCCTCCCTCACGCACACGTCGAACAAACACAGCACGACAGAGACGAAAGCCACATTGTACAAAGAGCAGAGTTTGGCAGACCCCAAATTACAGACTCGGGAAGGTTGGTTATGATAAGAGGATCAGGCTGAGTAATGGGTTCAAAAGGATGATCATCTGTTTCCCAGTCTGCCGATACAGGGGGAGAGAAAAAAAGAGGCACAGAGGCATGGATGGGGTTTTCACATCCCATCTGCAAAACATAAGATTATGGGAGACAATAGGTAAATCCACCAATGAATTTCCCAGGGAAACGTGCAGACAAATGTGTGCGCACAGAGCGACATACTGTACATGAATAAGCATGTGGAAGGACACAGGGTTATTCAAACATGGAGTATGTGGACGGCAGGCGCACTGATTGAGAGTTTCAGAATGATAACCTTGGGTTGTGTTCATAAAAGAATTGTTAGTCAGATTAAATGTCATTTGTCCATTTGTGTGTTTATTTACCTTCTCCTGGGAGGAAAAAAAAAGAGATGGCAGATAATTGAAATTTGCTGCGCTAAGCCTAAAGGAACCGCATTGTTTAATGACATCATGGGTGGCATAATAGTCGCTGGCTCACATTCAGGGAATCCATTTTAATACAGGACTATCTCCTCACACTACAAACTCAATGCCCCCAGCGCCCACAGTGCATTGAATAAAGAGCATTTGCTGCAGACCTTTGGCACTGCCTCCCTATCCATTGCCCTGTGTTACAGGGGTTCAAAAAACAATGTGGAGAAGACAGAGCACACTAGTAGACTTCACTTAAACTACTCATATTTAGTTCTAAAGTATTTAATACAAATAGTAATGGTTACAATATATGACTACTAAAAGTAATTTGGTGCTTGCATGTAGTTCTTTGGGGTGCAGATATGGTGTTATGAGGTTATCTCTATGTAGTATTTGTTGCTATGGTGTTACAGTACTTACTTTGCTGATCACAGTGGTTGCTATAGTGCTGCATACTCAATGTTGATTGGGCAGCTGTGATTCAGGATGGTGTTTTGATCCCTGACTACTCCTGTCCACATGTCCTTGAGCATGACATTGAACCCCAATTGCTCTTAGTAGCTAGGCCTGAGGGAATGAATGGCACAATGTAAAGCACAAGTATTAAATGCAGGTGATTTACTAGGGGTTGATGTTGCTCTGGTTCTCAGTTTTATCATTTGGGTTTTTCTAAGTGACTGCTAGGGTGTTCATGTTGGTTGTTAAGGTAATTCATAATACACTTAAATTAGAGTTTTGAAAACAGATGACTGCAAATGTAATGAAAAACTTTATTTTGGTATGCTGATTCCAGATCAGGTTGATGTTTTGAGGTATTTTACAGGTCTGTAATTGATTTACCACTGCAAACGGATTTATAATAAGGTAATAGTCTAAGAAATATCCAGTGATACATCCAGCTTGCATAAGGTGACATTTTTTCCCACTTCCTGAGAACAGCACATTCGCATAATTAATGTTGTAGTATTGCATGACATTTAAGAAAAGACAGACTGTCACCAACAGAGTGCAAAACTGAAAAACATTTGCATACAAAACAAATGCCACTAATCGCCTGGATTGCCTCAGCTCAAAAATGGCCCCATTTAGACTTCCCCAAAGTCAAAGCCACTGGCAGTGTTGAGGCAAGAAGCCTTTTTCATCCTTCCTGCCATCAATTAAGGACTTAATTTCACTAAAGCCAGACAGTGACTGCAGTCTAATTTCTCTATCAGAAATGTCATTACTGGGCTGTTTGAACAGTAAATCATTTCAGAGGATGGAAGCTGTTACTGCCTTCTCAGTCTTGATGAGATACAACCAGGCAGTAAAAAACAGTAATGGCCAAATGTCAAAAGTAATGAACAACCTGCTAACCTGACTTAAGGCCAGAAAAATGTGAGAATTTTTGGTTGAATATTAGGGAACACAACAGGTTGTTGTCTAATATAGTTTGTAGTTTACATAAGGACACATTCATACAATTTAAAATAACAAAATGTCCTTACCTTCAGAAAAGTCTCGGAAACACTCATGTAGTCCCTACATTGTCATTTGGTGATTGCAGGATATCGTAGCTCAAAACTGATAGTCTTTGTATCTAAGAGCTCATCCAGCAGTATGATACCAACAGAGTCTTGCTCACAGACAGGAGTTGAAACTAATCTATTGATTATAGTGCTGAATGTTCCAGTGGGAGGTGAAATGAGTTATTTTTGACCCTGGTGTGAAAGGAGTCGAAAGAAGAGGGAAAGACCGAAACAATACCGCAGAACAGCAGGAGATCCAGGTGCCCGGCACAGATGAATAACACCTCACCAGGCAACCAAGCAGGGAGTAATGTCTTTGTGTACGTCTGTGTATGCACGTGTTGTGTGTGAGAGAATGAATACAAAGCGAGAAAAAGAGGAGAGAGAGTGACAAAGAGAAGGCAGAGGTGGCGCTTGGAGCCGATGAAGTGCTTTCTCTCCAGTGGCCAGGGGAGGTGTGGGTGTAATAGATTAAACTAGTGTCCCGGGGCTCATCCCATGGCTAACCCTGTCCTATTAAGAGTGGCAGTGCGAGTCTTTCAGTCACTCCACTTCAGTGCGGTGTGGACAGTGCTGCTGGCAAGGCTCTCAGATGGCACTCCACTGTTGTGAGCACTGTGGGGATGGAGATGCTTCGAGACAGCCAAGGACACAAACTGATGTGACTGATGGCAGCACAATAAAGTGAGCATCTCTTTTAGGACCCCCTGGTATTCAGAGGGACATCAAATGGCTCTCTGAGGCATGTAAGCTTTTCCTCACTGATGATAAGCTTATTGTGCTCTGTGGTCAGTTGACTGCCGATGGCACAATGGTGGCTAGAGGTCTTTAGCATTCTTCTGCATGGCAGAATCTTGTTGAACTGTCAGTCACTGACTGCAACGACCTTATAAATGAAGTCATTCATTCACAACAGAGAAAGACCAGGCTCAAACTACTGAGTCATAATTGCCTATCTCAGAGAAATGTTCACACTGTAGCAGCTTAAATAATGAATTTAGCTTATTGGGCATTGTTAAGACTATTAAAGCTTACTGCAACCCAAGAGGCAAGTCTTTAGGTTTACGATGATATGTGCTGTCATGTGGGATCAAGAGGTTTTGGCCCAACTAGAATTAAGCACCCTGACGTAGCCTGATGTGTCTGTTTGGACAAATGTGTTGCCTTACACAGCTGCAGTTAGAAATGTGTGATATTCTAGGCATGTTTGGCTTAGCTTTGATTTGCTCTCCGAGGCTAAATCATATGAGGGGGTGTTAATGATTCATAAATTGTATTGTAAATATATAATACTGTGGTTAAATGGATTTAAGGCCCCTCTGCATATCACAGATTAAACAACATTTGCAGTATTTTTCACACTATTTAATCATCACCCTCTTCAGGTTATACCTGTGTTCAGCACAAACAAATGAAATCAGCCTGCTAATGACTTGCTGTGCTGTGATAATGATTCTTCAAGGGGAAAGACTAGATTCACCCATGGGTGTTGGCAGACGATTCTTCCTTGTATTAGTGGGTGAGTGTTGAAGAGGTTTGAAAAGAATATTGAACTCTGCTATTGTACTACTGAACTGAACACACAAACAAACTGAGAGTCTATTAAATATGCATATCATCCTGCTTCTCCCATCCCCAAAATAACCTCCAAGCTGACAAAACAGCTGCAACTAACACTTTCTACCGTGCAGAGAGCTGTGAGGGAGGACAGAAACACACCTTAGAGTCAAGTAAGAAACACATTTCACTTTATGGATTTTCTCTTATTTTATCTCACCACAAATCGTCAACAAGCACATCCATTGTTCTGTATTCACACGTGAATGTGATGATGCAAGGACTTTTTAATGTGTGTGAAACATTATACTGTACCTGTGAGACTGTGATGCCTTGATTAGTCCCCTGTTCTAAATTAACAAATTCCCTTGGAACTTAACAGGTTCAATTGGCAAGAAAAAAAAAAGTTCCTTCATTCAGTATCACTGCCAGTGCAATGAAGGTGCACATTTACATATCAAAGGGCGCAGCACCATGTCTAGAATTTCAAGTGTGTTCTGTTGTGATGTTGAAGAGCAGCAGCACTGACATGAGAGGAACTCGGTCTGTCCTCCTTACAAATTCTACCGTTGATTCACTTCCTTGTTGTGTCCACAGTAACCCATAAAAGGTGCATAGCAAGTGAAACCATAATGAGACACTTCAAACGTGTAATTGAACATGCATACACGTGGGCAACTTGTTTAAGGATGATGTATATGTGGATATGGGTAATACTTACTCATACAGCACCGGTTCTGAGTGCATAAGTAGGTCATCTTCGAGGAAGGGGGAAAAACTAAAAATGATGCATGCAGTCTGAGAATGAATGGCCATTTTCTTTCCTTCCTGGGAAATTTCCCCTATGGCCTCCAGATCTGATTTGATTCTCCCCAAGTCAAGTGTTGACACATTAGCACGTCTTCTCATTAACTCAGAGTTTCTCATTAGCCCCTCCTGGCCTCATTTTATTCCTATTTAACAACAGATATCCGAGACACACTTGGACCATCCTGCGTCTTAGACCCATTAAAAAGGCAGTGAAGCGCTCAACATTACAGTTTTTGCACCCAAAACCGGAATATGTAAATGAATCTGTGGGATTTGCATGACAGTTAATCATATGGTAGTCCATGCAGTGTTCCACTGGTGTCAGAAAGGCCTCTCACTCCTACATCTGCTGAGGAAATGAGCCGCAATTTGTTCCTGCGATGTCATCTCTCTTCTTTGCTGCAATTTAATGAGTACCTTTACCACCAAAACCTTTCAATCCTGATGAATTACTATAGTGTATACTAGACTGAATAAATATGTCCAATGGATTAAATAATTTTTTTTAATAAGTGGACATTCAATGACAAACTATTATACAAAATCACTTGACTCAAATATGGAAGATCATTCAGCAGAGACACTTGTCAGGTCATGTAGCATGCCCTCTGGTAACTATATTAGAGGTACTAAAGAAAAAAAATACTCTGTTTGGGTTTGCTGATAATGTTAGCTTAATAGCTAGCTAATCGAGCATCTGGCCAACTAAGAATTACTCTCATAAACAACACTTTTGTTAGACTGAGGGCATCTGGACAGCATATCATGTAGAAGTTATCAGTTACATGTTAACATTATTAACATAAACACTGGTAAATTCTGCGTCACAAAGGAAGAGAGCAGCAACTATCGTGAAGGTGGGAAAGAAGCGTTTAAAGTTTACAGGCAGGCAGGCAAACTGTGTAACAGATAGAAAGGCTATAAGGACTCCATTGCATGCCTTTTAAGGCTGATTATTGTATATAAAAATCACCTCCATAATTTCTAAGAAATGTGGTAAATGTACTTTATATCCACCAATAAATGGACTACTTTAGCTTTCTTGTCCTTTCTTAACTAGTTTGTTTAAAAAATCAACATTATTTTGATTATTTACAATCCATAGTTAACAGGGATCAAAAGTTTTACTAACCAGCTCTTTTAGTCGCTGCATAAGCTAATTAGCAGCATTTTCTTTCTTTTTGTAACGCTATGTTGAATAACAAACTAAATCACCAGGATTTTAGTTTTTCAAAATGCATATTTTCCAATAATGGATAATGATAGAAAAGAAAAAGTGTGACAGGGAGTGCTCTAAGTGCGATGGAATGCCTCTAGACCCAAGAGTATACCAAACAAGTCTTAACTCTTTTTTTAACTCTCAGTTTTTACCATGTACTCTCAGTATCTACCACATGTAGTTGTGTATTGGCTTAGTTATAGAGCTATAGCAATGTAAATATTTGAGACTGAGGTGATACTTTTCAAGTACAAAGTGCAAAGTGAACAAAGCTAAATACAAGTTGGCTCTATGAAAAGATAAAAATGTAAATATCTTTTGAAACCAGTCACTTTTAACATTACTGAATACACCTGCACCTAAGTAGCATTTCTCCTGCTCAACTGTTTTAAATTAAGGCATTATTTGTCAACTGTAACTCCAGGAAGCCAGCTGTGCATGCTGGGAGATTTGTGTCAAAACTGCAAATTCTGTTTGTGTAAAGAGCATTTCCCCATCACACTCCACAAGTCTCTGTCTTCGGATAGCTGAAGATTACATGAAAATTAGACAGTTATAAAGGGTGAGAGTTTGAGCCTCTATCCTAATTGTGGTGATGCAGCATGTTGAGATGGAAAGCAACGCTTCTCCTCATCCCCAGTGAGACTCATGGCTAATGAGGCCTGGTGTACACCTCCTGCTGTCCACCTCCCCAGCATCGCCTTCCCTCCTCCTACTCCACCTGTGCATGTATTTCAGCTGAGCTATGCATGGCGGTCTATACGCACCGGCACAGTGTAATATACTGCACAAGAGAGCCTCCTAATATAAGGTATTTATTTATTTTTTGTCATTTACCTGATAGTTGTCATCACATAAACTGAAAATAGTGAGAATGTGATGATTATAATATTGATGCATTTATTGGCGTCTCTTTGTGCAGCAAGGTACATTGAGTTCCTTTTGATTCTCATTTCCGGCAAATCACAGGGAGCAGCAGGGAGCTCAGAAAACTGAAATAATGACTGCCGTACATTTTCGACCACTTTGTAGGTGTAGCTTAGCGGGAAGTCTTTGAGTTTGATTGTAGGGATCAGCATTTGAATGACACCTACAATGAATTCAGTGTTTGTACAGGACTGTTGCTTTAGAGAGCTTGGTCTTCTTTCAGTGTTGTCACTTCTTGAAAGAGATTGAAAGGGACGGAGTGTATTTCCTGTTGAAGGATCTTATAGCTGTGCCTACTCAGTTGCATCTGGCGCACTGTAATCAAACCAATCATGGTGGTTGATGGTCAATGATTGCTTTCAGATTGGCTTGCCTTCACATTGCTCTCTTTTTTTTATTTTTACGGACACCTGCTGTAGCAGAAAGACTGTGAAACCATAGAGATGGAGGCGAGACAGAGGGCTTGAGAAGCATCTGCTATCCCTGTGAAATCATGACTGAACAGCCTCTGATCATTTCTAGTGGTTGGACTCTAATTATATCGCTAATTCATGTGCGTTTAACTTGGACAGATGATTGGTCATATTTATTTTGCATCACAAGCTCAAAAGCTTTTTTTTTTTCTCTACATCCTCCACTACACCTCCCCCTCTCACTGTCTCTTTGCATAAGCATATTTCACAGTGCTATTACCAGCTGTTTTCATTTGGTGTCTTTTGGAGCAACATGCCAGAGAAGCCCAAGTCCTGGGGCTGAAAGATAGCATTGCTGCCATAGTGGTTACATGTTAGTCAATTTGAAATACACAGAAAGGAATGTCTCTCATGTGACTCCAGGCCAGTGGAGCATGACTGACTGCAAGCTCGCCAAGTATGGTCGGTCACACATGAGAGGGCAGGAGACAGGCAGAAGCACGAACACGGGAGTCACTTCTGTCGGATGTTTACACCTCAGCCGCAGACATGCTGAGGATGCCAAGTCCTCCGCTCGCTTTTGACTAATTGACCCTGAGCTGATATGTCAGAGGCTTGAGGGGGTAGAACATATGAACCCCTAAGCTGGTGTCTGAAGAACTCTTGTAAAGAGGTGAAGTTCTGCTGAACCAAGTAAGTGCGGCTTTACTTTCTCACTTTGGCAGGGCAAAACATTAACCTGGTCAGGACCTACAGGGAGTCTCTCCTGCAACAGGCACAACTCTGCAATCGACTTCGTTTTGAACTGTCACTTAAATAAATGAAAATGCAAACAACAAGCACCTGCAATATCATATCTGAGGGCATTTTCACAAGTTTGTTTACTATCTTGTATCTGCTGTTCATGCAGGTGAGAACAATGGTATTTGAATGTGTTTTGTGTGACAACATAAACATCGGAAAATCAGCCGAATGCTGGAATTTGTTGGATATGAGAAAGGTGATGTTGAGATCTGATAGCTCTTATCCTCATCCTTGAAAATACAAGAACAACAAAAACAAACTGAAAGTGAGCTGCTGTTGAAACACTGATGCTCATATTCAGTTACAGCATTTCCTCAAGAGCTCTTATCTTGTACAGGATGAACACTACACAGAAAGTAAATTACAGCAGGAGTGCTGACACATTCTACACCCAGACATGATTATGACCTGAAAATAAACTATCGGTGTAAAAGTAACTGTAACTCTACTCTTTTCTCTTTCTTCTTTCTTTGTAGCCACTGGACTATGAATCCAAGAAGGCGTACACCTTTAAGGTAGATGCCTCCAATGCTCACCTGGATCCACGATTTCAGAACTTTGGGGCCTTTAAAGACACAGCAACAGTGAAGATTAACGTTTTGGATGTGGATGAGCCCCCAGTGTTCAATAAGCCCGCGTATGTGATGGATGTGTACGAGGACACACCCGCAGGTACCATCATCGGGGCGGTGACGGCACAGGATTTAGATGCCAGCAGCAGTCCAGTCAGGTGAAGTTCAACTCTTCTGTCTAAAACAATACACGCTTTACACACAACTGTCTGTGCATGGTGTTACATGATGGTGTTATATCAAAATGCATTTAATCAGGTTTGTTACAGTCGGAAAAGTGATCTAATTTGTGATATGAAATACAAAAATTGCTAAACTTGTTAAACCACATAAGCAAGAGTCTGACATGCAGTTTGACTTGTGATATACAGCTTTAAGATGATATTCAGTGTAAAACAATATCTCCTTTTAAAGTTCGAGTTTCGATGTCTTAAGTAAACAGTTCAAATTCTCAACCTTAATGGAACTTGAAGGGACTTAATGGGACATCAGAATGCTTTAAAAAATGGTTCATTTGTAATGATATTGGTTGAACTAGAAGGGCACTCTGAAAGAGGCAAGGGCAATGTCAAACAACATACACCAGACTTCAGAGAATAATAATTCATAGTAAATTATCCAGATCTGAAGTAATGGTTACTTCCCTGGCCCATGCCCCATCCCTCCACCAAGTTTAGTGGAAATCTGTTCAGTACTTTTTGGATAATTCTGCTGACAAATAAACACACAGGTGAAAACATAACCTCCTTGGTGGAGGTAAAAAAATACATATTTCATCCATTTTCAATATTTTTAAGATTCATCTGCAGTTTCAGAGGATTTTTTTTCCAAGTCAATTTTGACTCTGGACTTTCACAAATAAGCCAAAGATGAAAATCCCAGAAAAACATCATTTAATCATTTACTGTATATTTTCCGTAAAAAAAATTTAAGAAATGTACTTAAAATAATGCATAAACCAACCACACTTCTGTACTGAAGTATTCAGATAAAGACGCTGGCCTCCGATCGCAGTGTTGGTGTTTTGGAGACATAGTGTGCAGTATATAGAGGTCAAAATCCAAATAAAGAAAGAAACCACATGTCTGTGTGATGGTAAAAGAAGCGTTATGTAAATCCTTTTCATATCATCCTTACTTTGGAATAAAAATTTATCGTGAATGAAGTAGGCCTTGATCTTAGCTCACATCTTCATCCTGAGGGGTTTTACGATTGAACCAAATCTCCCTCGTTACTCCTGCGAGGACAAAGGAGCTAACGGGAGAAGTACTGTGATACTGCAACCAGTGATTGAAGGTTTTAGAACTCTAATCCATTCGTCAATGTCTCCAGTCTCCATTCATCAATGTCATCACGGCTTTAATCTTGAGAGTATTGTCAGTTTTACTCATCAGCTCGAGGACTAATCAATCTATGTAGAACATTTGACATTGTCGTGTAAAATCCTGCTAGCGTCATCTCTTGGCAGGTCAGGAGTTGTTGGTGACGTTGCGCAACAGAGAATATTATAACATTATTAGTGGCTCCCGTATTTGCATATCTGCACCTGATATCTGCTCTCTCAAAATGAGAGTAATATCTGCATGAGAGCGAAGATATTATCGGATTTTATTTGATAATGACTGATAAAACTATATTAAACTTAGATTCTAAATTCATTCAACCACTGTATTTGCAGCTGGACACTGGATGTAAGTCATGTTCAGTTTCTATGATAGTACATGTTTTATATACTGTATGCTATTTTGCCCTGTAGCTTATGATTTAGGAGTTTAGTGCTGTAGGAACTCATTCACCTTTTGCTTAGGAACCATTAGTGTATACAACATGTTAACCTCTGTGGCTAACATCCACTAAAGCCTGATAAGATTTCAGAAAAAGATCATTTCTTTTCTTAAACGAGTCATCAGCTGTTTCCATGCACTTGGGTTTGTTCTTTAAAGTTATTTCAAGACTTATTTTGTAGATTACATTATATTGCTGTCTATTATTATCTATGATTGACACAAATAATGCTAATTTTATATTCTTTAAGAACAAGTGCAAAACACTGTGCACCTTGCTGGTAGTGTTGTCTGTCTTGGCAAAGTGATGTGACGTAATTGAAAGGACAGTGAAGTGGATGTGTTACTCAGAGTTCTGCTTTTCAACTTTCTTGGTGGGAATCAAAATGAACTAACTTACACAGAGGAAGCTTTCCCAGTGTTTTTATTATTGCTCATGTCCTGACGTAGCTGTCAGGAAGCAACTAGTTAATGCTAAGAGTAATAATGTTGGCTTGGATTGGAAAAAAGAGCTGGTGTTTGGACAGTATAAAACATGTTTGCACATTACACTGTTCATTAAAATAGATACGATCTAAATGGAACGTGACAGATGATAAAAAATATAAGCGGTAGTGTGGTATATCAGTGTAGCCCCACAGAAGCAAAGGAACTGAATATTTAATGCCATCTCTGCTGATTTAATTTATAGATTAAAGTGAATTCCTTAGGTTTTGATTTATATGTGATTGTTTTCATAGACCTCATTAATGAATCCTGATGAGACAAAATTCATATTTCAATAAAGCGTTTAACAAAATACTTTTACAGTGCACTATACTATCGATCGCTGGTCGCTCCTTGGTAATTATTAGGTGAGACGCTTGAACATCACTGCTCGGTTTTATAGATCTGTCTGAATTATACTCAGGGCAAGTCATTCCTTTTCTTTCTCAGTCTCTCTGTCTTACCATGCACCTGCAACCACACAAATACATACGCACACGCTACCCTGATATATAAAACTTGAGTGGTAGATAACAATAGACAAAGACAAAAGAAGTGCATTATTAAAAATGTATGAGAACCCTTTTGTTTTTAAGATCTATTAGCTGCTTTTGCTCAGGCAGATTTCTTTGTAGTAATGGTTCTTCGAAGATGTATCACTCAAGCGTTACATAAATGGCAACAATACCTGTTGCATGGAGTTGTTTTATTATGAATATTTTATTCCAGGGAAAACAAAAGAATGGAAAAAGCAGAGATTTGTACAACAAAAATCTTATGCCCTCCACTCTTGTGGATCTCCACTTTGTCTACAGCACTTTAAATATTCATCAATATCACAGCTGACATTGTTCATTTGTGTGCCTTCAGAGGGAAGCCTTGCATTCTTCACCTCAAAACAATAGACCCAGTGACCCATCATGCATAGGGAATTATGCTTTTAGACTCAAATGATTTTGCTATTTAGCAGTATAGTGCCGAGTTATCTCTGGGGAAACAAAAGGGCATCATGAATACTGCATTGTTGGACGATTCTAAAGAGCTTCCTACAGTTTGAATGAGTTTTAAAGACTGCACTTTTGGCCTCAGTCTAAAACGGTAATATCACAAATCACAAGACACAGCAGAGCCACAATGGTCTTGGTCTTTAAAGGAACTACAGCAGCAAAAGCTTAAACTCTAAAAATCAATGACTGTGGAAAATAAACTCATACATGCCTTCCCCTGTTCTTAAATTACCTTGTGTATTGTGTGCAATGTTCACTGGACTGAATTAACATCACTGCAGTTCAAGGCGGGAGATAAAACTGTAATTAATTTTCATATCTGCAGCTCTTAGTACTGAGCTGAGCTTAAGTAGACTCTTTAGATCTGTAATTTCTTTCTCACAGCTGTTGATTAGCTCTATTCTCTTTAAAGATAATGTAGAGATTGAACCAATTACAAGTAAAACATTTTTGATGTTCCATATCTCACAGGAATTTATTTATAAAGAAATGTAGTTCCTGAAACAGTTTTGCCATTTAGCTTGAGGTTGTGAGTGACCTGGTGTTGGCGGTGGGGGGGTTGTTGTCTCGTTCAAGGAACTTTCAAAACATTCACATACATGATTTAATCTGTAATATTCTGGTAATGGGGCGGTCTCTCTTACCGCTAGGCCATACCGACTCTGAACATATACATCAGTTGCAGCTTGATTCCAATAACACCCCTCCAAAAAAAAAAAAAAAACGTTTTGCCCTGAGGTGAGATTGCAAACCATTGATCTTTTGAACTCTTGATGGGAGTTTGACTGTAATATTTATCAAAGAAAGTCACACTAAGCTATTTGGACACGATCATGTTCACTTCAAGGCTGCACGCAACTCCGAGTTAAAGACGTGGACAAATCAGAGTTGAAACAGAAAATCTGATGGAACGAAAGCTTGTAAAATATTTCTACTGAAGTGGTTTTATTATCATTCTCATTACAGAAAAAAAACTTGGGTGTTTGAGTGTACACTAGACCTCTTTCACTTAATGACTGAGTCAAGTCCAGTTTGAGGCTCTATAGTGTAAAAAACAAGCATGATAAATATTAATGAGAAATAGCCTTTTAAGATCAAATAGCTCGCCATGTGAAAGAGAAAAAAAAAATGGCAGAATGATGGCATAGAGAGGCTGTTCTTCATTTGAAAGGCCCAGGCTCAAGCCCATGAGAAATTAAGCATCAGTCATGTGGAAATGCCCAAGAGCAAGGCACTAAACCCCCAACCTCTGACCTCCTTGTGAAGGGGAATAAAAGACGAAAACAACAACATATTTTCTCCTGTGGGAACTCAACCGACGATGACCAAATTATTAATGAAAAATCGCCTTTTCAGATCAAACACCATGTTGTGATGAATGGCGCTGACAGTGGCATGCCGTTTGATTTTCAGATCTCTTTTGTATTGCACTCAGAGCGACTGGGCAAGACCAAAGATGATGCATTTCACAGAGAGGACGTCTTCCCCTCTGTTCACAGACAAAAAACAAAAAAAACATTTTAAACCTTTGATTCTCCATCGGCCGCAAAAGATTGATATGATTTCAACAGTGCTTCAAGTTCATTTGTGTTCTCAAGAAAAGCGTTTGCTCAGCATGGCCATAGTGCATGTGCCCCATTACTAGATTGGAATATATATGCAATCCTCAGCACATTTTCTGGAAATGACCATTCAGAATGAGTAATGAAGGCTATGCCAACATTATGTTACGCCTAATTCAAATACATGAGCCCAGAGGGAAAATCACTGTGGTTTAATTCTCTGGTTTATGTGGGAAATGAATGCCATTAAACAAACATTTTCTTTCAGGTATTCCATTGACTGGAAGAGCGACTTGGACAGCTACTTTGACATTGATCCCGTGGAGGGGACGATTTCCACAAACGAACTCCTTGACAGAGAAAGCATCGCGCAGCACAATATCTCCGTCGTGGCCACCAAACTTAGTAAGTATGACAACAAAACACATTGTGATTCATGCAGGTGTCGTTGTCCTTCCCCCGCCATAATCTGTGTGAAGGATTTAACACACTTTTACTCAAGTCAATACTCAATCCCATTTTGCTGGAAAGGTTTATAGGTGACTATAAACCATGATGGCTCTCCCAGAAGAATGTATCTTCAGGACATTGTCTCCTCTAGCACACTCACCTCAACTCTGTTTTCCTTTTTAACTGCCGTTTTTTTTTTTTTTTTTACACGTTTGATGACATTGGCATTGGAAGGGAGCTTTTCTTGCCAGAGTCAACTTTTACTTACACTGCAGTAAAATGTGAACCATCCAGAGTTTTACAGCAAGCAGATGCAGCCGCGTCACAGCATGTTGTGAGCCAAACTGAAGAAGAGCGAGCTAATGTGGAGCCGTGCCTTTAAGACATGTCATCAAGCTAATTATGTTTTTATGAAGGAAGTGGAGCAAATTTCCGGATAAATAAGCAAATCCATCGTCATCAAGTCATCAAATCTGCTAAGAACCGTCAAAGTCATTATCCCAGAGGCAGGCTGGTGCTCAATCAAAATTACCCACGCTGTATATTCATTAGGATAGACTGTGAAATATGGGCTGTTAAAACTTGAGTCATTGTCGCCTTGGAAACTGATATTACTCACTTCCCCTCAAGGTCATGGCAGTGACATGCTAATTCTGTTTTCTATGCGTGTGTGTGTGTGTGTGTGTGCTTCTTTGTGTGGCTTTTGTGTATAAGTGTCAAGGATGAGGTAAGCTGAAAGGATGCAGTGTGGATGGAGGGGGGAGATGGAGATGGTTTTACAAGGCTGATCATACTTGACGCAGGAATAGAGCAGTATTTCTTCACATATTGCCCTCGCCCACCTACATTTTACTCCTTTCTTATCACCTTTCCCCAACATCAGCCTCTGAAACAGCCCTCTGTGACCTCTCTGGTTCCCCTCTCCAAGGGCCAATGTTTGTCTAGAGACAATTTCCCCCATGGCAGAAAAGGAAAAAAAACTGTTTAAAAAATAATGGCAGGAAGCATAGAGATAAACAAAGCACCCCCAGGGTGTCCGTCCCAACTTGTAAGTTCAAATCTGCTTTTGACCTTGAGTGAGATTTGGCAGAACTTTGTGTTCACAGTATTGCATTGCTGTTGTGGCTCCTCTGCCATGCACTCTATTATCATCGTTGGGATTTTGTCTGTCCGTTATTTGGATTTTAAACCATGAGAAAAAAGGCTTTTAATGCCCATAAAAATAATTCATTATTTCTATGAAGAGAGGTCAGGCAGACAAAGAAAGTGTTTTCTACAGTCTCAAGCAGCCTCAGATGGCAGTTCACAGCAGTTTTCAATAAACACTAAATTATTGCTCACCTCCGTATTTGACCTGTCTCAGCATCTACTGTGTCCTTGCTGCTTTTGCTTTTTAAAATGTATCCACCCACACCTTTTATTCACAATTATCGGAATAAAATATCTAACAATATGAGTTGTCAGATGACATTTTCCTTGACTAAAGCTTCTTTTACTCTGCAATTATTAGCACAGCACCTGAGTTGGAGACTTTTCACTTCACAAAGCCACAGAGACTTGTTCGGTCATTGCTAGACACTGCAGTCATGCAGCAAAATGAGAGCAGTGTGTGCTGCTCTCATGAGACACAGTACACAGCAGAAGGCGGGCTAAATAAGAGCCAGGGTTAGATTAACGGTTTGCTTTTTGGCATTTAAGCCCAGTGGCAAATTTTTAGGAGTCATAGGGAGAGAAAGATCTATTAAGCGCAATAATAACCTTGGCAGGAGGCATTGAGGAAGCACACTTTCTATCTGTTTACAGCAACTGAGTTTCGTTTCACACAGCATTTGTGTCGTGAGTTTGCTTATGTATTCTGGCCCCGGTTCACTTTTAACAGATTGTTATCCACAAGAAATCTTTCTATCTCCGTTTTCCAGCACACTTTATAGATTTGTGGTTGATGACTTGCAAAGATTGGGAGTTTTTTATTAAAATGAGCTTCATTAAAAAAGTAATATCCAGCAGAAAGGCAATATAAGGCAAGGAACTTTATGGCTGACCACTCAAGCAGGCAACACAGGAATCTGATTTAATAAAATACGCAGAGCATGTGTTATTGGGCTGAAATGCTGATGCTAGTCAGATTTGAATATAATCACTATACCATTGCTCCATCTAGTGGGCCGAAAGATATATCACTGATGATGTACTGAGAGTCGGTCAACAGTTTAGAAGATGAGTTTTTGAAATGAGAGGAGGAGGAAACGATAAACTCTTGTATCCAGAAGACTTTAAAAAAAAAAAACAAATTTCACAGATTTCATTGATAGGCAAGATTTGAAGTTGCTGCAACTTTTTGAAGGCCAAAGTATTCAGGACCTCGATGACAGAAAAGATCAGTATTTTTGCTGGCCGAGCATTAATGTTAGTAGTTTTGTCAGTGCAAAGCAGCAAATCCCATGCTCAGTGTCATTTTTACCTCAGTGGGAAGATTGCTTTTTCCATCAAGGTCAGAGACAGGTTACTAACTGAGCCGTGGCTGCGTCTCCAATCCCCGTGAGACGACTCTACAGATCCCCCCTGCATTCTTCTCAACCACCCACCTACACACAAACCTGCACACCTACGCACCCATGCGCTTGCACCCACACAAACAAGTGCACGCTAAGCCCCCCACTGAAAAGCAAAGCCTATTCCCACATCAAATCCATAAAGTTTACCTTACTTGGGCTTCCACACAAAAAGAACATTTCCGCGCCGTGCACCTGCAGTGAAGGGACCATTGTAACAAACAACCCTGGATTCAAGTTAGTCTTTCTCAAGGGGGCTTTCACACTATAATTAATATGGGTTGCACATCTTATGGCTAAAACCCATAACAGAACCTGAGTAAAAAAAAAAAAAAGAATCCTCTCTGTAGAGCCATATACCATAATGTGAGGCATGCTTTATTTGTAGGCAGCGGATGTAATGCATTTATTGTGTGTTTTTTTATTTAATTCTCCTTTTCATCATCAATCAAAAGCATCATAAAGCAGCAGAGCAGAGTCCCGAGGCAATTTATGCATCAACATGTTCACACATTTGAGGTTTTGTTAGCATTTAAGCGGAGCGTCTTATAATGGGCGTGCAGCTGGGTGGTGTAGCATCTGCTCAAGGACACTGACCGGACACTCGTGCATGACCCTGCCTCTTTAACCACTCGGCCACCCTGCTTCAACAGGGATAAACCTTTTTGCTTTGGCTCATCATCAAGGTGGTGTTACTTTAGATATCCACATGATGTCAGTGCTGTGAAAAAAAAAAATACTCCTGTGTTTTTCTCTGCACTGTCCAGTCCTGATTGCACATTTGTGCTTTATTTAAACAGTTTTGTGATGTGTGTGTGTTTTTTTTTTCTTCCAGATAGTCCAGTCTTGACCAGTCGGGTCGCCGTCACCGTTCACGTGTTGGACATCAACGAGTTCCCACCTGAGCTAGCCAGTCCTTATGAGACCTTTGTGTGTGAAAACGCTAAAATGGGACAGGTATGTTAGCATGTACTCTTTGCCCTGCCTCTCACACGCTCATGGCATTACACACAGCGAATCTTCGAGTGTTAAACCGTGTTGATTTTTCAGTGAGTTCCCAACGGATGATTGGAGTGTTGTTTTTTCTTCCCATAGAGCTGATATGGCTTCAAGGTGGTTGTTGAAATCTCTCTAAAGGTGCTAAATTGAATCTGAAAGGTGTTGATTTATACAAGCACTGACATAGAGTCACTGTTTACACTCAGGCAGAAATAAACGCTGATTTTGCTTGTGTGTGGAGATAAAAATGTAGTGATGTTTTTTTCTGCTTTTTGGAGCACCATATTGCTGTAGTAAATACCGTATATACATTTAGCTTTTGCATTGATACCTAACAGAGGGTGGGTTTTCAAGGTCACTTGAATAAAACCTTTAATTTCAAGGGGTTTAGCAGAATACGCCTCAGCACAGAGTAAGAATCTAAATCTTGAACTGGTTGTGTCATATTGTTCCGTCCACAAATCACCATCTTGACGTACGACTCAACAGTTTACTACACCAGCAAATGGACCAAAGTAAAAAAAACACACCTTTTCATGACACTAGCAGTAGAAAATCTTTCTATCTCATGATTTTGTGCTGCCTGTGTTTCCTGCACTGACTGTCTCTCTCCTGCATTTTGCTGCACTCCGCCTGGACATCTCCACCTTTCTGCACTCCTTCTTGGTTGACGAAGTATTGGGATTATTCAGTTGAACTGACAGTAAACATTTCAGATATCCAGTATAGAAGTAAAATTTCACCTTTATGGTAATCTTCGAAATATTTCCCATTAATTGATAATGACACGCTCCAGTGACAATGCAAAATCCTGTATTTTCCTGCCTTAATATGCTGTCGCAAACTTCTCAAACTAACTGCAGATCTTGCACAGAGAAGCCTACACCTTGATTAACAGAAATGAAAAGATATTAGTGTGATAACCAAAAAGTATTACGACCACTTATAACAATTTGAGATGATTAATCTCAGTGTAATGTGCTAATTTATTTGCTGCTGCTGCCTCTTAACGCTTAGGAAAAGACTGTTTTTCTAATGCACCAGTACAGTTTTCATACATAATAATGTGTGCAATATCATTACTGATCTCAGAACGGTGGCAGCTGAGTCAAGGGCAGCTACCACACTTGTCTGTGGCTAGCTATAGCCAGTC